>NC_091349.1:17036680-17091680 GCF_038502225.1 Cherax quadricarinatus
GTGAGCTGGGGAAAATTCATGCATGAACGAGTCAGTATCTTAGGCCTCCTGCCACAGAAAAGTTCTTGGCGTATAGCCGCATCAACATAGATCGAAAATTCACTTAAATAAAGTACTCACAGTGTTCATCCGTGTAGTGCGTTATGCGTGGAATTACAACTCATCAAATTAAAATTGCGCACGTAACTCACATCTGCTCCTCAAAACACTCGTAAGTTTATAACTTTGTAAGAAAATATTCAGTAAGCTGCATGAATGCTATTATCTTAACACTCACTTATATAATAATTTTGCCACTAGTTTGTATTGCAACACATTACCCTAAAGTAAAGAAGTTAACGAGTGTTAACTACACATGACAACACATCAGCCTAAGGATTCTTCATGTGTTAATTTCACAGTAAATAAGCAAATAGAGCCACTTTGGGAAGAATTCATCTATCATTCTGAAGGTAAATCTACTTGATCCAGTTAGATTGGGAATGGATTAAGATTATCAATTAATATTTGTGTCAACACTTATTTTCTGATTTTCTGGTCAATGATTATACCGATTTTTGGGTAAGTTTGTGGTGCTGATTCCGAGTATGTCATCGGTTTTGCTTGATTGGCTCTAGTTTTTGATAAATTTGGTATCCCACTGAAAAACAAAAGATGTGCAAAATATATTGATCTGGCCGGAATAACTTAGGAATCGCTTTGAAATTATTTTGTAGATCTTGGGAAGCAAAAGAGTTGCCAGGATCGCCTTGTATTTGTCACTTTTCATGTTTCCCTCAACAATAATAAGCCCTCCAGAGTCTTTTGTATTAAAACTACTTCAAAATATCTTAGGTGGGTGGTTTGGCGCTTCTTGAATGTGCCTATTCCGAAAGGTTCGCCTTCGCTCCGTCTAACTACCACTGACCTGTACCCATATACTTCAAAATGCTCCTCATCTGAAAATATAACTTTTCTCCAATCATCTGTCGTCCATCTATTATGATGGAGTGCCACTGCAGCCATTTCTTTCTTTACAGCAGCAGTCAATAATTGCTTGTTTATCGGATTTCTGGCAGTTCTGCCACTTTTTTTTTTTTTATTATTCGCCGGTATTCTCCCGGCCCGGGTCTTTTCCAAGTAGTGGTGACCCGGCCTTGGCTCCCTATCTGGGGAGTGTCTCGAGACTTAAGTCTCCCATGGGAGGAGGTACAGTACCCCCTCATCTTTGGGACCAAGTGTCCCCAGGCCTAGCCACATTCCCCTCCCTCACGGGGCTCGTAGGGAGAAGCTAGGCCTCTGGTCTGCCATCTACCCCGCCTCGAAGGGGCTCGTGGGGATGGCAGTCTTGTTCTGCCACTTCATGGAGCCTTCGTCGAACAACTGAAGAATCAACATTTACGCCAGCTGAAGCCAAATCTGTCTCTAGACCTTTGCCGGTTTTCATGGGGTCTTTCACACTATTCCTTATGACAACCTTGTCATCGTCACGTGCTGTCTTGGGTTTTCTTCCACTTCGATGCAGTGCTCCACAATCACCATTGTCGTCAGCTGTTTTCAGAATCTGACCACCAGTGGATTTTTCTAGGATCAAATTTTCGGCGATCTGCCTGATACTCAACTCAGTATGTTTTCTAAGAGCTACAATACTTGCACGCTTCTTAGGTGTAACATACATGAATTTCAGCAGTAAATAGGAGTGAGGATATGCAGAATGAACCAAAGTTTAAAGCATCTTCTCATAAAGAATTACCTCCGACCAATGATACATTATCTGGTGATAAAGGTATTGAAGACACGTAATAAGTTGTTAGAAAGACTACAAACTCTGAAGTCAAGACAACCTCAACCTATTTGCACAGTAATATTGATACATGATTGTGGCACTTGCCTATCAGTAACTGCTCGCAGATGAAGCATTGCACTAAGTATATCGGTAATAACACATCTGGAAACTGCAAAAAGAAATTTGAAGACAGAGGCAGATCTGGCCACAAAACTTGATCGATTGCCTTGCCAGTTTCACAGGTCGAGATCTCCGGTGTATGGCTGAGTTTTTCAAGTGCTGGTGATCAAACATAACAGCTGGTTACGTTTACGATTTTGCTTGAGAACAAGCCCAAGGGTATAGAAGCTGTGTGTATATATATGTATATATATATGTGGCTTAAGAATGGAAAGGTGAAAATTATTTGCCCGGACTTCCAAATGGACAGCATTGGACCTGTTGATCTTATCGGGATTTTTTCTATTAATTTGTTGAAAACATGGTAAAGAACGATAAAAAAAATATTTTCTGTTAACAGCTGGCAGCCATATTGTTCGTCCTTATTCCTGATACTCATGGGGCCGAGGGAACCAATGTTGCTCTAGTGGAGAATGTTCTGGTTGCTAGAATCGCCGCATTCTGTTTCTCGACAGAAACGTTTACTTGTTATAATTAATGATCCAATAGACAAAATGTGGAACTTAAATGATAGTGTATGACACGCGCCAACAATGAACGTTTTATCCCTCCCTCGAGTATCATGGACCGTGTTATAAGAGGGAAATTTGAGGTGATTCCCAAGAGAAGGGACCCCGAAGGTTATGACCACAAACAGGACCTCTTTCCTCTTTGTGGTCAGCAGGTGTGCAAACCCTTTTAATTAACCCCAGCTATTTACACTGTTATGTAAAATATCCATAGGAGGAGCTGAATTATATTTCTAGGCCTTTCATGTTGGAATCAATACATTAGCAACTTGCAATGTTGCATAAGTAGAGAAAATCCAAGAAGATTTGTTCAGGGGAACTGCTCTCTCCAGGCTGTTACGTATAAAGCAAAATATTAACAAAATTAGCGACACCTAGTTTAAGCTCATTAGTTATAATGAGTAATGTGGTCAAATAATTTTCTAAATTTAAGGGACAGTTGTAGACCCACAATTATATCCATCCCAAGTTGGTATACAAGCTAGGCCTGCATATGGACAATCTACCATGGGGGCTGAGGAAGATTCAATTATCCATGATACAGTATCTTAGGACCCACCACACAGAAAAGTCCTCGGCGAGTTGCAGGATCAATATAGACTTAAAATAAGCTTAAGGAGAATACTTGCACAGTTCTTACAGTACAAACACTTTGTTCGTCCGTGCATAGCTCTCTCATTTGCTCATCGGGACAAGCCGGCCGAGCTTATAACTGTTTAAGATGATTGATAAAGTACATGAGAGCTACAGTTCGGTCATATCTGGAACACAAGGATTCTCCACTGCAATATTTCTAGGTAAGATGTGTAATTACAAACATGTTTGTGTTAGTTGGGATGTGCCAAAGTATCGGTATCAGCGAGTATCGGCCGTTTTTAAGGTACATATAAAAAACAGCCGATTCCTGGCCATACTTTTTAAAATATTAATATATGTGTGCTTAAATATATCAACATTAACACTCCACCTCACGATTTTAAGACTTACACACACACATTCATACACACAAATACACACACACACACACACACACACACACACACACACACACACACACACACACACACACACACACACACAAACTCAGCCACAGAGTAGTCAGCAAGTGGAATAGTTTGGGAAGCAATGTAGTAGAGGCAAGATCCATACATAGCTTTAAGAAGAGGTATGATAAAGATCACGGTTCAAGGAGAGTGACCTAGTAGCGATCAGTGAAGAGGCGGGGCCAGGAGCTCGGACTCGACCCCTGCAACCTCAACCAGGTGAGTACAACTAGGTGAGTACACACACACACACACACACACACACACACACACACACACACACAAACACACACATATGAGAGTACAAAGACACACACAAACTATGAAGTCCCTTTGACAATCTATTACTAACACAACAAGCCAAGTAATGAGTGATAGCATTATCATCTCACAGAAATTAAGTTATTTAATAACCATTCTATGATAATATCAACTGTGAAATAAGCATTCCCTTATACAGTGAACATGATTATAATTAAAAATATATAGGAAAAGTATCGGTATCGGCTGATAACTGAGTATTGATATCGGCCTAAATTTGGTTACCGTCCCATTTCTAGACTTGCATCACATTAACCGATTAACGTGTTAAGTGATTGCACAATAAAGCAAAGAAATTAAAAAATGGGATCTTTACTGGACACTAGACCAGTATTAAGCTAGCTGGTAACAGTATATCATAAATGTTCATTACATGGTTAATAAATATATACCGTTACCATAGAGAAGATTCTTGCCATTTTCAAAACAAATTCACTTGGTGTTGCATGGAGTGGGTTTGGACAGTAGTAATATTTTTGTGAACAGTGGTATCTGTTAACCCAAAAAACTTTCAACTCCTCCTTTTCATCATACTGTATGTGATTCCCTCCCTCCACTCCCATCACACTCCCTGCTCTTCCCTTCCTCCTTGCACGCTCCCTACCCTTCCTTTCTATCCCATAATTCCAAACACACTCCCTACCTTGCTTTCCTCCCTTCCACCTCACTGACCGCCCTTCGTTCCCTCCCTTCATACTGACCGTAGTCAGTGATTGCAAAGAGATGCATAATGGGTTGCAACACAAGGAAAGACCCAGCCTCCAAGAATCTCTCAAGGCTCACCACGTTCCCTCACTCCTGCTGTCTGCACAAACTATCCACAGCCTCACCTCTTCTTCTCCCTACAGATGAGCAGTGTAGGGAAAGCATGGACACCACACACCAGAGCATAATCAAAGAAATAAAGGTCAAATTAAGATACACAAATGAAAATGAATTACAAACAAAATCATGAATGGAACAGATGCCATATTTTCAGGATAACTTGTAATAAAGGAAAAAACAAAAGGAAGGGGATGGAGTTGCAGTGTTTTGAAAAGATGAGGGGAAAGTACAGGAATGAGTCTAATATTACATAGTGAGACTGGAGGATCCAAAGCAATGGCAGTAACAGTCAACAACCCTCCACCTAACAGCAGGTTACCAATACAATAATATACTGACAAAAATAAAGTAATAATTAATATCAGAGCAGAAACAGCAGGCAGTCCTCATATGGCGTTGAAGGGAGACAGAGAGCAGAAGAGATGGAGGGGAAAAAAAGATTAGAGGAATAAGGAGAGAGGGCGGGCTGAAAGGAATGGGGATGAGGGAAGAAGAGGTGGAAAAGAATAGAGGAAAAGGGGTTTAAAGGAGACGGATAGATGTAGGGATGGAGAAAGAGATGGGAAGGTTAATTCACAGTGTATCATATTTATTCCGTGTTATTTATTGGAGTACAAAGGAGTAAACGGGGAGTGGAAGATAGAAATTGTGGCTAAGATTAGACAGAAAGTGAGTGAGATTAACATTACACAGAATAAAACTAACTGCAGATAAACTGATTACGAAACATTTTAGACAGGGTGCAGCTAAAATTAGACAGATATGGGTGAGATTAACAACAAACAAAAAAAGTGAGAGTAACGTTAGGAAGAAAATGCAACTAACACTGGAGAGTAGAGTAACCTCAGACAGAAAGTGACACTATCATTTGGAAAAAGAAGTTCCTCAGACGTTACGGAGAAAGTGAGTGTCTGAGACTGACAGTAGACAGAAAGTGACACTACCAATAGAAAGTGAAAACAAGTGGTGCAATAGAAATAAAGTGAATGTGTCTAAAATTAGACAGAAAGTGATTATGAGGCCAACATTAAACAGAAAATGAGCAACAGGAACAATAGACAAAAAAAGTGAGACTAACCTTAGAGAGAAAAAAAGCGAGACTAGCATTAGAGAGAAAGTGAGTGAGAAAGCTTCCACTCTTTCATGTAAAAGAAACTCTGTGGATTTTACTTGCCTTAATATAAAAATTCTCAACCCACGTCACTCCGTCTTAAGTAAGATGAAGTGGACTCTCAGTCAAAAGGTTTGACTGGAATATACTTACCTCTGATAGGGGAGAGAGGGAGTGATGGTGATGGAAGAGGTGAAGGATGAATGGTGCTGCTACAAGTGATGATGGAAGGAGGAAGGAGAGAAAGTGATTAGGAGAAGGAGCGAGAGAGAAAAAGAGGGTGTTTATGAGTGTACTCACTTACTTGTAGTTGCAGGGGTCGATTCATAGTCGAGTGTGTGTACTCGCCTAATTGGTGTATGTGTGTGTGTGTGTGTACTCACCTAGATGTGCTCACCAAGTTGAGTTTGCAAGGGTCGAGTCCAAGCTCCTGGCCCCGCCTCTTCACTGATCGCTACTAGGTCACTCTCCCTGAACCGTGAGCTTTATCATACCTCTGCTTAAAGCTATGTATGGATCCTGCCTCCACTACATCGCTTCCCAAACTATTCCACTTCCTGACTACTCTGTGGCTGAAGAAGTACTTCCTAACATCCCTGTGATTCAACTGTGTCTTCAACTTCCAACTGTGTCCCCTTGTTGCTGTGTCCCAACTCTGGAACATCCTGTCTTTGTCCACCTTGTCAATTCCTCTCAGTATTTTGTATGTCGTTATCATGTCCACCCATCTCTCCTCTCCTCCAGTGTTGTCAGGTTGATTTCCCTTAAACTCTCCTGGTAGGACATACCTCTTAGCTCTGGAACTAGTCTTGTTGCACTTTCTCTAGTTTCTTTACGTGCTTGGCTAGGTGTGGGTTCCAGACTGGTGCCGCATATTCCAATATGGGCCGAACGTACACGGTGTACAGGGTCCTGAACGATTCCTTATTAAGATGACGGAATGCTGTTCTGAGGTTTGTTAGGTGTCCATGTGCTGCAGCAGTTATTTGGTTGATGTGCGCTTCAGATGTGCCTGGTGTTATACTCACCCGAAGATCTTTTTCCTTGAGTGAGGTTTGTAGTCTCTGGCCCACTAGACTGTATTCCGTCTGCGGTCTTCTTTGCCCTTCCCCAATCTTCATGACTTTGCACTTGGTGGGGTTGAACTCCAGGAGCCAATTGCTGGACCAGGTCTGCAGCCTGTCCAGATCCCTATGTAGTTCTGCCTGGTCTTCGATCGAATGAATTCTTCTCATCAACTTCACGTCATCTGCAAACAGGGACACTTCGGAGTCTATTTCTTCCGTCATGTCGTTCACAAATACCAGAAACAGCACTGGTTTCTAGGACTGACCCCTGTAGGTCCCCGCTGGTCACAGGTACCCACTCTGACACCTCGCCACGTACCATGACTCGCTGCTGTCTTCCTGACAAGTATTCCCTGATCCATTGTAGTGCCTTTCCTGTTATCCCTGCTTGGTCCTTGTGTGTGTGTGTGTGTGTGTGTGTGTGTGTGTGTGTGTGTGTGTGTGTGTGTGTGTGTGTGTGTGTGTGTGTGTGTGTGTGTGTGCGCGAGTGCGTGTGCGGGTTTAAGTAAATTCTAAGAAGCATAGAACTGAGGAGGCATAAGTCATTTTTGGAATATGAAAAGTTTGTTAAACAGATTTGGAAATGAAACCAGGGAGGAACATAAAGCTCAACTAAGAGAGAAACAAAGAGAGATAGAGATAGAGAGAGAGAGAGAGAGAGTGAGAGAGAATGGTAAAAGTGCTTTCAAATGAGCTGATGTTAGTAACAGCTCTTAGCTTGTCAATAAAGCTAGGGATCCTTAACCTAACCTTGTCAAAACCTGTGTAAAAAAAAAAGCAGACTCACAAATAAGTTTAAAGAATAATTTAAAGAGAATCCTAGAAGTAACGTGAATTTTCTTAGCCTCTATCAGTCATCGACTGACTCTCTTTCCGTACTTGTTTTCTCCAACCATCGCTAAGACTTCCTCACTTCCCTAACCCCCTATTTCTCTCATTCCCTTCTCTCACATTCACTAATTCTCTCACACACACCCCTACCTTTACTGCAGCCAGCCAGCACGTACACTGGATTCTCCATTACATTCACGCTTCCCTGTTGTCCTATCCAAAGAATTGTCTAGATCCCTCGGGAGGTCTTGTACCCAGGGGTTGATTCGAACGTACTTTTAGTGCTCCTGTGTCCCTCAGAGGTAGAGGGCCCCAGGCAATCTCCGCAGCCTGGGATAATGGTGGTAATCTGGGGGAAGTTTATTTGACGGGGAAATAACAGTAAACCGGTGACATTATTTGGTAGAGAACATTAAAATTCACAGGCCATTCTTTTGATCAAGGTCAAATTTTTAGGTATCACCGAAGGGGGACCTAGATGTAGTTGCCAAAATTATCAGGTACCACCGAAGAGGAACCTTCAAGTGTATGCCTTGTTTTTTTTTCTTTCTTCCTCCTGTTTTTCGATAACTCGAGAACCTCTCATACGACTGGACTCAAATTTTAGACGTTTGTGAAAGGTGAAGAGAACGAAATTCTTGAAACACTTGTCATGCTCACTTTTTCTATGACCAAAGTTGTAGGACTCATTCCCAGCATCCTGATATGGCTAGGATAACTTCCAAAACCCAAGATGGCGTAGCATCAAACCATCAGGTAAGGTGCAACCTAATTTCACGGCGGCGGAGACTGAAATTCAAGTATATAGGTATATTTTGAAAGGATGTTTAAATTAGGGTTGAATTTCTATTCACGTTGAAACCACGTTAAATAAATTTCAGTTTATCTCTGCTTGAATTCATTGTTTAATGTCTGATGCATCTTAGGGGCAGGATATTTGGTTGCTTACAAGCAAATTTGTTGATGCAGTAAAATAATAATAAAAAAATGTATTCGTTGGAATCCACATAACTGGAGAATGACTTATCTGATCGACTTCAAATTCTTATCGTTGATGTGATTTTGGGAACGCAAGGATCGTGCTGTTCCAATCTGCCAATTTGATGCTCATTTATTTCAGTAAGTGAAGAATGGTCTCAAAATATTAATGGTGATGTATTCTGTATGAAGAATGGTACCCAATAAGTCTAGTATAAGTAATGCAACTTTGAAATTTTGCTAAAATTGTTAAAAACTGTAATCATTGGACTCGGAATAATTATTGAAGAATGCCTTTCATGATCGGCTTCAAACTTATCACAGTTGGTGGACTTCATTAAAAGAACACTGAGTTTATTATGAGCTGTGTATATCTCAACTTCAACTTCAGTACTTAATGGCTGATGTATCTTAGGGACGGTAAGATAGTACTTACTAAGTTTTGCTTGCATGCAAGGGAATTTTTTTGATGTAGAAAATAATATATAAAATGGAATCGATGAAATACGTGCAATAGCTGGAGAATGACTCATCTGATCGGCTTCAAATTTTCAGCACTGGTGTAGTTTCCTCAACACAAGATTCAGTTTTCCATTGGGTGGTATTAGACCTTATTTGCTAATTTTACTGAATAAATAGTGTGATGTCGGTGCGCCTCTGTCAATTATTATTATTATTATAATCAAAAAAGAAGCGCTAAGCCACAAGGACTATACAGTGCTGCAGGGCAGGAAGGAAGCGAGGGCATCAGGTGGCAAAAGGGAGATGGATGAGTAATAGGTTACGGATAACAGCGGGGTAGTGGATGGTGAAAGGGTAAAGGGCAGCAAGAGACTGAACTAGAAAGGGCTGAGGGAAGTGCGAAAAGTATCATCAGAGTTTGTGGAGTAAATCAGTCGTTGTCAAGAAGTCAATGAGAGAGTCAGGATTAAAGGAGGGTCCATCAGCAAGAAGGGAAGGTAAAGAGAGAGTAGTAGAACGAAGACGACGTTGGAGGTAAATTCTGCGTGCTCGTTGATAGAGAGGGCAGTCTAACAGAATGTGGCTAATCGATACTGGACGCCTCTGTCAAGATGGTGATGGAGTGAGTGATGTTGAAATTGTTTCTTATTTTTCGGGTCACACTGCCTCAGTGGGAGAGTGACAGTATTAAAAATAATTCAGCAATTAAACTGTGCTTCTTCCCATTGGCTTCAAAATATTATTGACGATACAGTCACTAAGATGGATGATACCCACATAAGCTAAGCCTGAATAGGTATAAATTTGAATTTTTACTAAAATAGTTAAAAAAAATGAAACCTTTATAATCAAACTTATTATCGGAAAATGCCTTTTCTGGTCGGCTTCAAACTTTTACCTTTAAGATGTAAAAATTTTAATTTGCCAATTTTACTAAAATTGTTTCCAAAGTAATAACTAGATAATGCCTCTTCCGATCCACTTGAAACCATGAATGTTGGTGTATTTTAACCAAAAATATATATGTCTGTAAATTTTTGGCTGTGTGGATGCCACTTGTTTATTTTAAGCCAATTTTATCAAAGATTCAGAGACATTTGAGTGTGATAAATTAGACACATGAGCAACTCTTGGGTATCTTTATTGAGGAAACGTTTCGCCACACAGTGGCTTCATCAGTCCATACGTAGGAGAAACTTGAAGAACAGGAGGAGAATGAGGTAATCAGTCCCTCAACCTTGAGTCGATGTGTTCAGTCCATCAATCTTGAATAGAATACGGCATATGAGCGGAGAAGCAGCTTATAAACCGTATGGCAGGAGAGGTGCAGCAGTCATAGGTCGTGTCGATGTTGATGGACTGAACACATCGACTCAAGGTTGAGGGACTGATTACCTCATTCTCCTCCTGTTCTTCAAGTTTCTCCTACGTATGGACTGATGAAGCCACTGTGTGGCGAAACGTTTCCTCAATAAAGATACCCAAGAGTTGCACATGTGTCTAATTTATCAATATGTCGGTTCTCTGAACCATTCATCTACAAACATTTGAGTGTAAATCAATTAGTATTATGAAAAGAAAAATAAGTACTGTAAAGATTTAAAAGAGAAGATTGTAGTCATTTGATGACAAATTATGTTTTGAATAATTCTAGTTTATTAAGATCCGATCATCTTTATATTAACACAAAACAGAGAAGGATAAGCCAAGATAATTGAATTTTGAAGACTTTGTGTATACTTTGTAATGTTTTACTATGTAATGTTTTACCATGTAATGTTTTACCATGTAACGTTTTACCATGTAACGTTTTACCATGTAACGTTTTACTATGTAATGTTTTACCATGTAACGTTTTACCATGTAATGTTTTACTATGTAATGTTTTACTATGTAATGTTTTACTATGTAATGTTTTACCATGTAATGTTTTACCATGTAACGTTTTACCATGTAATGTTTTACTATGTAATGTTTTACTATGTAATGTTTTACTATGTAATGTTTTACTATGTAATGTTTTACCATGTAATGTTTTACCATGTAATGTTTTACCATGTAATGTTTTACTATGTAATGTTTTACTATGTAATGTTTTACCATGTAATGTTTTACCATGTAATGTTTTACTATGTAATGTTTTACTATGTAATGTTTTACTATGTAATGTTTTACTATGTAATGTTTTACCATGTAATGTTTTACCATGTAATGTTTTACTATGTAATGTTTTACTATGTAATGTTTTACTATGTAATGTTTTACCATGTAATGTTTTACTATGTAATGTTTTACTATGTAATGTTTTACCATGTAATGTTTTACTATGTAATGTTTTACCATGTAATGTTTTACCATGTAATGTTTTACTATGTAATGTTTTACCATGTAATGTTTTACCATGTAATGTTTTACCATGTAATGTTTTACTATGTAATGTTTTACTATGTAATGTTTTACTATGTAATGTTTTACCATGTAATGTTTTACTATGTAATGTTTTACCATGTAATGTTTTACCATGTAATGTTTTACTATGTAATGTTTTACTATGTAATGTTTTACCATGTAATGTTTTACCATGTAATGTTTTACCATGTAATGTTTTACTATGTAATGTTTTACTATGTAATGTTTTACCATGTAATGTTTTACTATGTAATGTTTTACTATGTAATGTTTTACCATGTAATGTTTTACCATGTAATGTTTTACCATGTAATGTTTTACTGTGTAATGTTTTACCATGTAATGTTTTACTATGTAATGTTTTACCATGTAATGTTTTACTATGTAATGTTTTACTATGTAATGTTTTACTATGTAACGTTTTACCATGTAATGTTTTACCATGTAATGTTTTACCATGTAATGTTTTACTGTGTAATGTTTTACCATGTAATGTTTTACCATGTAATGTTTTACCATGTAATGTTTTACCATGTAATGTTTTACCATGTAATGTTTTACCATGTAATGTTTTACCATGTAATGTTTTACCATGTAATGTTTTACCATGCAATGTTTTACCGTGTAATGTTTTACCGTGTAATGTTTTACTGTGTAATGTTTTACCGTGTAATGTTTTACCGTGTAATGTTTTACCATGTAATGTTTTACCATGTAATGTTTTACCATGTAATGTTTTACCATGTAATGTTTTACCATGTAATGTTTTACCATGTAATGTTTTACCATGTAATGTTTTACCATGTAATGTTTTACCATGTAATGTTTTACCATGTAATGTTTTACCATGTAATGTTTTACCATGTAATGTTTTACTATGTAATGTTTTACCATGTAATGTTTTACCATGTAATGTTTTACCATGTAATGTTTTACCATGTAATGTTTTAACATGTAATGTTTTACCATGTAATGTTTTACCATGTAATGTTTTACCATGTAATGTTTTACTGTGTAATGTTTTACCATGTAATGTTTTACCATGTAATGTTTTACTGTGTAATGTTTTACCATGTAATGTTTTACTGTGTAATGTTTTACCATGTAATGTTTTACCATGTAATGTTTTACCATGTAATGTTTTACCATGTAATGTTTTACCGTGTAATGTTTTACCGTGTAATGTTTTACCATGTAATGTTTTACCGTGTAATGTTTTACCGTGTAATGTTTTACCATGTAATGTTTTACCATGTAATGTTTTACCATGTAATGTTTTACCATGTAATGTTTTACCATGTAATGTTTTACCATGTAATGTTTTACCATGTAATGTTTTACCATGTAATGTTTTACCATGTAATGTTTTACCATGTAATGTTTTACCATGTAATGTTTTACCATGTAATGTTTTACCATGTAATGTTTTACCATGTAATGTTTTACCATGTAATGTTTTACCATGTAATGTTTTACCATGTAATGTTTTACCATGTAATGTTTTACCATGTAATGTTTTACTGTGTAATGTTTTACTGTGTAATGTTTTACCATGAAATGTTTTACCATGTAATGTTTTACTGTGTAATGTTTTACTGTGTAATGTTTTACCATGTAATGTTTTACCATATAATGTTTTACCATGTAATGTTTTACTGTGTAATGTTTTACCATGTAATGTTTTACCATGTAAAGTTTTACCATGTAATGTTTTACCATGTAATGTTTTACCATGTAATGTTTTACCATGTAAAGTTTTACCATGTAATGTTTTACCATGTAATGTTTTACCATGTAATGTTTTACTATGTAATGTTTTACTATGTAATGTTTTACCATGTAATGTTTTACTATGTAATGTTTTACCATGTAAAGTTTTACCATGTAATGTTTTACCATATAATGTTTTACCATGTAATGTTTTACTGTGTAATGTTTTACCATGTAATGTTTTACCATGTAAAGTTTTACCATGTAATGTTTTACCATGTAATGTTTTACCATGTAATGTTTTACCATGTAAAGTTTTACCATGTAATGTTTTACCATGTAATGTTTTACTATGTAATGTTTTACTATGTAATGTTTTACCATGTAATGTTTTACTATGTAATGTTTTACCATGTAAAGTTTTACCATGTAATGTTTTACCATGTAATGTTTTACCATGTAATGTTTTACCATGTAATGTTTTACCATGTAAAGTTTTACCATGTAATGTTTTACCATGTAATGTTTTACCATGTAATGTTTTACCATGTAATGTTTTACCATGTAATGTTTTACTATGTAATGTTTTACCATGTAATGTTTTACTATGTAATGTTTTACCATGTAATGTTTTAATATGTAATGTTTTACTATGTAATGTTTTACCATGTAAAGTTTTACCATGTAATGTTTTACCATGTAATGTTTTACCATGTAATGTTTTACTATGTAATGTTTTACCATGTAATGTTTTACTATGTAATGTTTTACTATGTAATGTTTTACCATGTAATGTTTTACCATGTAATGTTTTACCATGTAATGTTTTACTATGTAATGTTTTACTATGTAATGTTTTACCATGTAATGTTTTACTATGTAATGTTTTACCATGTAATGTTTTACCATGTAATGTTTTACCATGTAATGTTTTACCATGTAATGTTTTACTATGTAATGTTTTACTATGTAATGTTTTACCATGTAATGTTTTACTATGTAATGTTTTACCATGTAATGTTTTACTATGTAATGTTTTACCATGTAATGTTTTACTATGTAATGTTTTACTATGTAAAGTTTTACCATGTAATGTTTTACTATGTAATGTTTTACCATGTAAAGTTTTACCATGTAATGTTTTACTATGTAATGTTTTACCATGTAAAGTTTTACCATGTAATGTTTTACCATGTAATGTTTTACTATGTAAAGTTTTACCATGTAATGTTTTACTATGTAATGTTTTACCATGTAATGTTTTACCATGTAATGTTTTACCATGTAATGTTTTACCATGTAATGTTTTACTATGTAATGTTTTACCATGTAATGTTTTACTGTGTAATGTTTTACCATGTAAAGTTTTACCATGTAAAGTTTTACCATGTAATGTTTTACCATGTAATGTTTTACCATGTAATGTTTTACCATGTAAAGTTTTACCATGTAATGTTTTACCATGTAATGTTTTACCATGTAAAGTTTTACCATATAATGTTTTACCATGTAATGTTTTACCATGAAATATTTTACCATGTACAGTTATTCAGAAAATAATATTTTGTGTATTCTTTACCTTCAGTAATGTTTTACTAACCATTAATAAAATTTCAAAAATTATTGTGTATTTTATTCGCCATGTTTCTACCTGAACAATAAAAACACAAGTGTCGCCAATAACTGATCAAAGGTCTTATAATATCAGGTGAGAGGTGTTATGTAAACACTAAATACACATTAATAGGTATTTGAAGATGTTATGCAACAGACGATGTATATAGATGAACCAAGGGAGGGACTGACCACCTCAAAACTTTAAGGGTGATGGACTGATTACATCGTCTTCATGTATCTTCTGCTTCTATCAACTTTTCTGTACTTGACTGAAGAAGCCTACTGTGTAGGCGAAACGTTTCATAATAAAGATACCTAACTGTTGCATATGTGTCTTACCTAACAACAGATGAACCAAACGAGGCAATACATTTCCTTGTGAATAAATGAAATAAGAGTGATGAGGGATATGTCTCATTAAGTCATTTACAACCCACAAACCACAGAGGATGGAGGACAGGGGAGAAGAGGGAGTGATTTTTATCAGAGGAGTTTGAGCAGAGGTCTGATAGGGTAAGTGAATAGGGGGAGGTGTTGGGAATCTTGATAAGAGATGTTGGAACATGAGTGGTCTTGACCCAGGAGCTAGAGCATGGAAGGAAAAGCTAGCCGCTCTGCGAAAACGCCCTGCTAGAGGAAGCTAGTCACTCAAGTAAAACACCCTGCTAGAAGCTAGTCACTCTATAAAAACACCCTACTAGAACCTAGTCACTCACGAGAAACAACCTGCTAGAAGTTAGTCACTCAAGAAAAACACCTGCTAGAAGAAGCTAGTCACTCAGGAAAAACGCCCTGATAGAAGCTAGTCACTCAAGAAAAACACCTGCTAGAAGAAGCTAGTCACTCAGGAAAAACGCCCTGATAGAAGCTAGTCACTCAAGAAAAACACCTGCTAGAAGAAGCTAGTCACTCAGGAAAAACGCCCTGATAGAAGCTAGTCACTCAAGAAAAACACCTGCTAGAAGAAGCTAGTCACTCAGGAAAAACGCCCTGATAGAAGCTAGTCACTCAAGAAAAACACCTGCTAGAAGAAGCTAGTCACTCAGGAAAAACGCCCTGATAGAAGCTAGTCACTCAAGAAAAACACCTGCTAGAAGAAGCTAGTCACTCAGGAAAAACGCCCTGATAGAAGCTAGTCACTCAAGAAAAACACCTGCTAGAAGAAGCTAGTCACTCAGGAAAAACGCCCTGATAGAAGCTAGTCACTCAAGAAAAACACCCTGCTATAAGGTAGTCACTCATGAAAAAACCCTGCTAGAAGCCAGTCACTCTAGAAACCCCTTGCTAGATGCTAGTTAGGAAAAACACCGTGCTAGAAGCTAGTCACTCACGAAAAACACCCTGGTAGAAGAAGCTAGTCACTCAGGAAAAACGCCCTGCTAGAAGCCAGTCACTCAAGTAAAACACACTACTAGAAGCTAGTCACTCAAGAAAAACACCCTACTAGATGCTAGTCACTCAAGAAAAACACCCTACTTGACTAAGCTAGTCACATAAGAACATCAGAACATAAAGAGCACTGCTGCAGGCCTACTGGCTCAAGGTAGGCAGGTCCAACTCACACCCACAATGACGCCACTCAGGAGTTTGTTCCACACATCCACAACTCTATTACCAAACCAGTGCTTTCCTATATCCTTTACAAATCCAATTTTTTCCAACTTCAGCCCACTGCTAAATTACACACTACTAACATGACGGACAGACACATTATTTTGTGTTAGCATTGTGGTAGAGACATTCTGTTTCTAATTTAGTCTACGGTTTCCACGAACATAGAAGGTACCATCCTTAGTTATATGGTTGAATATTCTATAAAAATTTTACTCGTTTAATCTCGAATAAATTCAGTAGCTGGGAAGAGAATAAAAATAGGATTTTGCTGAAAATTGTGTGGAGTTTAGGACGGTTAATTTGAGACAGCGATTAAAGAAATATTGGAAAATGCATATAATATAGTAGTAATATCGTAATGAAGTGCACTAATCATGGCATTATTATGTTACTGAATAAGCAATTACAACTGTGATGGATATATATCAACTTAAATATTTGTATTAAAAAAAATGGAGCATGACTTTAGTCTATGGACGGTGCCACAAGTACAACAAAGTTACCTATTGCTTATCTAAGCATTAACTACCATGTCTATGACGCTTATGGGTGTATCTCTTGTTTTATGTATACTTATAATACTTTCCGTTTTAGCTTTTCCGTTTTTCCTGGCTGGACTGTGTCCCTGGACACACTTGCTTGGGCTCTCCTGCATTCATTTTTTCCCCTTGCATTACTCCTGAAGAAGGGTTGCAGTTCAATGTGAAAGGCCTAGAGAAAATTCCCCCCCCTCCTCATGTAGTTGCTTTGTATTGTTGATCGCTTGCTTATGATATATGTACCTATGGTGCAAATTGTGGGACCCAAAGCCTCGGAGAAGTGGATAAAAAGGCTTCAAGGAAGAATATTTGGATTTCTTCCTGAAGTCAATTGAATATTACACTTCCTCTACCACCCCATCTTTTCATTCTTTTTTGTCAAAAGATATATTTTATTATATAATATGGTTCAAAAGATTTATGAGAAATATTGTTGATATGAAGATGGAATATACAGTACATCAGATGTGAGAGATACATGTCTAGTACATACTGTTACGGGTTTGACACTGATTATAATGCAAAAATCTCGTCCAGCTTCTCAGAGCTGAGGTGTGTACCAAAAATACATCAGGTTTTACCCCTCTGAACAACAGCGCTGAGTCGCTGGACCCGAATATATATATATATATATATATATATATATATATATATATATATATATATATATATATATATTTATATATATATGCAATAAGATCACAGTAAACAGGTGATTTCAGAATATGCAAAACAACCACTGTGAAAGACTAGAGAAACTGCAAGCCCTTTCGTGACTACTCACATTATCAAGGAAGTATGAAAGTAAAGCATCCAAGGAAGGTATATAAGGGGTCTGGCCAACACCTCACTATCAGATCCCACAACAGTTAAACACCTGACGCGCGCCGGCCCAACTGGACAGGTCCTTTGCACAACCCACCAACAAACTATTCTACCGAAGAAAATTTTAAAAATTATTATTTGTCCAGTGTATTATTAAATAATAATTATTAAATAATTTTTAAAATTTTCTTGGGTAGAATAGTTTGTTGGTGGGTTGTGCGAAGGACCTGTCCAGTTGGGCCGGCGCGCGTCAGGTGTTTAACTGTTGTGGGATCTGATAGTGAGGTGTTGGCCAGACCCCTTGTATACCTTCCTTGGATGCTTTACTTTCATAATTCCTTGATAATGTGAGTATTCACGAAAGCGCTTGGAATTTCTCTAGTCTTTCACAATGGTTGTTTTGCATGGCTTACGGAGGAAGAATTCTATTCCACTTCCCCATGGAGATATATATATATATATATATATATATATATATATATATATATATATATATATATATATATATATATATATATATATATAGGATGGGGCCACCTCTGGTGTAAATTGTGGGACCCATAGCCTCGGAGAAGTGGATAAAAAGGCTTCAAGGAAGAATATTTGGATTTCTTCCTGATTTCTTGCTAATTGACCAGTTTTACATATTCGGCACGACATTATATATATATATATATATATATATATATATATATATATATATATATATATATATATATATATATATATATATATATATGTCGTGCCGAATATGTAAAACTGGTCAATTAGTAAGAACTCATTTAAAATTAAGTCCTTTCTGAAATTTTCTCTTATACGTTTAAAGATATATTTTTTTCATTAATGTTGATGTAAAAATTTTTAATTTTGCACCAAAAGAATCTTAGAAAACTTACCTAACATTGCTATAACAAGAGCAATTTATTTTAGCCTAACCAAACTAAATATATTTTACATTTGTTTACAATAATTTAATACTAAACAAACACAGTGAAATATATTTTTTTCGTTAGGTTCAGAATGATTTTGGCGAAATTATTGCATACACAAATTTTCACTTGTCCTATATGGCAAGATGAACGTTGCTATTTAAGCCAAGATCACAAGTTCTGCCTATTCGGCACGATATATATATATATATATATATATATATATATATATATATATATATATATATATATATATATATTCACTGGCCAGGGAGGTATACCATCTTTTAGGAGTGAAGGAGTGAAGAATGTAAGTGTGGTGGAGGTACGTGAGGCATTACGTAGAATGAAAGGGGGTAAAGCAGCTGGAACTGATGGGATCATGACAGAAATGTTAAAAGCAGGGGGGATAGAGTGTTGGAGTGGTTGGTACTTTTGTTTAAAAAATGTATGAAAGAGGGGAAGGTACCTAGGGATTGGCGGAGAGCATGTATAGTCCCTTTATATAAAGGGAAAGGGGACAAAAGAGATTGTAAAAATTATAGAGGAATAAGTTTACTGAGTATACCAGGAAAAGTGTACGGTAGGGTTATAATTGAAACAATTAGACGTAAGACAGAAAGTAGGATTGCGGATGAGCAAAGAGGTTTCAGAGTGGGTAGGGGATGTGTAGATCAAGTGTTTACATTGAAGCATATATGTGAAAAGTATTTAGATAAAGGTAGGGAAGTTTTTATTGCATTTATGGATTTAGAAAAGGCATATGATAGAGTGGATAGGAGAGCAATGTGGCAGATGTTGCAAGTATATGGAATAGGTGGTAAGTTACTAAATGCTGTAAAGAGCTTTTATGAGGATAGTGAGGCTCAGGTTAGGGTGTGTAGAAGAGAGGGAGAATACTTCCCGGTAAAAGTAGGTCTTAGACAGGGATGTGTAATGTCACCATGGTTAATATATTTATAGATGGGGTTGTAAAAGAAGTAAATGCTAGGGTGTTCGGGAGAGGGGTTGGATTAAATTATGGGGAATCAAATTCAAAATGGGAATTGACACAGTTAATTTTTGCTGATGATACTGTGCTTATGGGAGATTCTAAAGAAAAATTGCAAAGGTTAGTGGATGAGTTTGAGAATGTGTGTAAAGGTAGAAAGTTGAAAGTGAACATAGAAAAGAGTAAGGTGATGAGGGTATCAAATGATTTAGATAAAGAAAAATTGGATATCAAATTGGGGAGGAGTAGTATGGAAGAAGTGAATGTTTTCAGATACTTGGGAGTTGACGTGTCGGCAGATGGATTTATGAAGGATGAGGTTAATCATAGAATTGATGAGGGAAAAAAGGTGAGTGGTGCGTTGAGGTATATGTGGAGTCAAAAAACGTTATCTATGGAGGCAAAGAAGGGAATGTATGAAAGTATAGTAGTACCAACACTCTTATATGGATGTGAAGCTTGGGTGGTAAATGCAGCAGCGAGGAGACGGTTGGAGGCAGTGGAGATGTCCTGTCTAAGGGCAAGGTGTGGTGTAAATATTATGCAGAAAATTCGGAGTGTGGAAATTAGGAGAAGGTGTGGAGTTAATAAAAGCATTAGTCAGAGGGCAGAAGAGGGTTTGTTGAGGTGGTTTGGTCATTTAGAGAGAATGGATCAAAGTAGAATGACATGGAAAGCATATAAATCTATAGGGAAAGGAAAGAGGGGTAGGGGTCGTCCTCGAAAGGGTTGGAAAGAGGGGGTAAAGGAGGTTTTGTGGGCGAGGGGCTTGGACTTCCAGCAAGCGTGCATGAGCGTGTTAGATAGGAGTGAATGGAGACGAATGATACTTGGGACCTGACGATCTCTTGGAGTGTGAGCAGGGTAATATTTAGTGAAGGGATTCAGGGAAACCGGTTATTTTCATATAGGCGGACTTGAGTCCTGGAAATGGGAAGTACAATGCCTGCACTTTAAAGGAGGGGTTTGGGATATTGGCAGTTTGGAGGGATATGTTGTGTATCTTTAAACGTATATGCTTCTAAACTGTTGTATTCTGAGCACCTCTGCAAAAGCAGTGATAATGTGTGAGTGTGGTGAAAGTGTTGAATGATGATGAAAGTATTTTCTTTTTGGAGATTTTCTTTCTTTTTTGGGTCACCCTGCCTCGGTGGGAGACGGCCGACTTGTTGAAATATATTATATATATATATATATATATATATATATATATATATATATATATATATATATATATATATATATATATATGTCGTGCCGAATATGTAAAACTGGTCAATTAGTAAGAACTCATTTAAACTTAAGTCGTTTCTAAAATTTTCTCTTATACGTTTAAAGATATATTTTTTTCATTAATGTTAATGTAAAAAAATTTAATTTTGCACCAAAAGAATCTTAGAAAACTTACCTAACCTTATTATAACAAGAACAATTTATTTTAGCCTAACCCAACTATATATATTTTAGATTTGTTTACAATAATTTAATACTAAAACACAGTGAAATATATTTTTTTTCGTTAGGTTCAGAATGATTTTGGCGAAATTATTGCATACACATATTTTCACTTGTCCTATATGGCAAGATGAACGTTGCTATTTAAGCCAAGATGGCAAGTTCTGCCTATTCGGCACGACATATATATATATATTGGCGCTTATCTGAAGACCTGTCACAAGCTTCTCCAACTATAAGGCACCGAGGATGATAACTGGGTCATCTTCTCTAGCACACTTTGGTTCTTGGTTGGGATCCAGTAGAGCCCCACAGTCATTGCACTCTTGCTCTTACGCTGGCCTCCCATCACTACCAACCTCTTCTCTAACACCCTCGCCCTCGCCCTGGCCTCCACCACCAGCAGCTAAACTAGCCCGCCTCTCCAACACACTCACCCTGGCCACTCTCCCACACTCGGGCCATTTCCCACACTCCGTAGCAATATCCTTCATCAACACGGGCGGGCAATCAGCGATCTGGCTCCTTTACTCAGCTGAATATATACCATCGCCTCACCACTTCCCTCTACTACCTACTCTCCCCAAATAAGAAAAAAGTAGTAAACTAAGCTGTAGAGTAAAATTATGTAAAACATATGGAAGAGGGAAATTCCATGTAAAGCCTAACCATAATACAGTAAAGTCGTTAAAATGAATTAGAAAATATAAGTAAGTTTGAGAATAATTTAGTATTAATGCTGATGAGAAGTAAAGATGGAGAAAATATAAAAATTATTGCAGTAAATTCTGACAAAATTATTTTCAAATAAACTTTTTTTGGAAAGCCTCCCTTGTATGCCTGGCCTTGCTACGAATTTTTTCAATATATTTGATTAACGAAGTTGCAGAATTCATTGTAATTTCCCTCCCTTTCTCTCTCTCTCTGTCTCAAACTTATTCCGGAACTTGAGCGGAACTACTAAATACGGTTTATTGGCCGGCGTGCTCACCTGCAGAGTGAAAGCAGCTGAGATCTGAGTTGCTGGTCGCTACCTCTCAGAGGCTTCTATTTTCTCGGTTAAAAATCCTCGCTACATTGGACCGTTTATCGACGAGACAAGAGACTGAATTAATTCAAACCCTCCCAGTGTTTTGGATGTCGTAACCATATCCCCCTGTAAGTATTTTCTAGCGATATGATATTCGTATATTTTTTAATTTCATCCTTTTCTAGTGTAATTCCTTGTGACAGAGACAACTGAAGTTCATTAATTTTCTTTCCATGGTTAAAGAAGTGGTTAATAGTTATTCGAAATACTCCAGCACTCGTCCTCAGTATTTGAGGAGAAATATTTTGAAGACTCAAGTGATTACATGCTCGTTAGCTTGTCAGACTTGCATGTGCTTGCAAACTTTTCTACGTTTCCGCAGTTAAGCCCAATTAACTATTTTCTAGTCTATTCCTTCGCCTTGTTTCTGTCTCGAGTTTTGTGCATTTCACTTACCTCTTATTCCTTTTCATTATATCCGCAGTATCGATAGACATATGACATGATATATTTGAAGAACAGAATGGGCCTATGTTTAACCCTTTAAGGACTTCACCTATACAGTAACTTCTTTCCGTCCCGTCATGTCTCACTGTTGCAGAACACCCGAGCCACGACCCGCCCTGGCAAACCTACATGATTATAAACGGTCTTCCATATATGATGGCGTACCTTACTAGATTACTAGGTGATTATCAACATATAAGAAATATTCCCAAAAAGTTCCGCTGTTTTTAAGAAACACCGATCATAGGTACTGGAAATTTTTAAAGAAACAACGAGCGTAGGTACTGGAAATCTTTAAATAAACAACGAGCATGGACGCTGGAAATTTTTAAAGAAACAACGAGCATAGGTACCGGAAATTTTCAAAGAAACAACGAGCATAGGTACAAAAGATTTACTAAACAGTGTAGCTTATTTCTGTATTTAACTGAACATGATTTTACAAGAACATATTGGATCCAACATTTCTAACACAGTGTAACTAAACTTTCACCTTTTCGAGTTTGATGTTTCTAGTACAGTAGACCTGATCTTTCCAGCAAAGATCAAATAACTTTTTAAGCACGGTGGACATGACCTTTCTAAAACAGTAGACCTCACCTTTCTGACACAATAGGTATGGCATTTCTATTACAATACACCTGACTTCTCTAGTACAGTTGACCATTAATTAGTCACACAATAGCGCGAAGGGAAAGGTTTCATTATATATATCAGAGTGGAGCATGGCCAGGAGTAGTAGAACGAGAGGAGGCAGTAGTAAAATGGTTGGTGTAGTGGTAGAGGTAGTGATGGTACCACAAGTAGTGCAACAATAGCAGACGTGGCATTACGAATGGGGTAATGGTAGTGATACAAGAGTCAGAGAGTGGGGCTGTTAGCAAATCAGTTGTGTTTGGTTCATGCCCATAGATTCATTCTCAATTGGGTTGAAGTCAGGAGAGTTTCCAGGCCAATTTAGAACGCTTAGCCCATTCTCTCCGAAGAATGTCATCATTTCTTCAGGAAGTGTGGCATGGAGCAAGATCCTGTTGGAAAGTCTCTATCCACAATGGGAACCAAATGAACTGAAATGATTGGCTTGTATTTGTCACTGTTCATTGTTCCATCAACAATAGCAAGTCGTCTAGGGCCTTAACAGTAAACTCCTACATAACATCTTCTTAGGTGGGTGTTTGGCGCTTATTGGATGTGTTCATTCTAAAGAGATTCTCATTTGCTCCGTCTCACTGTTACTGACCTGTACCCATGTACTTCAAAATGCGCCTCATCTGAAAATATAACTTTTCTCTATTCAACTGTCGTCCATCCCTTATGATCGAGTTTCGACCACAGTCGTTTTTTCTTCATAGCAGCAGTCAATATTTTTTTCTTTACCAGCTTTCTGGCAGTTCTGCCATCTTCAAAGAGCTTTCATCGAAAAGTTGAACAATCAGTGCTTTCGCCAACTGAAGCCAAATTTCTCTGTAGATCTTTTCTGGTTTTCTTGAGATCCTTCTCTCCATTTATGATTACCTTATCATCGTGAGGTGTTGTCTGGCGTTTTCTTCTACATCTTCCTCTACTCAGCGCTTTGCAGTCACCAGTGTTGCCAGCTCTCCTCAGAATCCGACCAGCCGTTGACTTTGCAGGTCTTCTCTCTTTGGCAGTCTGACTGATACTCAATTCAGCATGTTTTCATAGAACTACAATACTTGCACGCTTACTACGAGTAACAGTCATAATGAATTTGAAGTTAATTTGGCAAAATCACATTCCCTCACGGAGCTTCCTTGCATGATTAGCCTCACAGAACAACAGCTGTTGTAGCACTGGCGAGAGTTGTAGAGTAACACCACAGTTGGATGGTTGCCTGAAGTTGGTAGCAAACTCTTCTGAAAAGAAAAGAACCCAAACCACATTAAGCCGAGGATTAAGACATATTATGATATAATCACAAAATTTACGCCTGTCCCAATTAATTTTGCACATTATTCTAATATTAAATATATGTAAGGCTGACCTATGATATATACCATTACTTATATATAAAAAATACGGTTTATTAAGCATAATACACACACACGCACGCATGTACGCACGTACACACACACGCACGCATGTACGCACGTACACACACACACACGGGGCAAGGAGCTGAGTCTCGCCCCGGGCAACTACAATTAGGCGAGTACACATACACACACACACACACACACACACACACACACACACACACACATATATATATATATATATATATATATATATATATATATATATATATATATATATATATATATATATATATATATATATTTATATATATATATATATGCAGAATAATCACTGTGAAAAAAATAGCGAAATTCCAAGCACTTTCGTGACTTTTCACATTATCAAGATTGTTTTGCATATAGTGATATCACCTGTTACTGTGATCTTATTGTTTATATATATATATATATATATATATATATATATATATATATATATATATATATATATATATATATATATATATATATATATGTCGTGCCGAATAGGCAGAACTTGCCATCTTGGATTAAATAGCAACGCTCATCTTGCCATATAGGACAAGTGAAAATTTGTGTATGCAATAATTTCGCCAAAATCATTCTGAACCTAACGAATACAATATATTTCATTGTATTTGTTTAGTATTAATATATATATATATATATATATATATATATATATATATATATATATATATATATATATATATATATATATATATATATATATATGGGGAAGTACCACCTCCATAGCTGGACTGGGACCCTCATCCTCAGAGAAGAAAATAAACGTACCTCAGGGAAAACTCAAGGTTCTCCCCGGAGCTATTTGAGTATTTTCTTCTCCTACCACCCCCCCCCCCCTATATTTTATATTTTATATGAACATTTATTAATAAACAGAATACATTTACAGAAAACACAAACATGAATACAATGGAGAAAATACAATGGAGAAAATTTTCAAACAGCTTCAGGGAGAACCTTGAGTTTTCCCTGATGCAAGTTTATTCTTTTCTCTGAGGATGAGGGTCCCCAGGACAGTTCTAGAGGTGGTACCTCCCTATATATATAAATATATATATATATATATATATATATATATATATATATATATATATATATATATATATATATATGTCGTGCCAAATAGGCAGAACTTGCGATCTTGGCTTAAATAGCAACGCTCATCTTGCCATATAAGACAAATGAAAATTTTTGTATGCAATAATTTCGCCAAAATCATTCTGAACCTAACGAAAAAAATGTATTTGATTGTGTTTGTTTAATACTAAATTATTGTAAACGTATTTAAAATATATTTAGTTGGGTTAGGCTAAAATAAATTGCTCATGTTATAATAAGGTTAGGTAAGTTTTCTAATATTCTTTTGGGGAAAATTTAAAATTTTTTACATTAACATTAATGAGAAAAATATATCTTTAAACGTATAAGAGAAAATTTCAGAAAGGGCTTAATTTTAAATGAGTTCTTGCTAACTGACCAGTTTTACATATTCGGCACGACATATATATATATATATATATATATATATATATATATATATATATATATATATATATATATATATATATATATATATTATTTACATATGGATAGATAGATAGATAGATAGTTCTTTAAGCTTTCATTCTGAAGCAAATCCCAAATTCCATAAAAAATATTAAAGCTCATTTTCATTTTCTCTTAAAAATTACATTGGATGCCAAAGAATTATGTGATTAGTCAATCTCGCAGTTAACAAAAAACTCCCACTACAAAATTCTTTATTTAAAGACAACTAATTTTCAGGGTCAGACCCATATACCTACTTTTTTTATTGTCTGTATTTACATATACAAAACCACGAATCTTAAATAAATGAAGACAGCATTAAAGAACCAGAGTGTAACATATTAACATATTGCTAATGTTGATTAAGATAGATCGATAGATAGACAGTCACAGAGAGAGAAAACGAGAAAGATGACGGCGTTTTTCGACTACCACTCGCTTCTTTTTGACCGTAGATATGGCTTCAGAAGAGGTCACTCTGCTGTTGATCTGCTGTTAAATCTCTCCACAAAGTGGCTCCGGTCACTGGATGAATCTGAAGTCAGCACTGTAGTAGCCGTGGACATTACTATAGCTTTCGACCGAGTATGGCACCAGGGACTCTCGGTAAAACTACAACCACTGGGAGTCGCCGGCTTAATACTATACCTTCTCAGTGATTACCTTCAAGGTAGATCTCTAAGAGTAGTTCTCAGAGGAACAGAATCAGCAAGATAATCTACTGGAGCAAGTGTGCCACAGGGAAGCGTGCGTTTGCAACTGTTACGGAATGTCTACTTCATCCCAGAATCCCAAGCATATACATACGACTGTACTCTGAACAGACGGCTCATCTCTCGTCAGGACCTGTTATTTCAGGAGCGCCTCAAACCCAGTAGGGATGTGAGTGGCCTTACTGTTATGTACAGGGCCAATAACCAAGTGCTGTCATCGGAGTGAAGCCAAGTACCACACTTGGCTTCACTCCGATGACAGCAATAAGTGAGCTTCTACATAAAAAGGCGGGCAGCAAGCAGCAACTTCACTCAGTACCCTTCTCCAGAACCTCACTTCATCTGAGTTTCATCCTGTTCCCTATTTGTAGGTTTCACAATAATAAAATGGGTTCCAGATGAGCTGACGTAGGTAAAAGCTTTTAGATTGTAAATAAAAAATAAAGAGTGCGAGAGAGAGAGAGAGAGAGAGAGAGAGAGAGAGAGAGAGAGAGAGAGAGAGAGAGAGAGAGAGAGATTAAAAAGACATCTTAGACAAAACTCGGGTCAGAAAGTCTTTCGGTCTTGTGACCTAGATCACTTCTAAGGTCCCACGGCACAAACTTTTTTTTTAATAAATACGTCCCAGTATTTGCTCCCGTGTCCTTTGGAACTACCTTGTTGACATCACTTACAAAGGTTAATATCAAACACGCCGAGGTGTTGTACATGTGTCTGATTATTCAGGTTGTCAGAACTGTATACCTTCGATCCAATAATACTTGTCTGATCCAGCAATACCATGGAATCTTTTAGTTAGGATAACTTATACTACTCTATTACTATCATCTGGAAGATCGAACCGGCATGACTTTCTTATATAAGAGGAACCTGCTCACCTGTGACTTCCAGTGCTGCATCTCATTTCCTCTTCCACTTGTCTCTATCCTCATGCCATTGTTTTAAAATAAAAACAAAATCCTGCTATGTAGGTGAAATGTCTCTCGAAAAAGATATCAAAGTACTGTGCTTATGAGTTTTCCATTACGTATTTGTTTTGTTTTTTTTTAGAAATGTAGCATCTGCTATCATCTCAGTTTCGTCTTTGTGATGTTTATGTTTCCTATGGTTACTTCTACTGTTTGTACATAAAATTTGAAGCACTTGTTTCATATTTCATCTGCAGTCTTGTACAATACTTTGAGTATTTTCTCGCCTTCCAGTATTCCGGTTTGTAGAGTATCTGTAGTTTGATCATATGTTAAGTAAAGATGGAGGTGAAGTGTAAGGGTGAATTCTTGCACTGTGAAATCTGTGTAAAGTTAATGGGGATATGTGATATGGCTGAAGATGTAGGAGAGAAGGTTGAGTGTGGTTGTGTGTGTGTGTGTGTGTGTGTGTATGCAACTATTTGTACTCACCTGTTTTATGGTTGCAGGGGTCAGTTTCACAGCTCCTGGCCCCGACTCTTCGAACTGTTGTGTATGTGTGTGTGTATTACGTAGGTTTCTGCGTTTAAGTGGACGCGAATTGAACCTCTAGTGGGGCACATTAGATGGGAAAACCTGGGCATGACGTGTGGCGTCAATGCAGGTTTGCCAACATAGCGTTTTTCGAGCTAGGTTTTAACGCATTTCGATTTTTTCTAGCCCGAGGTTTTTCTAAATTGCGCGGACGCGTTTTTTAGAGTTTTTTTTAGTTGATCTCGAGCGAAATTTAGCGCATAAATATGTAATTAAAGAAAAGCCTAAGTAAGAATAAGGAAAAATAAAAACTTAAATTGAGTCTCACCAAGCACCTTCCTGAAGTTCAGGTCAGACAGGTCCAGATGACGTTCATTAGTGACTCACCTGACGTGAGTAATGGTGTCCTGGGTTATGAACCCATGACTGTCAGACTGTAAAGCATCTATAACAACAATTTGGCTGTTGTTTACACCCTCGCTTGCATTGTCTGTTGTCGCTTTATTTGCTCTGACAACTCATTATGAGAAAGAAATACACTTAGCTTTTCAGAGTCCAGTGGTTTAGTGACTCCAGATACCGAAAATGGTTAAGGAAAGTAGAGGACGATGACAAAATGTTTTTGTAAGTATTGCCAGTGTTCAATTGCGGCTAAATTAAGTGACACTGAAAGGCAGAAAAATACTGCCAAGCACATGAAATCTGAAAAACTAATCAGTACACAAAGACGGTGCATCACTCTGAAAGATTAAGCGATGATGTAAGAAGAACAGAGGGAAATATGTCTTTGTTCATTGCTGAACATTGTTCATTACTAGTAGTTGATCACTTAAGTGAACTCTGCAAGGAACATTTTGCTGACAGTTCTGGATATAAGAACCTTATGCTCAGGAGAAAATGTTTACAGTGTACTTCCACTATATTTTAGTGATTGAAGCTGATACTAGAAATAGTAAATTCAACTTATTAATAAATGAAAGGCTTGATATTCCTATAACTACACAATTAGATATAGTTATTAGGTATCATTCTGAGAGAAAGCAACAAATCATGGTTACTCATTTAGAGCTAGTTAACTGTGTGACTGCAATGTTAATGCAATATGCGAGGCTTTCAAGAAATCCTTGAAAAGTAATGGACTTGAGCTAAGAAAACGTGTTGATCTAGGCACTGTAAACGTTTGTTATGACCTGTGCCAACAATGGAGTGTATGCAAAATTACAATCTGAAGTTGAGTATCAAGAGTTTGAGAGCTGTTTTGACTATTTAATACAGATTGAGAAGGCATGGTAAATGCTGCTATAATTTGGGTTATATATTATATCTCCAGTCACGGCGGACTTAACATGTTATATAACAACGTTCACGACGGACTTAGCAGGATGTTATATATTATATCGAAGCTCACGACGGGCATACCATGATCTTCAGTTTGCAGACTCTGGTCGAACATACCTGGAACATCATGAGACCCCCCTGGCATAAGGAGCAATCCTGTGCTTTTGTATAACTTTGTTGTTTAAGGCTGTGCACAAGAGAGTCCATTAAATAGCAATTGAGTTCGTAGAGCCCATAATTTGAGTTATATACGGCATTCCTATCATGTTTCAAAAGAGAGGACTCAATTATGTTTCTTTCCGTAATGGAGCTGTTGGGTACAATTATCTGGGCGGCAGCCCACGCAGGTGGGTGATTACAAGAACTATCATGGTTAAAGACTACATTCGACACCTCGCCTGTCCTGATGGAGTACTGGTGATGGGATAATCTGGTTTCTAAAGGTTTACCTGTCTGACGAATGTATGAGAGTGAGCAAAGAGTGCATGGGACCTTGTAAACACCACCCACATTATTAGGTGGTGTGTTTTTAATCAATCTCTGTTTCACTGTCCCAGTGTTTTCGAAAGTAAGATTTGTATTGAACTTTTTTAGTGTCTCCTGCAGGCAGACCAAATTATCATTATATAGCAAGACCAACACATTTTTCCCGGCAGGCGTTTCCTTAGGTTTAATCCTGCAGAAAGTCTTCCTAAATAACACTAGGGCATTCTCAACAAAATCCCTGGGGTATCTCAGTTTTGTGGTTGTTAAATATCTTATTGATTTCATCTTCTAAATACCCAGGACTGTAGATATGCAAAGCTCTCAGGAACATTTTAAGGAAAACACTCCTTTTAACCTAAGATTCATGATTGGAATAATAATGAATGCATGACGACACATTGGTGGTCTTCCTGTAAAATGTAAATTTAAGTCATCTGTCGACGCGATGGATTAAAACTTCTAGGAAGAGTAGAGTGCTATTTCATGCTCTACTGCGAACTTAATAGAAGATACCGGACCATTGAGTCTAGGTAGGAACTCATCAATGTTGTGATATCTAGGCAAAAGGCAAAGAACATCGTCTATGTATCTGAACCACTTAGCATTATTTGGAAGAATATCTATAATAATCTAGTCTCATAGAATTCCATATACAGGTTGCTGAGTAAGGGGCTGAAGGGATTTCCCATAGCCAAGCCCTATTTTTGAACAAAGTACTTGTCTTGAAACAAACTTGTCATCCACAACCAGTTCAATAATTATATTTGTGGGGGTAAACTCGCAAGCAGTCTCCCCAGCCGTGTCCTACTGAGGTAATTTAATCGAGAAACAAGACAACTTATTCATCATCATTTAATAGCTGCCTTGCTAGAAATACACACCCCTCCTTCAGAGTTCAGGTACTGAATCCATCAGTGGGCTAGACTGCCGTTTCATTAAAGAGTTTTGCAATAGACAAGATTGTTGCTTTTATTTCTGGCGCACTAATATTTAACTTGACATGTAAATTTTTCAAGCTTCTACTAGCATTCAGCATCTACTTTCATTGATATTTTGTGTCTTCCTTAGATATTATGATTGCGGTGCCTGTGTTTCCTCGTCTTCCCTGGACAAGATTCAGGACCTTTACCCATTGACCACGGTTGACTGTTTCCCAGATAGTGAATACAGGCTGCAGAAATAACACCAAGAATATGTGGCCAGCCCTATGATCACTATCTTACACACTATGTGCATAATTGTCCACATACTGAGGGATATAGACAGTATAATAACCTATGTGATATGTCAACATATCTTATTAATGAAAATAAGATACCAGATATATTAAGCAAATTTCTTAAATTTCCTTGTAACAGGTAAGCGAACTGTAGATATAAATACAAATGTACTCCTGTTAACCTTTTTGAGGCCTAGTTCTCAGGCCTTTTGTGTATTCATATGCTCTTGCGCTACAGTCCACAGGATGCATATGGGGTGAAAAGTAAACTAGCCACTTCGCTGGCAAAAAATCTAATTATTGGGAGGAACTGATCGTACCATTGCCAGGAAACACTAGAAACCACCAAAAAGACATCTTGTAAAGAAGAGGTTTGCCGCTTCAACCTTCAAAGGTCGCCTCATTCTTCAGCTGTCCCGCAAGAAAATGCAAAGTTAAGCAGAATTTCTCAACACGTAGAGGAACCTCTTGCCAGTAACTACGAACAAAGTTTTGCCTCTCTCCACTTCCCTCTTCGTTTAAAACATTTTATGGTGTCAAGAAACGTTCCAGACATTTCGAATGTTGTAGACAGTCATCCCTCTCGATGGATCGCTCCTCGACACTTTACACTGTTTTATTTTTTTATTATTTTTTTTGTGTGTGTCTTTTTGTACTCACCAATACGTGATTGAAGGGGAAGAGTCACAGCTCCTCGCCCTGCCTCTTCGCTGGTAGCTACTTGGTATCCTCCCGGCTCCAAGAGCCTTATCGTATCTCTTCTTAAAGCTATTTGTGGATCCTGCCTCTAGTACTTCACTTTCCAGAATGTTCCACTACCTGATTACCCTAATGCTGAAGAGATACTTCCTGATATCTCGAAGACTCATCTGAGTTTTCAACTTCCAGCTGTTCCTGTATCCCACCTGTGAAATATTCTGCCTCTGTTTACTTTGTCAGTTCTTCTCAGTATTTTGTACGTGGTTACCATATCCCCCTAGCCCTCTTGTACTCCAGGTTCATCAGGTTGAGTTCCCTAACCTCACCTTACCTCCAGGACTAGCCTTGTTTCAAACCTTTGCACTTTCTCCAATTTCTGAATGTGTTTGGCCATGTGTTGAATCCATAATGGTGCTCCTTACTCCATAATGGGCCTGACATACAGTGTACAGTGTCGTGAATAACTCCTTACTTAGATGTCCAAACGTAATTCTTAGGTTTGTCAGACGCGTATATGCTGCAGCAGGTATTTGGTTGATGTGCGCCTCAGGAGATGTGCTCGGTATGATGCTTACCCCAAGATATGTATTCGAAATAATGCCTTGAGTTCTGATGAAACTAAAAATCATCATGACTTCGATGTTTTGTGCTGATTACATAGTTGAATTTACAAGTTAAAAGCTTATGTTATTCATCACTCAATACCTATTTACTGATAATTGAACAAATATAGTAGGGGTATGAAGAACTGTACCTTCTGCGCAAGTCAGCGAAAGGAGTGAAGGCTCGATCCTCTGTCTGCTAATCGCGAACCAGCCGCGCTACTGACCTGTGTGTGTGTGTACTCACCTATTTGCACTCGCCTATTTCTGGTTGCAGGGGTCGATTCATAGCTCCTGGCCCCGCCTCTTTACTGATCGCTACTAGGTCACTCTTCCAGCTCCATGAGCTTTATCATACCTTTTCTTAAAGCTATGTATGGATCCTGCCTCCAGTACATCACTTCCCAGACTATTCCACTTCCTGACAACTCTGTAACTGAAGAAATACTTCCTAACATCCCTGTGATTTATCTGAGTCTTCAACTTCCAATTATGACCCCTTGTTGCTGTGTCCTATCTCTGGAACATCCTGTTTCTGTCTACCTTGTCATTTCCTCTCAGTATTTTACATGTCGTTATCTTATCCCCCTTATCTCTCCTGTCCTTCAGTTTCGCCATGTCGATTTCCCTTAACCTCTCCTCGTAGGACATGCCCTTAGCTCCGGGACTAGTCTCGTTGTAAACCTTTGCACTTTCTCTAATTTTCTTACGTACTTGGCTAGGTGTGGGTTCCAAACTGGTGTTCCATACTCTAATATAGTCTTGGTATACACAGTGTTCAGGGTCCTGAACGATTCCTTATTGAGATGTAGGAATGCCCATATGCTACAGGAGTTATTTGATTGATGTGTGCTTCAGGATATGTGCCTGGTGTTATACTCACCACAAGATCCTTTTCCTTGAATGAGGTTTGTAGTCTCTCGCCCCTTAGACTGCACTCCATCTGTGGTGTTATTTGCCTTTCCCCAATCTTTATGTCTTTGCACTTGGTATGGTTGAACTCCAGGAGTCATTTTCTATACCAGGCCTGCAGCCTGTCCAGATCTCTTCATAGTTCTGCCTGGTCCTGGTCCTATTGAATTCTTCTCATCAACTTCACATATTTTTGCAAGCAGGGACACTTCTGAGTCTACTCCTTCCGTCATGTAGTTCACAAATACCAGAAACAGCACCGGTCCTAGGAATGACCCCTGTGGAACCCCGCTCGTCAGAGGCGCCCTCTCTGACACCTCGCCACTTACTATGACTCGCTGATGTCTTACCGACAGGTGCTCCCTGATCCATTGCAGTGCCTTCCTTGTTATCCCTGCCTGGTTCTCCAGCTTTTGCACTAATGTTTGGTGTGGAACTATGTCAAAAGCCTTCTTACAGTTCAAGAAAACGCAATCTACCCACCACCTCTCTCTCTCTCTCTCTCTCTCTCTCTCTCTCCTTTTTTAAAAATTGGGACTACATTTCCTGTCGTCCATTCCTTAGGTAGTCGTCCTGTTTCTATAGATGTGTTGAAGATTGTTGCTAGTGGTACACACAGCGCCTCAACTCCCTGTCTAAGGACTCATGAAGAGATGTTATTTGGCCCAGTCACTTTGAAGTATGTAGTTCGCTTAGCAGCCCCTTCACTTCTTCCTCAGTTGAATGTAGTGTGTCCAACACTCCACCTCTCCATCTTTCTGGAGTCCCTTCTGTCTCTGTGAACACTTCTTTGAGTCTCATGTTGAGCTCCTCGCATACTTCTCGGTCGTTTCTTGTGATCTCCCCTCCTTCCTTCCTCAGCCTGATTACCTGGTCCTTGACTCTTGTTTTCCTCCTAATGTAGATGCGCAACAGCTTTAGATCAGATTTGGCCTTCGTTGCTTTGTCATTTTCGTACTGTTTTTGGGCCTCCCTTCTTACCTGTGCATATTCACTTCTGGCTCTTCGTATGCTCTCCTTATTCTCCTGAGTCCTTTGCCTTCTATTCTTCTTCCATTCTCTAGCAAACTCTGTTTTGGCCTCTTTACACCTTTGTGTGAACGATGGGCTCATCCTGGCCTTCTCGTTATTTCTGTTACCTTTGGAAACAAACCTCTCCTCAACAATATGCAAGGAAGCTATCACATATTCCATCATCTCATTTACTGAGTTCCCTGCTAGTGCTTTCTCCCCCGCTGAACCTCATACAGGAAATTCTTCATGCCTGTGTAGTCCCCTCTCTTGTAGTTTAGCTCCATTCATCCTGCCCTTCCTGCTTTCCTCTCCACTTGTAACTCAACTATGTATTCGAAGAACAGAATCACGAGGTCACTGGCCCTGAGTGGTCTTACATATGTGATATCCTCAGTATCTGCATTACCCAAGGTAAATACTATATCCAGTCTTTGCTGGTTTGTCCTCTTCTCTCTCTCTCTCTCTCTCTCTCTCTCTCTCTCTCTCTCTCTCTGGTAGTGTCCCTTACGTGTTCGTACATGAGGTTTTCCAGTACCACCTCCATCATCTTAGCCCTCCACATTTCTGGGCCTCCATGTGGCCACTTCAGCAAGTGTGTCAACCATCGCTCTGCTACTCTCATCATATTCTTGCCATGGCCTCCTGCTGTTCTGTGATGGGTTATACATCACAGCAATTACCACCTTGGGACCTCCAGATTGAAGTGTTCCTATTATGTAGTCTCTTGTTTCTCCTCTGTCTCCTCTCTCCAGTTCATCAAAATCCCAATGGTTTTTGATGAGCAGTGCCACTCCTCCACCCCCTCTGTTCCTTCTGTCTTTCCTCAAGATCTGATATCCCATTGGAAAGATGGCATCTGTTACCATTCCTATGAGCTTGGTTATTCGTTATTCCATGTTTACCATACCTTCAGTTTCCCCTTCAGCACTGTGTTTTGGGGATTATGTGAGGGCGGGGGACCTGGCAGTGTGCTGTGGGTTTCTATAGCATAATGTGGAGTGGAGGCTGTAAGTGTTGATTGTGGTTTGTCTTGAAATGGTGTGTTTGGCTGAGGGGTTCTGATAGTGCTTCAGTGTGTGCTTGTGCTTGTTGCTCTGCCCGGCTCTGGTTGTCCTCTGTTGACTCTGTTCTTCTCTTCCTAACCCATTTTGTTTCTGTGTATTCTCCCTCAGCTGCTGTCATTCTGTTCTTGTTTTGTCACAGTCTAGGAACATCGACTTGCATGTTGGTGATTCCTTCAGCCATGTGTGTGGAGGGAAAGGGGGTGTTGGGGTGAGGGTGTTGGAGTGTGGGTGAGTTTTTGGGTGTGGTTGAGTGTGGGTATGGGTTTGGGTGAGGGTGTTGGTGTGTTTGGGTGTGGGTGTGCTTAGGTTGTTTAATGAGTTTATTTGGTAGGCTGTTGCAGGTGCGTGAATGATACGTCTTCGGAGGCTTCTTACTTTATTTGCAAAGTCGTGGTGGGTACACAGGCTTGTGTGTTGTGCCCATGGCCCGGGTAGGGCCATCCCACGAGGGAGAGAGCTAGTAGGCCTTCTGTTTTGCTGCTAGGCCGCTGTGAGACTCCAAGAGTGTGGGCCCAGCATCCCACAGACCTGGGCAGGCCCAGAGGGCAGCACTTTAGTGGTGCGAAATATGAACTAAGCTGGCAGACAGCATAGACTGACTGTGCAGACAGTACAGGATGTCTACATATGCTCAGCTACCTACCTCGCTATACTGGTGGTAAAAAAAAAGTTAGGTCTCTCTCTCGTAGGAACAGGGCACAGAACACAAAATAAAAAACATATATATACATATGGACATGGAACAAAAAAACTTCCTACAGGGAGGGAAAAAAAAAACACGTGGGGTGTGCTAAACATCGTGGTCAAAGGCAGTGAGCGTCGAAGGGCATCACTGCACGCCTTCCTGCGTCTGGACAGATACTGCAACACAGGAGACATTGCTGCAGCTGAGCTGTGACGTAACAGGGTACGGTCTCCTCTGGAAGGTGAAGCAGTCATCATAGGAGTCGCTGCAGGTTTCACTCAACCTGGGGCACGACATGCTGGTGCTCTCGAGTGAGGCGTCGACAAAACTCGGCAACTGGGCAGGATTTTTGGCAAGTGACTCAGGAGGACACTTCTCCACTGGTACTGTCGCTGGGCTGTCACTGCCAGCGAGTGTGGAGCGAGTCGTGGCAAAGACGACTGGGCGAAACATCTGAGAGTCGTATCATACACCATAATGCAGTGAGCGAGCTAGCAGTCAAAGTGACATCTTCTTTGTGCAGGAGCTCACTGAAGCTTGACACGAGGCTGACACAGCGCCTGCCGACAGGCCTAACTGCGGCTTGACGAGTGTCATTCTCTCGGCAGTTGGAGTTATAGCAGAGGTTAGTCTAAGAGTCCCCAGACTTATTTCTCTACATATAACTTCACTCTGAAGGTCTGGAGGTGTAGTGAAACAAATCTCGATGGGAATCATAGAAGGTATGATTCTGCAGATCACGAGCGAGCATAAGAGCTTTCTGTACAAGGGGGCTCTGGCTCAGGCTGACTGATATCAGCTGTCAAACGCGCTGGTCACACTGGGTGACTAACACAATGGTGCTACACAGGGGTCTGGCTCAGACCACACTGGACACACGGAAAACTTTACACACACCCGCGGTACATGCGGTACAACATGGCTTAACTAGCAAATGATGCTTTTCTGTGCACAAAATTGACACTAAGCCATACACTAACATGTGAGAACACTGACTGAGAGGAACTAATTAACACACGAAATATATCTTCCCTCAGTCTTCTCGACAATACTAAAACAATTACTAGCAACACTCGATGTGACATCATGTGATATCAAGCGTGTTCGTGAGGTGACATCAGCAGCTTGGTGACATCACCAGACATCTCGAGGTGACGTCAGGCAGACATCATGACGTCATGAAGTCGGGCAGCAGCATCATCGGTGACGTCAATGTGATGTGGGCAGCAGGCCACAGCATGAGGCCTGGGACTTCTGGCTTGGTAACCCATGTGGCTTGTGGATCCACGTGACATCGCCCACACCCCACTTGGCGTCGGGATCTAAGTGGCTTGGTGATCTACGTGGCATGCTGATCCACATGGCTTGCTGATCCACGTGGCTTGCTGATCCACGTGGCTTGCTGATCTACGTGGCATGCTGATCCACGTAGCTTCGAGTGGCCTCGGGCACTCGGATGCACAGCTTTGGCAATGAATCATACGAATAACAGCAGAAAACACAGCAGAGGGAGTGAGTACATAGTGGTGGAGTGTGGTGGTAGGCTGGTGAGGTGTGAGTAGGGCGAGCATGGGCGAGGCGAGGAAACGGCCACTTCCTCCTCCTCCTCCTCCTCCCCCACCCACAAACACAGGGAGACACTTCAATTCAAGTTTATTCTCTATAAAGGTTACAATGTGGGGTTTACAGGTTTTGGGTATTGTGTGGTTTACATGTCATAAAATACTAATTACAGAGGGGGCCACTAGGACACCTAGCATGGCTAGGCATTTCGAGCAGACAGATTAATTCTTAACAATAAATCCTTACAGATTATGGTATTAAGGCTAAGTGACTACATCATAATTTGTGAGTTTAGCAATGTGAATAATTTTGTTTTGGCACAATACAAAGTGTCTATATTGGAGTACCATAGGTAAACTTATGACTAGTTAGGATTTATTATTTTAAGACTAAGATTAGTATTTTTGGGTTTATAGTCAGTGGGTGAGTGAGTGTAACTGTGAACCACCAGGTGGTTATCATGTAGTTAGTTGTCGGGGTGGATCAGGGAGATAAGATGTTTTCTAACTGTAGCTTTGAAAGTGATGAATGTGTCTGCAGTTCTAGAGTTTTCAGGTAGGGTGTTCCAGATTTTAGGTCCTTTGAAATACATTGAATTTTTGTAAAGGTTTAGTCGAACACGGGGAATGTCATAGAGATGTTTGTGTCTGGTGTTATGCCTGTGGATCCTGTCGCAACTATCAAGAAAGCGTTTTAGGTCAAAGTTAATATTGGAAGTTAAGGTCCTGTAGATATAGATTGCACAGTAGTAAGGGTGCATGTTCTGAACAGGGAGTAAGTTTAGATCTATGAAGAGTGGGGGGGGGGTGTTGCCAGGGATGGGATTTAGTGATTATTCTTACTGCGGCTTTTTGTTGGGTTATTTAGGTGTGTTGCTGCAGTTGAACCACAAGCACAGATAGCATAGGTGAGGTATGGATATATAAGTGAATGGTATAGTGTGAGAAGGGCAGCTTGCGGCACGTAGTATCGTATCTGGACGCAGAAATCACTACAAAACTCACCTCTGGCTTGCTGAAACAGCTGTGCTGAACAACAACAGCAACATACAAGTGATGCTGAACACGTGACTTGAGAAACAGCTTGGGACGCTGTAGTGTGGGGTCACTGGGACGCCACTTACAATTCTCGAAGAAACTCGGCAAATTTCGGCTAGATCCTGCTTATACCTGTGTCTGGATGCTGAAACGTGCAGACACGACATCAGGAAAACTCGTTGAGAGACGAATGCTTGTTGTATTGGGTGATAAAGTGAAGATGACTTCATCCCTCTTCCTTCCTCTCTCCGGGCAAACACAACTGCTGCGACCACTGCTGTCCACCAATGTTCAATGAGATTATTTGGTGTAGATGCAGTGACGTGGCAAGTAAATGATAAGTCTTTGGAGGGTTCTTGCTTTGCAATTGTCGTGGTGGGTACACAGGCTTGTGTGTTGTGCCCATGGCCCGGGTAGTGCCATCCCACGAGGGAGAGAGCTAGCCGCTGTGAGAGTCCGAGAGTGTGGGCCCAGCATCCCACAGACCTGGCTAGGCCCAGAGGGCAGCACTTCAGTGGCACGAAATATGAACTAAGCTGGCAGACAGCATTGACTGTGCAGACAGTACAGGCTGTCTACAAGGTATGGATTTGTGTTTGGATGTGGCTGAGCGTTTGGGAGTGTGTGTGTGTGTGTGTGTGTGTGTGTGTGTGTGTGTGTGTGTGTGTGCTCACCTAATTGTACTCACTTGATTGTCGTTGCAAGGGTCAAGACTTAGCTCCTGGTCTCGCCTCTTGACTGATTGCTACTAGGTCCGCTCTGTGCTCCCTGAGCTTTATCATACCTCGTCTTGTGTGGATTTGTGTTTGGATGTGGTTACATGTTTGGGAGTGTGTATGTTTGTGTGTGTTTGAGTTTGGGCAGGAGAAGGAGTATAGGAGTGTGGGACAGTGGGAGGGAGTATGTGAGGCAGAGGGTGGTTAGAGTGTCGGTGTGAATGGTCCGAGTTTACAGTGGTGGCAATGGATCATGCACATGTGTGTGTATGCACAGTCATATGTACTCACACGCTTTTGTGTGCGTGTGGTGTTAGTGAGGCCTAGTAGAATGTTACCTACACTATTTATTGTTCTTTCTAGTGGCACACATGCCTACCAACTCTGACTTCTAGATTTAAATACCAAATACTGCTCGTTATTAGCCTATTCCTTGCTCACACTGAGAGAGGACCCTTTCATGTTACCGCTTCAGGCACCTAGACCCCCAAAACTGACCCCAACTACCACACATAGGCGAGTATACAACGTTGACACTCCTTGTGGCGGCACTCCTGACGTCTTGGTTCCACTCTAATTTCTTCTCTATAGTTGTTTTAATCCCATTTACATTGCTTCAGACACAGCACTAGATTTACACTTTACTATCTGTCTTGATTCGAGAAAACATCAGACATCCCAAGAAAAACTGCTGGTTATTTCCCCTTTGATTTTCTTTATTTCATTATTTTTTTCCTTTTCTTTACTCTCACTTTATGGATTTTTTATTATTCACAAAGTCATCTATCCTTGACTTGCACTTAACTCTCTAGTTTGGGGGGTCACACTTTTTCTTATTGAAGTTGCAGTTAGGTTGGCTTGTGGCAGCACTGCCTACAGCCGCTCTAGGCCTCCAGCCTCACTCTTCTGGCAGTGAGATCACTTTCAAATTGTTTTATATAAACTGTAGCGCTCACTTACCTTTTTTCTAATTTAAAGCAGCTTGTAATTCGCTTCTCGGGTTGTTGACTGACTCTGACACTTTCAGTGATCCCTGCAATAACCTTGGATAGGCCAGAAAAAACACTGAAAATCGTGAGCACTGTTTGAAGCTGGACAAATACCTGAAGTCAGTACAGGATCTGCCGGGCTGTGGTTCGTGAGTCGGACTACGTGCTGCCAGCAGTAACAGCCTGGTTGATCAGGCCCTCATCCCCCAGTAGGTCTGGTGCGTGCGTGTGTACTCACCTAGATGAGGTTGCAGGGGTCGAGTCCGAGCTCCTGGCCCCGTGTGCGTGTGTGTGTGTGTCTCCATGTGTGTGTGTGTGTGTGTGTGTGTGTGTGTGCTCACCTAGTTGAGGTTGCGGGGGTCGAGTCCGAGCTTCTGTGTGTGTGTGTGTGAGCGCGTGCGCGCCTACCCTGCGCTAGAGCACATGTGAACAAATGTCTCTCTTTTATAATGCACATTTAGTACATAATGTGATGTGTATTATTCATATTTCTATACATTCATTCATCACTGTAAACGGCAAGTCCTCATATAGCGAGTGTTTGTGTTGTAGATTTTTTTTAAGTTAATTTGTCAGTTTCATAGTCAGTGTTCACGCTGGTTTTACCGTTTACAGAACACTATTATGAGCCAAATTACTGAGACGAGAACTGATTCTTTTATTTCAGTATCAGTGCGTTTTATGTAGTGTGAGAAGAAAGGTGTTGTGGGTTTATTTTGTGCCGGATTCACTTAAAATTTTATGTTTTGTGGAATGATTTGTGTTGTGTGTGTTAAGGAGTGTGTGATGAACTCTCTTGTGTTTTATGTTGTGGGAAAATGACTGTGTTGCATGTGTTTATGTTATGTGGGATGAGTTTTATGTTGTGGGAAAATGACTGTGTTGCATGTGTTTATGTTATGTGGGATGAGTTTTATGTTGTGGGAAAATGACTGTGTTGCATGTGTTTATGTTATGTGGGATGAGTTTTATGTTGTGGGAAATTGACTGTGTTGCATGTGTTTATGTTATGTGGGATGAGTTTTATGTTGTGGGAAAATGACTGTGTTACATGTGTTTATGTTATGTGGGATGAGTTTTATGTTGTGGGAAATTGACTGTGTTGCATGTGTTTATGTTATGTGGGATGAGTTTTATGTTTTGGGAAAATGACTGTGTTGCATGTGTTTATGTTACGTGGGATGAACTGTACTCACTCCTGCTGTACACTAACAGCTCAGTTCAAGACAGGTGAACTCTCAGATCTGAATAATGTACAGAGAACCTTCATTGCACATTTAAGTTCAGTCAAGCACCGTAATTACTGGGAACGTTTGGAGTCACTTGACCTGTATTCACTGGAGCCCAGGCGAGAGAGATACACCATGATCTACACCTGGAAAATTCTAGAGGGGCTGGTCCCAAATCTGCACACAGAAATCACTCCCTACGCAAGCAAACGACTGGTGCAATATACTCCCAATGAAAAGTGGGGTTGTCACGAGTCCACTAAGAGAAAACACAGCAAGTGTCTGAGGTCCAAGACTGTTCAACAGCCTCCCATCAGGCACAAGGAGAGTTATCAGTAGACTCCTGGCTGCCTTTAAGAGGGAGCCAGGAGTAACAGCCTGGTTGATCAGGCCCTAATCCACCGGGAGGTCTGGTGAAAGGGTGTGACGTGGGGGCGCTGACCCCCGAAACACTCTCCTTGTAGACCCCAGGTAAAAATTGAGTAGTAAACTTTACGTTGTGCGAGGTGAATTGTGTTGTTATATGTTGCGAGTGATGAATTATGTTTTGTGTTGCATGTTCTGTATGGTTTGTGTTGTGTGGAATGAATTGTGTTTTTATGTTGTGTGTGATGAATTGTGTTTTTATGTTGTGTGTGATGAATTGTGTTTGTTTTGTGTTGTGTGGGATGATTTATGTTTGTATTGTGTTGTGTGGGATGAAGTGTGTTTGTATTGTGTGGGATGAATTGTGTTTATTTTGTGTTGTGTGGGATGAATTGTGTTTGTTTTGTGTTGTGTAGGATGAATTGTATTTGTTTTGTGTTGTGTAGGATGAATTGTGTTTGTTTTGTTTGGAATGAATTGTGTTTGTATTGTGTTGTCTGGATTGTGTAATATGATTTATGTTGTATTTAATGAATCTGCACTCTCTAAAAAGGCGTAGAATTAGGGAGGATATGATTGAGGTGTATAAATAGAAAACAGGAATTAATAAAGAGTATGTAAATAGAGTGGTAAAAATATCTAGCATACACGGGACTCACAGCAATGGTTTTAAGTTGAAAAAATTCAGATTCAGGAAGGATATAGGAAAGCACTGGTTTGGTATTAGAGTTGTGGATGAGTGGAACAAACTCCCGAGTACCGTCATAGAAGCTAAGACGTTGTGTAGTTTTAAAAATAGGTTAGATAAATACATGAGTGGGTCTGAGTAGGTGTGAGTTGGACCTGACTAGCTTGTGTTACTAGGTCAGATGCTGTGCTCCTTCCTTAAGTGAATGTGACCTGGCTTGACTAAGTGAAGGCATTGGCTTAAACCGGGGGGAGAATTGGACCTGCCTCGCATGGGCCAGTAGACCTACTGCAGTGCTCCTACTTTCTTATGTTCTTTTATGTTGCTTCAGATTAACCTCTTTGTTTTATGTTATGTGGGATGAACCTATTTATGTAGGATGAACCTCTTTGTTTTAAGTTGTCTGTGATAAACCTCTTTGTTTTAAGTTGTGTGGGATTAATTGAGAGTATTTTCGTGTGTTTACTATATTTTGTGTGTTTTAATTTGGATTGTGTGTTTTAAGTTGGGTTGTGTGTTTTATCTGTGAGTTGTGTTCCGTGTTTTATGTGAGGTGAGTTGTGTTCCGTGTTTTATGTGAGGTGAGTTGTATTCCGTGTTTTATGTGAGGTGAGTTGTATTCCGTGTTTTATGTGAGGTGAGTTGTATTCCGTGTTTTATGTGAGGTGAGTTGTATTCCGTGTTTTATGTGAGGTGAGTTGTATTCCGTGTTTTATGTGAGGTGAGTTGTATTCCGTGTTTTATGTGAGGTGAGTTGTATTCCGTGTTTTATGTGAGGTGAGTTGTATTCCGTATTGTGTTTTATGTGAGGTGAGTTGTATTCCGTGTTTTATGTGAGGTGAGTTGTATTCCGTGTTTTATGTGAGGTGAGTTGTATTCCGTGTTTTATGTGAGGTGAGTTGTATTCCGTGTTTTATGTGAGGTGAGTTGTATTCCGTGTTTTATGTGAGGTGAGTTGTATTCCGTGTTTTATGAGAGGTGAGTTGTATTCCGTGTTTTATGTGAGGTGAGTTGTATTCCGTGTTTTATGTGAGGTGAGTTGTATTCCGTGTTTTATGTGAGGTGAGTTGTATTCCGTGTTTTATGTGAGGTGAGTCGTATTCCGTGTTTTATGTGAGGTGAGTTGTATTCCGTGTTTTATGTGAGGTGAGTTGTATTCCGTGTTTTATGTGAGGTGAGTTGTATTCCGTGTTTTATGTGAGGTGAGTTGTATTCCGTGTTTTATGTGAGGTGAGTTGTATTCCGTGTTTTATGTGAGGTGAGTTGTATTCCGTGTTTTATGTGAGGTGAGTTGTATTCCGTGTTTTATGTGAGGTGAGTTGTATTCCGTGTTTTATGTGAGGTGAGTTGTATTCCGTGTTTTATGTGAGGTGAGTTGTATTCCGTGTTTTATGTGAGGTGAGTTGTATTCCGTGTTTTATGTGAGGTGAGTTGTATTCCGTGTTTTATGTGAGGTGAGTTGTATTCCGTGTTTTATGTGAGGTGAGTTGTATTCCGTGTTTTATGTGAGGTGAGTTGTATTCCGTGTTTTATGTGAGGTGAGTTGTATTCCGTGTTTTATGTGAGGCGAGTTGTATTCCGTGTTTTATGTGAGGCGAGTTGTATTCCGTGTTTTATGTGAGGTGAGTTGTATTCCGTGTTTTATGTGAGGTGAGTTGTATTCCGTGTTTTATGTGAGGTGAGTTGTATTCCGTGTTTTATGTGAGGTGAGTTGTATTCCGTGTTTTATGTGAGGTGAGTTGTATTCCGTGTTTTATGAGAGGTGAGTTGTATTCCGTGTTTTATGTGAGGTGAGTTGTATTCCGTGTTTTATGTGAGGTGAGTTGTATTCCGTGTTTTATGTGAGGTGAGTTGTATTCCGTGTTTTATGTGAGGTGAGTCGTGTTCCGTGTTTTATGTGAGGTGAGTCGTATTCCGTGTTTTATGTGAGGTGAGTTGTATTCCGTGTTTTATGTGAGGTGAGTTGTATTCCGTGTTTTATGTGAGGTGAGTTGTATTCCGTGTTTTATGTGAGGTGAGTTGTATTCCGTGTTTTATGTGAGGTGAGTTGTATTCCGTGTTTTATGTGAGGTGAGTTGTATTCCGTGTTTTATGTGAGGTGAGTTGTATTCCGTGTTTTATGTGAGGTGAGTTGTATTCCGTGTTTTATGTGAGGTGAGTTGTATTTCGTGTTTTATGTGAGGTGAGTTGTATTCCGTGTTTTATGTGAGGTGAGTTGTGTTCCGTGTTTTATGTGAGGTGAGTTGTATTCCGTGTTTTATGTGAGGTGAGCTGTATTCCGTGTTTTATGTGAGGTGAGTTGTATTCCGTGTTTTATGTGAGGTGAGTTGTATTCCGTGTTTTATGTGAGGTGAGTTGTATTCCGTGTTTTATGTGAGGTGAGTTGTATTCCGTGTTTTATGTGAGGTGAATTGTATTCCGTGTTTTATGTGAGGTGAGTTGTATTCCGTGTTTTATGTGAGGTGAGTTGTATTCCGTGTTTTATGTGAGGTGAGTTGTATTCCGTGTTTTATGTGAGGTGAGTTGTATTCCGTGTTTTATGTGAGGTGAGTTGTATTCCGTGTTTTATGTGAGGTGAGCTGTATTCCGTGTTTTATGTGAGGTGAGTTGTATTCCATGTTTTATGTGAGGTGAGTTGTATTCCGTGTTTTATGTGAGGTGAGTTGTATTCCGTGTTTTATGTGAGGTGAGTTGTATTCCGTGTTTTATGTGAGGTGAGTTGTATTCCGTGTTTTATGTGAGGTGAGTTGTATTCCGTGTTTTATGTGAGGTGAGTTGCATTCCGTGTTTTATGTGAGGTGAGTTGCATTCCGTGTTTTATGTGAGGTGAGTTGTATTCCGTGTTTTATGTGAGGTGAGTTGTATTCCGTGTTTTATGTGAGGTGAGTTGTATTCCGTGTTTTATGTGAGGTGAGTTGTATTCCGTGTTTTATGTGAGGTGAGTTGTATTCCGTGTTTTATGTGAGGTGAGTTGTATTCCGTGTTTTATGTGAGGTGAGTTGTATTCCGTGTTTTATGTGAGGTGAGTTGTATTCCGTGTTTTATGTGAGGTGAGTTGTATTCCGTGTTTTATGTGAGGTGAGTTGTATTCCGTGTTTTATGTGAGGTGAGTTGTATTCCGTGTTTTATGTGAGGTGAGTTGTATTCCGTGTTTTATGTGAGGTGAGTTGTATTCCGTGTTTTATGTGAGGTGAGTTGTATTCCGTGTTTTATGTGAGGTGAGTTGTATTCCGTGTTTTATGTGAGGTGAATTGTATTCCGTGTTTTATGTGAGGTGAGTTGTATTCCGTGTTTTATGTGAGGTGAGTTGTATTCCGTGTTTTATGTGAGGTGAGTTGTATTCCGTGTTTTATGTGAGGTGAGTTGTATTCCGTGTTTTATGTGAGGTGAGTTGTATTCCGTGTTTTATGTGAGGTGAGTTGTATTCCGTGTTTTATGTGAGGTGAGTTGTATTCCGTGTTTTATGTGAGGTGAGTTGTATTCCGTGTTTTATGTGAGGTGAGTTGTATTCCGTGTTTTATGTGAGGTGAGTTGTATTTCGTGTTTTATGTGAGGTGAGTTGTATTCCGTGTTTTATGTGAGGTGAGTTGTATTCCGTGTTTTCACGCTCTGGGATAAACTGTATTCTAACATTATACTGTTTTGTGTGTTTGTTGTGTTTATTGTTCGCTGTGATTATTCTTTTTGTTACCAAGTTTCTTGTTAAACTTGTTTATTTGTTTATTTGTTTCGTTGTTACTGGTTGTATCTGATGTTGATGAAGGAGGAGTGTTAATGTTACAGTTTTATAACTGTATTGTAAACACGCCTCTGGCAAGACAGTGATGGAGTGAATGATAATGAAAGTTTTTCCTTTCTCGGGCCACCATACCTTGGTGGGAAGCTGCCGATGTGTTAAAAAAATATTTAGCTTGCTGCTTATTTTGTACTTGGTGTTGACTTCTTGTGTTTTGTCTATTAGATGTCACTGTTAATTTTGCAGTTTTTGTTAGACGTACATGTTTAGTGTGTTAATAATAATAATAATAATAATAATAATAATAATAATAATAATAATAATAATACTAATATCTTTATTTACTACAAGTACATGTACAAGGTATACAGTCCTAGCTGACATCAGTGACATACTACTATATAGAAAGCCCCTTGTTATGCTGAGCATTTCGGGCAAAATAGGTCTTTGTCCCAGGATGCGACCCACACCAGTCGACTAACTCCCAGGTTCCCATTTTACTGATGGGTGAACATAGACAACCGGTGTCAAGAAACACACCCAATGTTTCTACCCTCGCTGGGAATCGAACGCAGACCCTCGCCGTGTGAAGCGCGAGTGTTAGCGACCTGGCCACGGTGCACCGCTCATAGCATTCGTGGTTCATGTTTATTAATGGTGTCATTATTCTTAGAAAAATAGCTTACGGACGAGAATAAAATAACTCTTTATAAGATAGAAATTATAAATCAACGTATATGTAATTGCATGAAATTACTAATTATATTAAACTTAATTAATTCAAGTATGTACTAAATATTATTTTTATTATGTTCAGTGTTTGAATATGCAAATTAAAATTTAAAATGCTAAACTGTGCAACCAACATATTTAATGTAGATTATTATTATTATTATAATCAAGGGGGAAGCGCTAACCCCGTAGGATTATACAGCGCCCAGGGGAGGGGGGGATGTGGAAGGCATTCAGGCTTAATTCGGGGAACTGGAGCACAGATCCAATTCCCTAAATCAAGAGCCCCTCACCAACATCAAGGAACCTTCCATGAGGGGTTAATGTAGAACAAATATATTATGTGATGTTCAACTGAGGAACGTAAGAACTATATATATATATATATTTTTTTTTTGCATGAATATATTGACAATAAAATCGATTTATCAAATATACAAACATTAGTCCGTATGAGTTTCACACAATGTTTTTGTATGTTGTTATATTTTGTTTCAAATTTACCTTTTCCTACTTTCAAATTTACCTTTTCCTACTTTCAAATTTACCTTTCCCTACTTTCAAATTTACCTTTTCCTACTTTCAAATTTACCTTTTCCTACTTTCAAATTTACCTTTTCCTACGACTTTGCCCATATCTTTATTCTACATAGAATTTGCATATTCTTGAGGAAGCCATGAACCAGTTAATCATTCGTCACATGGAGGATGACCAGAAATCAGGTAAGATCCTGGGAAGGGCAGCACTTGCCAAGCATTATGTAATGTCCCTGCTCAGCGTAAACTCTATAACAAACTATGTAGTTTACGTTTCTGATGCAGACATAATATTGGTACATAATGTCAGAGTGAAGCAAGTACAAATTTAATATTGGCCTTCGCTTGCAACAACAGTAATGTGGTGAAAACAGTATGTGGAATATACTGTACTGAGCAGTAATGTAGGGTACACTGTACTCAGCAGTAATGTGGAACACTTTGTACTCAGCTGTAGCGTATAGAACCGTGTAACACATTAATTTTGTCTTCAAAAGTACTATAGAACAATCACTTCTTTATTCCTCAAAACTTGCAGCTCATCAACTCTCAGTTTTACTCTCCACTTCTGCTTGAGGACACAAGGTACAGCCGGCAACTTAATAAGTTTTTTGAAGTTCTGACTCTTTCCATTTTCGCCTCTTCATTTTAACAAGGAGAATTCTGGGAAATGAACTCAAGCGAAGCCACTTTGGTGCATTGTTTGTAATAATTTAAATCTTGCATTCGTGATCTGTAATTCACGCTTTCTCTCATATATATATATATATATATATATATATATATATATATATATATATATATATATATATATATATATATATATATATATATATATATCGTGCCGAATAGGCAGAACTTGCGATCTTGGCTTAAATAGCAACGCTCATCTTGCCATATAGGACAAGTGAAAATTTGTGTATGCAATAATTTCGCCAAAATCATTCTTAACCTAGCGAAAAATATATATTTAACTGTGTTTGTTTAGTATTAAATTATTGTAAACAAATCTAAAATATATTTAGTTAGGTTAGGCTAAAATAAATTGAGCTTGTTATAATAAGGTTAGGTAAGTTTTCTAAGTTCCTTTTGGTGCAAAATTAAAAATTTTTACATCAACATTAATGAAAAAAATATATCTTTAAACGTATAAGAGAAAATTTTAGAAAGGACTTAATTTTAAATGAGTTCTTGCTAATTGACCAGTTTTACATATTCGGCACGACATATATATATATATATATATATATATATATATATATATATATATATATATATATATATATATATATATATATATATGTGTGTGTGTGTGTGTGTGTGTGTGTGTGTATTGCTGTGGGTATACAATACCGCAGAACAGGCTACTTCAGTCAAATACAGGCGAAAATAGCACTGAGGAGAGTAGAGATGGAAGTTTCTGACAGAGTCCGTCAGCATTGGTAGGAAAGGGGGATGGCGAAGAGGAGGAGGAAGAGCAGGAGAAGGCGACGGCGGCAGAACCAGCCAGACTCTCCACAATTCATATATTCTCACTGGCTCTGCACTTCAACAAAGACCGACTCAACTACCACAAAAAAAAATCGTGTTCTTTGTTTTTATTCTTCAGTACTTGACCATGCCTGAGAGAGCGACCTCTTCACCACACAACTTCTCCATCCTTTTAAACTTCGTTCTCTCACTCCCTCTTTCTCTCATCCAATCTCCCTCGCCTCCTCTCTCCTGTTCTCCCTCACTTCCTTTCCCCCCTCATCCTATTCCCTTCATTACCCCTCCCCCTTGCCACTGACTGGATCTAGTTTACGCCACTGGAAAGAAGAATTTCCTCAATTTCCTGCATCAAATTTTATTACAGGGAATTGGATCATCTCCAGTTCCTCAGTTTATTATTAACTTTTTCCACCAGCATTTTGAAAAGCAGTTGACCCTATAATGTTTTTCACACAAACAAATATACATACACACAAAAATTCATACACGTATACATTAATTAATAAATACATACACTTATACGTTACATGCAAATATACAATCTCAGGAGCTGTGACTCTTCCCTTGTAACCACATATAGATGAGGACGTACATGCATACAAACATGCATATAGTTCAGAAATATCAATCATGTTGAATTTTCAGTTTATTGGCGACCCACTCTTTCAACTATGTTCATTTCTGCAGTCATCATTCAATGCAAATTAAAATGAGCACCGTCTTAAGATTGTTCTGACGTGCACTCAGGATACGTATCCACCTCTAAGATGGACCAAGGAAAAGAAATCCTCGGAGCACAATTCTCAGAACTTGGATACCCTGACTGTTTATCAAACAAGGTGAAAATATAGTAAATATCAATCACAACAAGATTCCTGATGACATACTGACTGATCATGATGCACAATTTACTTCAATTGTCATCGATCCAGGACAAGAGTGTGCAGACTTAAATCCTTTAGGCCACCAAACAATCCTGGCTCCAATGGAAGATTAGAACGTCAGAGTGTCATTTTAAAGTCAATAATGAAGAAAGTGTGGAAGTTAAAGCCTTCTGATTGGCATGGATATTTGTCCAGTCCAATATTCGCTATGCATGCCCTGTACACTAGTCGCCAGTGATTCGCTAGTTTTTTTTTTTCGGTTTGAACAGATGTATCGACGTTAGGCTAGATAACTGTTACACATCCTGATTGATCTTTGGTTAGTGTCTAATCCTTATCCTGAAATTCAAACTACTTATCAATTTGTACTCGATCTCAGAACTCCGTTGGAGTAGACTGTAGAATTAGTTTCTAACTTCAGCTTTCTTTATCATGCATCATGAAACATACTTTATGTAAAAGATTTAACTTTTCCTCGAGGGTTGTAAACTACTAATAATATGGGAGAACCTTCATAAAATATCCCGTCACTCTTACCATTCCAACATTTTTTAAAGAATTAATTTTTTCGATCATGCAGGTATAAATAGATTAATAACAACAACAAAAAAGTCTCAAAAGAGAAGTAGTGATTGTTTTTACCTCATGAATACCGTTCCTATATCAGATTAATAATTATCACATTTTCTTAAACATCAATCTGTGGGCAAAATATCAAAAGCTGATTATTTTTTTTTTTTTTTGAGATGAGTAATGGAGTTCCCGTTCGAAATGATTTCACTTTGATGACACTCAGTCTAGCTGCGAGTGTTGGCCAAAGAGCAAACAGTTATGTTTCAATTGTCATGTTAAACTGTGGATGATTGAATCTGTGCTTGTGACAATACCCGTCTATATACCAGTAAAAGGAAGACAAACGCTCATAGATGGTTCATAGACTCACATTCACACACACACACACACACACACACACACACACACACACACACACACACACACACACACACACACACACACACACACACACACAAGACAAGACAAGACAAGACAAGACAAGACGAGGAATGATAAAGCTCATGAAGTAGGGAAAAAAAAATAACGTTTCTACATCTAAGTAAGGAATTATTCATGACACTATCCACCGTGTACGTCAAGCACATATTGGAGTATGCAGCACCCATATGGAACCCGCTCCTGGTCAACCACGTTAAAAAAAATTAGAGAAAAAGCAAAAGTTTGCAACAAGATTCGTCCCAAAGCTGAGAGGAATGTCATGTGAGAAGTTAAGGGAACAAAACCTGATGACACTCTGGGACAGGAGGGATGTGGGGGACACGATAACGACATTTAAAATTCTGAGAGGAATTGACAAGGTGAACAAACTAGAATGTTTTAGAAATGGTACACACGAACAAGAGGACTCAGGTAGAAGTTGGAACCTCATCTGAGTCGTAGTCTTGTTAGGAAGTATTTGTTCAGACTTCGAGCTGTCAGGAAGTAAAACAATCGGGATAGTGAAATAGCAGAGGCAGAATCTGTACATAGTATTAAGAAGAGGTACGATATGAATGTTGGAGCTCGGAGAGAATAGACCTAAAAGCAACCAGCGAAGAGGCGAGGCCAGGAGCTGTGAATCGACCTCTGCAACTACAAGTAGGCGAGAACATACAGGTAACCACTCATACGTAAACACTCCGATGAAAACAGACGTCAGCCACCTCATCAGGGCGAAAAAAAGGACAGTGTCCGTTTTGCAGTGTAAACAGTAGAGTGGTTTATGTCAGAGGAGTCCTAAAAATAGAAGAGGACTATTAAGGAACATTTCCTGGGGTAAGAAAATGCATTTAATATAATAAGGAAACAAAGAGAGCAGCACAACAATACAATATTGTAAAGTTTACACTGTCTAAACACATCTCTGCTTATACAACTGCGGTCATGGCAGCCAGTGGATAAATGGGTAGAACGACTAAACTTAAATATCTTTATATAACGGAAGAAAGATTAATAGTATTGTCATTTACCTTTAGGATGGCAAGATCACTGTCGCCCAAAGGGACCTAATTTTCTATTTCGCCTGTGTGAGATGTACCTGTTGTAAACACTAGAACCAGTCTTGCTGGCTAGTCATCTCCTCTCTCCCTTGTCATGACTTTAATATGCCGATTCAGGAAGTTTTTTCAAGTTATTTCCATCAACTTAGCCCTTCACATTTTCTTTCCCCAATTTGGGTCCCAGATTTCCCAGTCTATAGCTCTGTGGTTGAAAAATCCACTTATAAGTAGCTTTGTTGTCGTTTTAAATCCACTCCTAGCTGATTCTGCTATGATGACAACCACCGCTCTGTTGTTTTCCTCATGTTCCTGTCTTGGTTTCTCATTATTAGGTGGCGGGTTGTAATTACTACTTTGAGACCCCAAGTCTAAACTGAGTATACTATGAAATCGTTTTCCAGTGATTTGTTTATTTCTCTCACCTCTTCAGAAACTCCCTTGATTTCTAATTAATAGTGCTACTCCTCCCCCGTTTCTTCTATATTTCCTTAACATTTGGTATACCTGATGAATATATAGCATGTGATATAATTTCTGTCCACTTTTTCACAGTATAGCTGTAATGTCTGGCATGAGCTCAGCTGTTCTTTCCGTCAACACAATGAATTTATTAGATAAACCATCTAGTATCAGAATGGTAGACTTTACCATGCACTGGTTTATGTTACTCCCTCTTCATGATTCTCATCAAACAGGGGTGGGGAAGGTTCGACTGGTGTTGGTGTAGGACTCCCTGCTGGGGAAGACCAGAGGTTCGGTTGTGGGAAGAGACGGGACAGGCAGTGGGGAGGGTGTAGGGAGAAGGATGAAGGGCGAAATGAGGGTTAGTGTTAGTGATGGTGCTGGGGAGGTGGGGACTGGTCCAGATGTGATGCAAATGGTAAAGGGGTCGTGCTTGTATCTAGAGGAGTTCTCTGAGTAAGGGGTTTCCTACCTGCTGGCACCTCGGCTGCAGCTCTTCACTCTCGACGGGCATTTACACACCCCTTAACTGTTCCCTCTCGTCCTACTCCGATCTAGATAGACACGACTGAAGCTTCGCGAAGTTTCTAGATGTGCTTTCTATTGTAATATTCTTCCTTAAGTTATATGGAGCCAAAATGTTAATTTGATCTGGTGGTGTTTGCCGCCGGAGAACCTTCCGATCCTCTGAAAATTTGCCATCTGCTCTGTTCCTTCCTCCCCTCCTGTGTTCTCCATGATCGATATAATCTACCGCTCATCTTCCCATCTGTTCTCTGGCCACTTTAAGACTTCTGGGGTCCAGGGATCATCAGTGATCTCGTGTGTGTTTGTGTGTGTTTGTGTGTGCGTGTGCGTGTATGTGCGCGCGTGTGTGTGTGTGTGTGTGTGTGTGTGTGTGTGTGTGTGTGTGTGTGTGTGTGTGTGTGTGTGTGTGTGTGTGTGTGTGTGTGTACTCACATAATTGTACTCAGTAATTACTGTTGTAGAGATCAAGTCTCAACTCATGCGCCTGCCTCTCTGATGGCTTCACTCTTGCCCCTTTCCGATTTTCATAGCTTACATAATAGCCACTTGTCGGACCAATTAGGTACCTTGTTTGGATCCATCTGCATTCTTTCTTGCTCTTCTCCTGCTCTACTCTCCTCATAAGTTTTACATCGTCTGCGAACAGTAACACCACTCCCTTGATTTCCTCTGTCATGTCGTTTAAATGCACAAGAAACATGACTTTACCAAGTACTGACCCTATCCGTATGCAACTTCAATTGTAACTCTCGCCCATTCCGATACCCTGTCTCCTTCCCGTTAAGTAGTCCTTGACCCTCTGTAGTGTTTCTCCTGTTATTTCTGCCTGTTCATTTAGCTTTTGTTCCAGTCTCTTGTGGGGTACTGAATGGAACGCCATTCTGCAATCCAAAAATATTCAGTCCACCCATCCTTCTCCCTCCTGTCTAACTTTCGGAACTTTGTCATAATACTCTAACAGATTTGTGAGACTGGATTTACTATTTTGAAAATTCCAGTTGTATGTAAGTCCTTTCCTTTGCAGGTAAACCATACATAACTTATATTGCAATACTTGTTCGTAATAGTGACCTGTAGTTCAATGCCATCAGTCTGTCCAGAGCTCTGTTAGCTGCTCTATTTCAAATGACTTGTTGAAGATTGGTGCCAGTGGTTTACATAGCTCCTCTGCTCGATGTCACAAAATCTATGAAGAAATATTGCCTGGCCCCATATCCTTCGAGGTGTCTAGCTCAATTAATAGTTTTTTCACCTCTCCTCCTATTGTTCGTACTATGTTCAATACTCACTAGTGCACTCTCTCTTTTTAACTCTCCTGATTTCAGTGAGAACACTTCTCTTAATCATTTGTCCTCCTCCTCACTGACTTCCTGGTCATTCCTATTGAGTTCCTATCCTTCCCTCTTCAGTCTTATATCCTGGTCCTTCACAGTTATCTTCTTTCTGATGTGGTTGTGCATCAACTTTATCTCATATTTAGCTGTTGATGCTACATCTTTTTGA
>NC_091349.1:17096680-17171680 GCF_038502225.1 Cherax quadricarinatus
AATTTTACAAATTTCTCTCGACTGCGAACGGAACATGTACGATCTGTATTATTATTATTATTATTATTATTATTATTATTAATTATTATTATTATATTAAATTATTGACCCTTGTGGATTTAGCACTTAATGATTTAATTATTATTATTATTATTATTATTATTATTATTGTAATTTTTACATTGCATCTTTACTCTCATTTACGTTTTTCTCAACTGCGAATGGAACATGTACAATCTGTAATTGTTTGTCTATGCAAATTCTGATAAATGTTATAATAGATTTATGAATATTTTATAGTAGTAAGTGATAAAATAGACTAGTATCCACATATATTTTATGCATTCATGACATACCTAACTTTTTCTTAAAATTTTCGGTGCAAATCTCCAAAAAAATTTTCAATATATTTACTGAAAACAAAATCTGCTTAAGTGTACCGTGCAGTTGAAACCCATATTGTGCCGGGTTCAACTGTATATTGAAAGGGAGGTTTTATGTTGGCAGGTTCATAATCATTTATGATTACTTTACACTTTTACCTACACATACACATCTCGCTCCAAACCCTATGCTACATACACTCACCTACACATACATGTGTGCACATAAGTATATCTGCACTTTTCCACACGGTTCAATAAATTAAGCAATATTTTATCAGCATCGTGAGAGAATTTACAAAATTCTTGATTATAAACCATACCCCCGGCCGGGATTGAACCCGCGGTCATAGAGTCTCAAAACGCGACGGGCTGGAGTTTTGAGACTCTGTGACCGCGGGTTCAATCCCGGCTGGGGGTATGGTTTGTTTACAATCGTGTCATTACGATTTCGTGAGTCGAGTCTTCTTGATTATATAATTTCAATTTACTTAAGAAAATGGAAGGCTGGTTTACAGTATTTTTAAGACATCCTTTAGGAAAAATGTGAATATATGAAGGTAAAACACCGTTTTGAATCATCTTATGAAAGATAAATTTTAATTAGTATGATTTAACAGTTGAATATTTCTCTCAATTTTCACATGCGTATTTTTCTCACGTCTTCTAAAATGAAAACAGAAGTTCACAACAGATACCAAAGAAAATTTCTCGGGGATGACAATAAAAATGATCGACTCATAAGTCAGCCACTTTGCAAAAAAAAAAAAAAAAAAAAAAATTGGTGGTCACTCCTGCATCCCGGCTAGTATATCTCTCCATTAATGTCTCCAGTACTGTTGTTATGTGCTGCAAAGTATAGGTGTTACATCCATTGCACAGTGAATGTTGCGATATACTAAGGTGAACTAAAGCGACAAATAGCGCAAAACCTGCAAGTACTGACACAACAATTGTAGAGAGGAACTACTGAGTGAGAGGTGTTGCCCGTTTCACACAGGTAATATCTCTCAAAAAATTCCTCTCTGTAATTGTGTCTTTCATCAGTGTTTAAATTAAGCTCTCAGTATATATACACTGAGAGACATGTACCTCTCCAGTGTATATATACTGCCACATATTAGAATTATTATTTTTTTTTAGACTTTTGTATATATATATTTTTTATAGAATTTTTATAGTTAATTGTTTCAGTGTTTTTGATATTCTCGTTACTTCTTCATTTTCATTTTTATCTTCATCATCAACATGATTATTATTACACATTTGTTTAGTCTGTAAATTATTTAATAATTTTTTTTTTGCATTAGTTGTAATATTACTAAGGTGGTATTCAATATTTGTAGTGTGCGTATTGTGTTATAATAATTATTTATTTGAGTTAATACCGTCACAGTCATCAGCAGCTCATACCACTCCTCAAATGATTTATTTGTAAAGAAATGTTTCTTGGTCTCTTTTTTTTCGACCACCACCTCTGCGAATTTTGACCGCAGTCTCGGTGTGATTTTTGTGTCATTATAAATACAACTTTTAAGTACGTTTTAAAAATTAAGAAACAATTTAGAAGTTATTCATCAGTGAAATATTATATTCAGTTGCTGTGATCTGCACGACGGTATCAGACCGTAGTCCACCTAGAATTTATCATGATCACATTGCGCCCTAAACATTGAGATTAAAGTTAACATAAATTAGTGTTTCACGATATTCATGGTCTTAACATTCATACATTGCAGTACATCACCACATAACATAGCATAGGAGACATCAACAAAGAGACATACTAGCCAGACTGCTGGAGCGACCAACAAAATTATTTTTGTCATCTCGAGTCTCCCGAGATGACAGTTTTTATTTGGATGAATGAGACACTTGTGGAGCATATGGGTATCTTTATTATGGAGGAAACGTTTCGCAAGCCAGTTGCTTCATTAGTCAAACACAAGGAAGAAAACAAAGGTATGAGAGAGAGCAGATAGGCTTGTAAGAATGTGTACACATGTCAGTGTGCGTGTGGGTTCGTGACACGGAGATCGGTGTGAGATGTAAGATGCGGTGGAGGAAAAGATTAACACATGGACACTTGTCTGTACACACCCACAAATTAACAAATACGCTTGTACAGCCAGAAAACTAGAAATAGCGCTTATTTAATATAGATTAACAGCATAGCTTAAATAGAGTTTAAAGTTTTCAGCGACTAGTCTCTTCTTGATGGGTGAGTTAGGTCGGATCATGGTCTCATCTAGCTGACCTATGGTTAAGGTTGTCTTGGTGGGTGTAATTACTGGACGCAGTTTTCTGTGTGTCACCTCTGGTAATTCCACCCACCTGGACAGTCTCAGCCGTAGACCAGCTAGACAAGACCAAGTTTTCATCCCACAAGGTCACTGGGGGTGGCGAAAAACCAGTGACTTTGGTTAAGTGGGGAAGGGGAGACATCCGGGAGCAAAGAGATGGATTTCTGGATATTTGAGCCCAGGGAAAGTGAGATTGTTGAGGCTGACCTTGGAAAATTGAGGATAAGGAAACATCCGGGGGCGAAAGGATGGATTCCTGCACTCATGAACCTGGTTAAGTCATGAATCCTGGATGTTGAGGCAGACCTTGGAAAAGTGGGAAAAAGGAGACATCTGGAGGAGCAGATGCATGGATTCCTGGACTCATGAACCTGGTGAAATTGGAGGCTGGAAGGAAGATCTGAGGGTACTAACCTTAGGGAAGTGAGGAAGAGGAGACATTTAGAGGGTCCACAGATGGATTCCTGGACACATGAACCTGGGGAAAGCGAGGGTACTAGTTGCTGAAGCAGACTTTCTAGAAGTGGGGAAAGGAGAATATCCGAGGGAACACAGACGGACCCCTGGACACATGGACCTGACAAAAGCATCAGACACACAGTATGTGGGTGGGTGAGTGTGCCTTAAAGACGAACCACTGGCCTCCACGTGGCAGGGTCTGCTAATTCAGAGAACTCTGAAGCTGACAGTGGTCACAAACCTTCTATATGTGTATACAATATTTTATTTACTGCAGTTAGTCTTAACTCATTTTCTGAGGTAAAGGAATGTATTATGATGACTGACGGTTACATTCACTTCCACCGACAAAGGTGGAAATGAGAAAGACGAGAATACGTGCTTGATATCATAGCAGTATTGCTTCTCCCTCTGCAGTCTTGTATGAAAGTTATAGAAACAACTTGACAAAGGTAAAGAGAGATACTATTCTCTGTAAGCAACAGATGAAGTGAGAGTCCGTGGTATGGGTTAGTGGTGAGGGGGTATGAGGTTAGGAGAAAGAGGTGAAAATCAGGAAGGAGACATATTCCTCAGTCACAATTACCAATGCACCATCCTTTACCACTCTAACCCTTCTCCTTCAGCTTCCGGGAAAAATACTCCCCCCACCACTGCTAACAAGAACTCGTCTTCTATCGTTAAGGGATTAGAAATAAGGGATAAAGTTTAGACGTGATGGATAAGGTGTCACTAGAAAGGAGTGAGAGGTCAGACGTAAGAGGTAAAGGATAAGTGTCAAGCGTGATGAGTAGGGGGTCAAGTATTAGGGGTATATTGTGATGATCAAATGCTAAAGATAAGGAGTCAGGGGTAAGGGGTGAGGATCTGGCCTCAGGGGTAACCGTTGAGTTGTCAGGCAGGAGGATTAAGGTGTAAGGGTTAAATGTAAGGGGTATTGGGTCAGGAGTTAAGGATGAGGCTCAGAAGTGTTGCATCGGGGTCAAGAAAAAGTAAAATGGATGATAGTTCATGGAAAAGTGTACAAGTTAGGAAGAAGGGAGAGCATTAATTGGGAAGAGCGATATATGAGAAACTGAAAATGATCATGGTAGTGAGTCAAGAGTTATGAAGTGTGTTCTCCACGTCTTTTCCTTTCACATCTGTGCTCCTACCTTCTCTTTCTCTCTCACACATGTACCCCTGCCCTCCCTTCCCTCCCTTTCACTTATATGTACCTACCTCTTCTCTCTCAGCCTTTTATTCTTCTCTTCTTTGGCATCGTTCACATCTCCTGCTTAACTTTCTCCTCTGCTAATATACCTCAACCCTCTTAAACTTTCTCTCTCTTTGCAATCCCATCTCCATCCTTTAATATTGCAGTCTCCATCTCGACTTATCCACAACTTCCACCGATTATCCCCTCTTATCCATTAGAAGTTTGTGCCACACCAACCCTCTCCCAGCTCTTCCCTTTCCTCTCCAATCTTCTCTACCTCCGTTCCCACCATTCATTCCCACACTTCATTCTCGGCTCACGCTCTTCTTCGTACCACCATGACCTGCTGGGGTCGGTGGCCCCGGACGGTCCATTAGTCTAAGAGGATTACTGGACCAACACCCGGACTCCAAGTGGACAGATTTTGACCCATCATACGTAAAGCTAAATTATGAAATGTCTGACAGTGTATCGACGAGCAGACTTATCCCTGCAGCTTCCACGAAGTCATATACTGACGGCTTTTGTTGTTTGGGCAGGGATATATATATTAATATAATTTTGCAAGGCTATATTATAAATAACTTATGCTGTTTAACCAATGCTTAATAACTTGATGTTATGCAAGAAAGGTATAAAATATCGACAATATGAAAGTCAAGACACATGTGCAACATCTGGATATCTTTATTGTAGACGTTTCGCCATCCAGTGGCTTTATCAATACAGATTCAAGGACATAATTGGAAAACAGTAGAACTATATACAAAAGATGAGGTAATCAGTCCTTCAGCCTTGGAGTTAGTGTTCACAACATCGTGGTGGAGGAGAATCTGGAGCAAAGGCAAGAAGACTGGCGGTTATATAGGCGTCAGTGGATAAGGACGCGCAGCAGACGAGGGCATAGTCACTGGTAGGTGGGATTCCCCAGTGGAAGTAAGTCCTTCCCAAAGAGATGGGTTAATTGTAGCATGGAATCTTGGTTCAGAGGACATCTACAAGACCTTCTTCAGGGCTGCTACAACTAACCCATCTCTTTGGGAAGGACCTACTTCCACTGGGGAATCCCGCCTACCAGTGACTATGCCCTCGTCTGCTGCACATCCTTATCCACTGACGCCTATATAACCGCCAGTCTTCTTGCCTTTGCTCCAGATTCTCCTCCACCACGATGTTGTGAACACTAACTCCAAGGCTGAGGGACTGATTACCTCATCTTTTGTATATAGTTCTACTGTCTTCCAATTATGTCCTTGAATCTGTATTGATAAAGCTACTGGATGGCGAAACGTCTACAATAAATATATCCAGATGTTGCACATATGTCTCAACTTTCAACTTGATGTTAACCAGTGACATACAAGCCTGTGTCATGAAACGTGACTCTGTAAATTAATGAATTACAAATGGGTGATATATTCCTTGCAAATGTGAAATACTTAAACACAGGAAAATGTTACATAATTTGGCGAAGCGAACATGGCACAAGTCTGTGTAATAAAACTTGACTGTAGGAATTAGTGAATTACATGATGCTTTTGTAATGTCACTCGGACTACGGTATGGTTTTACAAATAATTTTGAAGACAAGCATAATTTTTTCTCCAATAATGATCACATTCGCGAAAACGCAACAATAAATAACATTTAAATGGCTTCCAGATTTGTCATTCAATACTTTATTAGTCGCATTACCTTAGTCTTTATGAGTTATATTTTAAAGAATATTTCCTTAGGGATGTCGGCAGTATTTATAAGAAAGTGTATTATTAGTCTCTGATCTCTCAGTGATTCGGTATGATTTATCTCTGATCCCAGAATGGTTTGGTGTCTTTGATTCCTCATCCCACAGTGATTCAGTAGTATCAATCACTGAGCTGACAGTGATTCACTAACATTTATCATTAAGTCCAAAATTATTCAGTATTATTGAGCTAAAATTGATTCAGTATTATTGTCCTCTGAGGCATTAATAATTAAGCATAATTGATCCCTTAGTTAATAATGATTAAGTATTATTCATCACTAAGCTAATAACAATTTTGTATTATTGATACACGTCGTGTGAGATCTGGACAATTAGCAATTTTCTGCCGGAATTTGAGGCGATAGAGCACTGACAACATGCATGTGAACTCGCTAGGACTAATGACAAATATAAAGGGAATATCAATGACATTCAGAGGAGCATAAAAAATGGTGTTTGGTGTGGTGCACAACCAAGCCAATATCAGTGTGTTTCCACAGCCATTACTGTGGAACTTTCATACGTCTCACCACAAAATATTCACACAAAAGCTGTGAGATCAAACTTACGAAGTGTAAAAAATTACCATATAATTAAAGAAATAAGTCTCAGAAAAATACTGGTGATAGACGTAAGTGTTTGCACACTTAAGTGTGTGTGGTTTATATAATAATAATAATAATAATAATAATAATAATAATAATAATAATAATAATAATAATAATAATAATAATTTCTAGAAGTACACGATACAACTTATACAAACCTAGTGACATCAAAAACATTATATAGAAAAGGCTTTGGTTATGCAGAGCATCTCGGGCAACTTAAGTTAATTTTGTCTCAGGATGCGACCCACAGCAGTCGACTAACACCCAGGTACCTATTTTACTGTTAGGTCAACAGGGATACCAGGTGTCTTAAGGAAACACGTCAATGTTTTCACCCGTAAGAGAGATCGAACTATGGACCTCAGTGTGGGAGATGAGTGTGCTACCAAATGAGTTACGGGACAATTTTAAATCGAGCAATTGTTTACCCATATGCAGCCAGAAAGATTCATTAGCGAGTTATTTTATTTGCTGGATTGAGATACCCATCTAATGTGAGTATCCAGAAAATTGCATTTAGCAACAAGAGGCAGGGTAACCGGAGAAAGAAACACTTTCACCTCATCATTGTCTTGTAAGAGGCATGCCGATACTACAATTCAAAACTGCAAATATTCCCTTCACTTCTTCAGAGCGAAGACACTGTAAATCTCACCTGCAGGACTCAAGTCCGGCTAACAAATCGCAAATGGGTAAAATTATTTTTAAACATTATCTCTCAGTTCTGACCAGGTTAACTTATCACAGGCCAGATGTTCCGAGGTATGAGATCACCGCTAGCTTCAGCTAGGCGCTCATTCTTATTATCTGGGCTCTGGCTCTGTAGCAAAAGCCCTATACAGTTTGTTAAAGAGTGCGCAGGTTCGAATCCTGCTCTGAACCGAGAATATATATATATATATATATATATATATATATATATATATATATATATATATATATATATATATATATATATATATATATATATATTTTTTTATTATCACACTGGCCGATTTCCACCAAGGCAGGGTGGCCCGAAAAAGATAAACTTTCACCATCATTCACTCCATCACTGTCTTGCCAGAAGGGTGCTTTACACTGCAGTTTTTAAACTGCAACATTAACACCCCTCCTTCAGAGTGCAGGCACTGTACTTCCCATCTCCAGGACTCAAGTCCGGCCTGCCGGTTTCCCTGAACCCCTTCATAAATGTTACTTTGCTCACACTCCAACAGCACGTCAAGTATTAAAAACCATTTGTCTCCATTCACTCCTATCAAACACGCTCACGCATATATAAATATATATATATATATATATATATATATATATATATATATATATATATATATATATATATATATATATATATATATATATCGTACCGAATAGGTAAAAACTTTTGATTTTGGCTTAAATACCAACGCTCTTCTTGCCGAATAAGGCAAGCGAAAATTTGTGTATGCAGTAATTTCGCAAAAATCATTCTGAACCTATCGAAAAAATATATATTTCATTGTGTTTATTATTAAATTATTGTAACCATATCTAAAATATATTTATTTAGATTAGGCTAAATTACATTGCGCTTATTATAATAAGGTTAGGTAAGTTTTCTAAGGTTCTTTTGGTTCAAAATTATTAATTTTTACATTAAGAAAAATAAAAAATATATACCTTTAAACATATAAGAGAAAATTTTAGAAAGGATTTAATTTTAAACGAGTACTTGCTACTTGATCAATTTCACCTATTCAGCACGACATTTTATATATATTATATATATATATATATATATATATATATATATATATATATATATACATATATATATATATATATATATATATATATATATATATATATATATATATATATATATATATTCCTCTTCTCTTTTTTAGTAAATGTCTACAGGGGTGTTAATGTTGCAGTTTAAAAACTGTAGTGTTAAGCACCCTTCTGGCAAGACAGTGATGGAGTGAATGATGGTGAAAGTTTTTCTTTTTCGGGCCACCCTGCCTTGGTGGGACTCGGCCAGTGTGATATTAAAAATAATATATATATATATATATATATATATATATATATATATATATATATATATATATATATATATATAGTGGCACGCAAGTTCATTCTGTATTCATATCTTAGCGTTGCAGGCACGGTGACACGACCGTGACCAAGTGACTAGACCCAACTCTAGCTTGCTTTTCGGCTCTCACCCAGGATTTTGAGAGCATAAAAGTAGATTAGGCAAATTTTATGGTGCCCAAGAAGCCGCAGGAGGAGCAGAAAGGAGTTATTCATTCCTACAACTTCTTCCACACGACTCTCTTCCTCGAACATTTACTCAACCCACTCCTTCAAACAGTGAAGGCGTTCTCCCCCTCCCTATTTAGACTCTCCTTCTCCCCGAAGATTATCTCAGTTCTCTCTTTCTCTCCCTAACCACCCACTGTATCTCTCATTACTCCCACTTAGAGGTTTATGTCAAGAAATTCCTTGTGTTTAATGCAATTTTTTTCACTCCTGGGTTATGTTGATGTAGCCCGGGTTCTCGCCCGCCAGAGTGCCTCCCACTTGGTAATGGCTGCAATATCAACTAATTTATCCATGACGTTATGGGTTTAGTCGAGTTGTCAGGCTAATGACACCCATTTTTGAGATGGAAATTCAAATTGGATTCGTCGCAAAGCCTTTTTTTTTTTTTTTTTACAAATGAGGAGAGAATGTTAAAAATTTTAGATTCTTTATTCAATGCCGGTTATTTTTTATTCCAGGACATTTTAATAATGCTACTCTTAGGTTTTCATGAAAAAAAAGTAAAAAAAAAAAAAAAAGGCATGGATTTTTTTGGATAATGCTTTTGTTTATATAGTGAGAAAATTTATGCAAATTCATACAGACATTGCGTTAGAATTATTCCTTGTTATTGTATATGATTCTTAATTCACTGGAGTTTTGAGACTCTATGACCGCGGGTTCAATCCCGGCCGGGGGTATGGTTGATTATATCTTCAATTATGAATGTATTTGTTCATCAGTACTCATGAACAAATGTTTAATAACTACTGAAAAAATTACTAAATATAACACACGCACAGTTATGTCTAATATTTGCTCATGGAGGCCTGCTCATGGACCGGGGCGCGGGGGCGCTGATCCCCGGAACACCCTCCAGGTATGTAATCATTATGAGGACTGTGGTATTATAATAAAAAATAATGTGCATTTAGATATTATGCCTTCAGTTATGTCTTGCATGCAGTTTTTATGCATTAATTTTCACTATAAACTTTATTGATCAGTATAAGCTTCTGTTCACTCCAAGTTTTAATGTTTATTTCAAACATTAATGTTCACTGTAAGATTTATTGTTCATTACAAGCTCTGATGTTCACTATAAACTATTTTCTTTACCTTTTAACGTTCATGAATAAGAAACCTGAGAATTTTTTTCTTCTTTACTGAAAAAAGTTTCTTTTTAACCAGGAGAGTAACAATCTAATATAGAGACTTGTGAATGGAACTTTTTCCAGGGGAGTCATTGGAACAGATGGTACTATGCAAGGACCCCAATGGAAATAAGTCACTCTGTCTGACTTTTTTGGGTTATCCTAGGTTCTCTACACATATGCTGCTATGTATGATAATTCTATGTAACTGTATTGTGTATACCTGAATAAATTTACTTACTTACTTACTTACTTACTAACAATAGCTGAGTGGTCACATGTGGACGGGGCCACTAGTGGAAGTAGCCCAGAATATGTATCTTTTCTGTATTGTATTGCTGTGGCAGACAAGTATCGTCAGAGTTGACGAATAAAACACACGTGTAATACCATTGAATTTTTGTTGCGAGACGTTTGGCCTATACAGTCTTATGGAAGCTTTTCATAATGGAGATACTGGAAACCGAAGAGATGCAGCAGTTGAATATGTGTTTACATGTGGGAGGGGTCCTTTAATGGAGGTAGACCCAGCGTGAACCATAAATTTAGCATGGAAGTTGTAGAACATATTATCCATACGAATAATAACTTCCTCTATGAAAATTATTGTCCACTGCTAAATTTATGTCCTTTGCTAAATTTACTGTCTATTGATAAATTTACTGTCCACTGTTAAATTTATGAACGTAACTTATTTCCATTAATGGGTCCCTCCGAGATATGATCCCGTTTTCAATTGCTGCTTCTCTCAACATCTACAACTCTGTTGCTGTTAAATCTCTGGCTTAGTTATGGATCTAACCTCCTTTCTGTAGCGCAACTTGCCCACATGTGACTACGTCTTTATTTGTCGTTCTCTGAACTTTTGACAACTCCACTATAAAATGCTCCATCCTTTTGCCTCATCTGTCAGTAAATATACTCAGTTGTTCCACGCGTGTTTTATTCATCAGCTTCTCGGTATTATATCTTAGTTTCAATGATAATTATCCGAAATAAAAACACCTTGGAATCTCGGCGCAGAAAATACAAGATTGTATTACTCGAGTGTTGGCATAACGAACTTGAATTAGTGACCCGTCACATATGTGACCACTTCTACTACTGCTACGACACTGATTCTTACAATGACCAATACACTATTAGTTTCCAACAGGCATATTGGAAAACAAAAGATGTCACTATAGCTCGAATTCTAAATGTATAGCCTACGGAACAGAGGTACTTCCACAAGCGAGCTCCGCTCACGTCTAGAGCTCTCTTGTTCCACCCTTTCCACTGGTTCCACTATAAAGGGCACCGTTCTCATGTTGTCTGGTGGGCAGGACGACTCGCATTAAGATTCTAAGATATTATACGAGGGACTTTTCCATCAAATTTTGAGTATTATATTAGTTTCATTGAAAGTTTTAAAGGTCACAATAAATATTATTGTTCAATATAAGCTTTGTTGTTCACTAGAAATTTGACTGTTCACTCTGAGCATTATTGATGTTTTCAAACTTTAATGCTCATTATGAGCACTGGAACTCACCATGTGCTTTAATGTTTACTGTAAGTTTAAATTTTTACTTGTTTTAATACTGTCTATAAGCTGTAATATAATAATTCATGCTAAACGCTAAACCCATGTGGGTCATTCATGGAGGAGGATCAAGCCAGTCGCGCTTTATAGTTTTGTTAGCCATTGCTAACATATGTGAAAATATGTGTTGCAATTATTCAAAAAAAACTTCCTTCTATTACTTTCAGTTTTATTGAAATATCACAAAATAATGTTAATCCATTTCTTTTAATACTTGAAATTGTATAAAAGAATTTATTACCAAGAAAATATTATTGAAAATCAAAAATTCTGAATGTTAAAAAAATCTGGGGATTTAAATATTTATGCATACAACCAAATCCTAGGATAAGCTGCAGGTACTCTTTAAATTACCACTCACAGGATGAGTTGTGAGGGCACAAAAAACTAGCATTTACTGGATGAGCTGTGTGCACAAAATCTATCCCTCACAGTATTAGCTGCGGATGCACGTTAAACAACTACTCACAATGGATTAGCTGCGGCTGAAAAATATACATACTACCTCTCACTGGATGAGCCGAGGATGTACGACAAACTGACCTCACATCAATAACTGTGACTGCACAATAAACTACCCTCACAACGTGAGATGTAAGTGCACAATAAACTACTTTTACAGAAGGGGCTCCGAGTGCACAATAACCTATCCTCACAACATTAGCTGTGAGTGTACAATAAATTATTCTAATAGTATAAGCTTTAAGTGCACAATAAACTACAGTCACTCCATGAGTTATGAGTGCACAATCAACTACCCTCACAACATGAGATGTAAGTGTACAATAAACTACCGTCATTGCATGAGTTGCAAGTGCACAATAAACTACCGTCATTGCATGAGCTGTAAGTGCACCATAAACTAACTTTACAGAAGGGGCTCCAAGTGCACAATAACCTAGCCTCACAAAATTAGCTATGAGTGTACAATAAATTATTCTAATAGTATAAGCTTTAAGTGCACAATAAACTACCCTCAGAGCCTTAGCTGTGGGTGTTTAATAAACTCAACTTACTCGATGAACTGGGTACATAATGAGGTATCGTTCATATGAGCTGTGGGTGCACAAACTTCCACTCACAGGATGAGCTGTGGGTGCACAAACTTCCACTCACAGGATGTTGGTGCACAATGTTTACCACTGGTGCCATAATTTCCTTACATATTTAAAAAATTGCATTGCAGTATGTTGTTACTAGAATCTTGTTGCGACTCACGAGATGTAAACACAGCATCACTGGAGATGTAAACACATCACTGGAGATGTAAACACATCACTGGAGATGTAAACACAGCATCACTGGAGATGTAAACACATCACTGGAGATGTAAACACATCACTGGAGATGTAAATACAACATCGGTGGAGATGTAAACACAGCATATCGCTGGAGATGTAAGCACAGCATCGCTGGAGATGTAAACACATCACTGGAGATGTAAACACAGCATCGCTGGAGTGGTAAACAAAGCGTCGCTGGAGATGTTAACACATCACTGGAGATGTAAACACAGCATCACTGGAGATGTAAACACAGCATCGCTGGATAAGTAAACACATCACTGGAGATGTATACACAGAATCACTGGAGATGTAAACACAGCATCATTAGGGATGTAAACACTGTCACATTCTTGTTTGCCAGCATGACAATGTGACGTGCAAACACACTAAAGCGAAAACAGAGTCTAGGAAAATAAAATTCTCATACCTTCTGCAAGCTAATAGCTAAGGAACATTTAAAGAACTTGAAGTAAAACGTTGCAAACTGGCACCTACTCACTTTAATGTCAATTCAAAGCTTTTTTAAGGAAAAAAGAACAACAGAGAAGGTTCAAAACCGATGGAATAACGCAATAAAATTTTTAGAATGATGAGGAAACAAACCAATTTTCCCAGTTTCTTCCATAAAACTGGTTAATTGGCACGCACATACATGTTTATCGAATTATTATACTCCTCGTCCAGTGTTTGAAGCCGATCAGAGAAGACATTCTCGATGTGTTGCATATAAATCGATTACTTCATTAAAATTGGCAAATTGTGATCTACGTAACCAGAAATCATTGTGAACTCTTTCTTGTCAAATGTCCGCCACTGTTGAAAGTTAATAGCTATTTAAAAGAGTCATTATCCAGTCATTAAAAATCAACAATTCAGTGTTTATTAACTACGTTAGGAAAGTAGTAGTAGTAATAGTGGTGGTCGTCGTAGAACTTGCGTCAGTAATAGTAATGTTGCCAACAGTGATAGAAGTAATGGGGTAATAGAGCTAGCAACAATAACAGAAGTGTAATAGTAGTAGTGATCCTAGTAGTAGTCTTAGTAGTAGTACACAGTATTCTTAATAGTAGTAATAGGCTTAGTAGCAGTAGTAGAAGAAAGAGCTGTAGCAACTGTAGGAGTAATGGTCCATATGAATTGACGAACACAACAGGAGAATTACTGGCCTACGCTAGGCAATACTAATAACAAAGTAATGAGAATGAATTACCTAGGAAAAAATAGAAAGCAAGAAAAAGTAAAGTCAGAAGTCAGGAATGAAAATGAAAAATGCGAAAGACAGGTCAAAAAGAAAGAAGAGGAGAAGGCAAAAGTTAGATCACCCTCTAAAGATTAAAAACGTTCAAAAGTGATACTGATTAAAATTGCAAGTTGACTCCTGTCCACAGCTGCAACAACCGCAACCTTCTTGTAAAATACTGGCGGCTTGAAGCCGATCTAGATATTGCATTTGAACTGAGGAATGTTCTATATAACATTGATCAGAGGACATCAAGCATTTACCAATACTTATATAAACATCTCCCCATTTTCAGTATCAGGGCATCGAAAATTTGAACCAATTTCGAAAACGCATTCTCAAGATATGTACCGAAAAACTGGAGCAATTCACTAACACCTACTTAAAAGTCCTATTTAGGGGATTCCTAATAATTAACAAAATATGTGCCCTAATTTAAAACTATGTGTTGGGTCAAATATTTTTATATCCTTTAATTATCTACATTAATCAGTGGTGCCAGAACATAAACTGGAGTTAATGCTTTTAGTTTGGACACATTCCCAACCAAAGTGTTTTATCCAGATTAATTGATATGTTCATTACTACGTATTATATGTAGTCCGGTCACTTTTTTAGCTCAAATTAGCTGTATTTAGGATCCAGACCTTAAGCACAAACTTTGCAAAAATCTCATTGAAATTATTTATAAAACATATAACAATAATTATAATAAAAAAATAATAATATTAATTATTATTATTATTATTATTATTATTATTATTATTATTATTATTATTATTATTATTTCATTACCAAAGGGGAACATTAAAATGGCTACCTAAACTTGGTTTCTATTTTTGTTCCTACTTTTCGACTTTATTTTGCTCAATAATTCAAAAAATTCCTTCATTTACTCGAATCCAATTTATGAATGTTTGTGTATGGTAATAAATGACGAAATTGTAGGACCAGTTTCCATACGTAGGTGTCCAAGACCAACGTTATGAAGCTCCTTCATAGCAAACCATACCACGAACGGGGATAGAACCCGCTGTCAGAGAGTCTCCAAACTCCAAACGCGACGGTCTGGAGTTTTAAGACTCTCTGACCGCGGGTTCTATACCCGTCCGTGGTATAGTTTGTTTGTAATCGTGTCATTACGATTTCGTGAGTCCTTCATAGCAACCTGGAATAGGTCGGCTACCTTCCTACACCCTCAGCTTCCAACGTTTAAAAAAGGGGAACCGATTATTTTTGACGATATGCAGAGAGAAGTTTAAGTTAGTAGGTGAAGATATGACTAATTTGTATGTAAATTGTGTGAAATTTTGATTCTCGTTTAATCATCATTAACATCTTTTCGTCGACCTTTTCTGATCTGCTTCAATATTGAATTGCTGATTCGATTCAGTTTGTGTACATGTAAAAATAGTAATATAAATAAATATTTTGTTTTAAAACTTGAAATAGTTGATTTTTTTATCATTTTGGACTATCGTGAAAAACGAAGCAATTCTTTTTCTTACAGGATTGTTGAGAATTTTTCAATTATTGCAGACCCGTCCATCTATTAGCTACAGCTTATTCACACTAACGAAGGTTTACGCTCAAACTTCAGAACATAAGAACATAAGAAAGGAGGAACACTGCAGCAGGCCTGCTGGCCCATACTAGGCAGGTCCTTTACAATTCATCCCACTAACAAACATTTGACAAACCCAATTTTCAATGCCACCCAAGAAACAAGCTCCGATGTGCAAGTCCCTCTCAAATCCAACCCCTTCCACTCATGTACTTATCCAACCTAAATTTGAAACTACCCGAAGTCCGAGCCTCAATAACCCAACTAGGTAGACTGTTCCACTCATCAACTACCCTATTTCCAAACCAATACCTTCCCATGTCCTTTCTAAATCTAAACTTATCCAATTTAAATCCATTACTGCGGGTTCTCTCTTGGAGAGATATCCTCAAGACTTCGTTAATATGCCATATGCAATCAGCTTCAGGCTGGAAAGCCTATTCAATAATTAATAGGTTAAAGATTTTAGAGCCTTTGATATGGGCAGAGGTATTCTGCTCAATTTTATAAGGGCGATTCACGAAACTGCTTTCCACGATATTGGTTAAAAGATGATCTTTTAATCGACATCACAATTTCAGGGCAAAGATGCACATGGAGTCTCGTGGTTAGCGCACTTAGCTCATATTGAGGATCTGTGGGTCGATCCTCGCAAAGGTGGAAATGAAGGGCGTCTTTCCTTACACCTGCTGCTCCTTTCACCTAGCTATAAACGGGTACCTGCGTGTTAGTATACTGTCGTGAGTCGCTTCCCAGAAAAAGTATGGGCGCCTACCCGAAGCTAGATGGTGCATCCCATATCCCGGAACACCAGGCTTATGTGTGTGTGTGTGTGTGTGTGTGTGTGTGTGTGTGTGTGTGTGTGTGTAACCTCTTATAATCATGAGTTTAAGTGTTAATGTTGACACACACAGAGACACACACAAACACACAACACGCACACACACACACACACACGCACACACACACACGCGCACACACACACACACCAACACGCAAACACCTATACACTTGGCATCAAAGTACACTGCACTTTATCCACACAGCCATTCTGATGCCGAGTTTGCCGGTTCGAATCATGTTGTAGATTGAAAGATAACGTCTGTATGTATATATATATATATATATATATATATATATATATATATATATATATATATATATATATATATATATGTATATATATATATATATATATATATATATATATATATATATATATATATATATATATATATATATATATATATGTCGTGCCGAATATGTAAAACTGGTCAATTAGCAAGAGCTCATTTAAAATTAAGTCCTTTCTGAAAGTTTCTCTTATACGTTTAAAGATATATTTTTTTCATTAATGCTGATGTAAAAATTTATAATTTTGCACCAAAAGAATATTAGAAAACTTACCTAACCTTATTATAACAAGAACAATTTATTTTAGCCTAACCCAACTAAATATATTTTAGATTTGTTTACAATAATTTAATACTAAACAAACACAGTGAAATATATTTTTTTCGTTAGGTTCAGAATGATTTTGGCATACACAAATTTTTGCATACACAAATTTTCGCTTGTCCTATATGGCAAGATGAGCGTTGCTAGTTAAGCCAAGATCGCAAGTTCTGCCTATTCGGCACGACATATATAATTTAACAAGTCGGCCGTCTCCCAACGAGGAAGGGTGACCCAAAACGAAAGAAAATCCCCAAAAAGAAAATACTTTCATAATACAACACTTTCACCTCACTCATACATAATCAGTGTTTTTGCAGAGGTACCCAGAATACAACAGTTTAGAAGCATATACGAATAAAGATATATAACAAATACCTCCAAACTGTCAATATCCCAAACCCCTCCTTTAAAGTGCAGGAATTGTACTTCCCATTTCCAGGACTCAAGTCCGGCTATACAAAAATAACCAGTTTCCCTGAATCCCTTCACTAAATATTACCCTGTTCACACTCCAACAGCTCGTCAGGTCCCAAATACCATTCGTCTCCATTCACTCCTAACACGCTCACGCACGCTTGCTGGAAGTCCAAGCCTCTCGCCCACAAAACCTCCTTTACCCCCCCTCCAACCTTTTCGCGGACGACTCCTACCAATTTTTATCTAAATCATTTGATACCCTCATCACCTTACTCTTATCTATGCTCACTTTCAACTTTCTACCTTTACACACCCTCCCAAACTCGTCCACAAACCTTTGCAACTTTTCTTTAGAATCTCCCATAAGCACAGTATCTTCAGCAAAAAGCAACTGTGTCAATTCCCATTTTGTATTTAATTCCTCATAATCCCACCCCTCTCCCGAACACCCTAGCATATACTTCTTTTACAACCCCATCTATAAATATATTAAACAACCATGGTGACATTACACATCCCTGTCTAAGGCCTACTTTTGCAGGAAAGTTATCTCTCTCTCTTCTACACAACTTAACCTGAGCCTCACTATCCTCATAAAAACTCTTTACAACATTTAGTAACTTACTACCTATTCCATATACTTGCAGCATCTGCCACATTGCTCCCCTCTCCACTATCATATGTCTTTTCTAAATACATAAATGCAATGAAAACTTCCCTACCTTTATCTAAATACTGTTCATATATATGCTTCAATGTAAACACTTGATCTACACATCCCCTACCCACTCTAAAACCTCCTTGCTCATCTGCAATCCTACTTTCTGTCTTATCTCTAATTCTTTCAATAATAAACCTACTGTACACTTTTCCTGGTATACTCAGCAAACTTATTCTCCTATAATTTTTACAATCTCTTTTGTCCCCCCTTCCCTTTATATAAAGGAACTACACATGCTCTCTGTCAATCCCTCCTCCCCTAGTTTATACACCTTCACCTCTCTCTCACTTCTTATTTCCATTTTCCTTTCGTCCCATCTACCTCTTACTCTAACTGTAGCTGCAACTAAATAATGATCCGATATATCAGTTGCCCCTTTATAAACATGTACATCCTGAAGCCTACCCATCAACCTTTTATTCACCAATACATAATCTAACAAACTACTTTCAATGCGTGCTATATCATAACCTTGTTAATCCTCTTTTTCATAAAATATGTATTACTTATTACCAAACCTCTTTCTACACGTAGCTCAATTAAAGGCTCCCCATTTTCATTTACCCATGGCACCCCAAAGTTACCTACTACTCCCTCCACAACACTTTTACCCACTTTAGCATTGAGATCCCCAACCACAAGTACTCTCACACTTGGTTCAAAACTCCCCAAGCACTCACTCAACATTTCCCAAAATCTCTCTCTCTCCTCTACACTTCTCTCTTCTTCAGGTGCATAAATGCTTACTATAACCTACTTTTCACATCTACCTATCTATCTATCTATATATATATATATATATATATATATATATATATATATATATATATATATATATATATATATATATATATATATATATAATGTCGTGCCGAATAGGCAGAACTTGCGATCTTGGCTTAAATAGCAACGCTCATCTTGCCATATAGGACAAGCGAAAATTTGTGTATGTAATAATTTCGCCAAAATCATTCTGAACCAAACGAAAAAAATATATTTCTCTGTGTTTGTTTAGTATTAAATTATTGTAAATAAATCTAAAATATATTTAGTTGGGTTAGGCTAAAATAAATTACTCTTGCTATAATAAGGTTAGGTAAGTTTTCTAAGATTCTTTTGGTGCAAAATTAGAAAAATTTACATTAACATTAATGGAAAAAATATATCTTTAAACCTATAAGAGAAAATTTCAGAAAGGACTTAATTTTAAATGAGTTCTTGCTAATTGACCAGTTTTACATATTCGGCACGACATATATATATATATATATATATATATATTCAGAGGGTGTTCAGCAGGGTGACCCACTTGCTCCACTTCTCTTCTGCTTGGCAGTAAGAGAACTAACTTCCAGCCTACGCAGTGAGCTCAATATATGGTACCTGGATGACGGCACTCTGGCAGGTACTGAAGAGTCCCTCGTGGGGGACCTACAACTGGTGAAAACACAGGGAGAAGGCTTGGGACTCATCCTCAATCCCTCTAAGTGTGAAATCATCACAGCGAACCAGGAAATAATCAATGCTGTGCGAAGAATCCTCCCGGAAATCTCAACTACAACTCCGTCCAACAGTACCCTCTTGGGGGCACCGCTGGGTCACCAGGCCATCGATACTGTCCTCAGGGACAAATTGAATGACCTTATGAGAATGGAGGAGAGAATAAGCGATCTTGATGCCCATGATGCTCTGTATCTCCTCACAAGGTGTCTTACTATGCCAAGACTCACTTACTTCTTGAGGTGTGCACCCTCTTTTGACAACCCAACACTCGATGAATATGACGCACACCTGAGATCAACTTTTAAGAAGGCACTGAACCTGTCACTAGAGGATGAGCAATGGGATCAGGCAACCCTCCCAGTGCGACTGGGAGGTATAGGGGTGCGTAAAGCAACGCATGTTGCTTTACCTGCTTTTCTGTCTTCGTGTTTGGCTTCCAGTGCATTAGTCAAGAAGATAGTGCCCGAACGCTTGAGAGACTTGGTAGGAGCTCAAGACCCCAGGTTTACTGAAGCAGCAATTCGGTGGGACACCCTTACAGACTCCTCCAGTAGACCAGCTCCTCCCAAACAGCACAAACAGTCCCACTGGGACAAACCGATCATGGAAAAAATCGCCAACACAATGCTCTCCAATGCTTCAGGAAAGAACAAAGCTCGTCTCCTGGCAGTGAAGGCACCACACTCAGGAGATTTCCTGTTAGCTGTTCCCAATTCCTCCCTGGGCACCCGTCTCGACCCACAGGCCATTCGGATTGGTGTTGCTCTTCGCCTAGCCGCCCCCATCCTCACCGAACATAGGTGTATTTGCGGCAGGGCGACAGCTGATCAATTCGGACTCCATGGTCTCGTGTGTCACACAGCAGAAGGGAAGTATGCCAGACATGAGGAGATCAATGACATAATAAAGAGAAGCCTCGCCACAGCCCGTTGCCCAGCTCAACGGGAACCCCAAGTACAGAGGTCTGATGGAAGTCAAAAGCGTCCTGATGGAGCCACTATGCTACCCTGGAAGGATGGAAAGCAGATTGCCTGGGACTACACCTGTGCTGCCACATTGGCAGACACCTACTTGCCATACTCTGTAGTGGAAGGGGGTGGAGCTGCCAGCCACAGGGAGACCCAGAAGATCCGAAAATATGAAGACCTTACCCCTTGCTATAACTTCATTCCAATAGGGTCGGAGACCCTTGGAGCATGGGGCAAGTGTGCTCTAAAGTTCCTCAAAGAGCTGGGTGAAAAGCTGGGTGAAAAGGACCACAGGGCGACCAGCTTCCTCTTTCAGAGACTCAGTGTTGCGATCCAGAGAGGAAATGCCTGCAGCATTCTGGGCACGCGGCCCACCGCGGGGGAGCTGGACGAAGTATTCGAGATGTAGCTCTGAGTTACCTATGTTGTTTTACTTTGTATCATATTTTTGTGAATGTTTCGTCAATGTATTTTGTCTTTAAATAAAATATACATACATAATATAGGGGGTGGTAGGAGAAAATTCTCAAACAGCTTCAGGGAGAATCTTGAGTTTTCCCTGAAGCAAGTTTATTCTTTTCTCTGAGGATGAGGGTCCCCATGACAGTTCTAGAGGTGGTACCTCCCTATATTTTATATATATATATATATATATATATATATATATATATATATATATATATATATATATAGAGTCTGTACCTATGCTTTAATCATATACTAGCTAGAAGCTACTGGGCTCGGCTAGCCCTAAATACCTGCAGATCTATGAAATGATCCCCACTAAACCATTTCTCGGCGTGACAAAGAGATGGAAACCAATTAGTGCAATGCGATGGAACCCAGTTCTTGACCAGTCAGCTGCTTAATTACAGCAGATGTTCATCACCCGGGATAATATGCGCGTGATTAACCTGGTCATACATGAGGAAGTTAGACGGGATGAGAGGCGGAGTTATGAGAAAATGAAGGGGTAGTGAAACGCCTGAAACAGCCGATGTAGACAATTAATGGAAAGCGTGAAATAAATGGCTAATATATGTGAATCAGTTGTCAACAGTGTGAAACTGGCGAGCCTTCACCTACTCCTCCTCCTACTACGACTTTAATCAGTATAACTACTACTGCTACTATCACTATCATTACTACCACTATTATTACTACTACTACTTTTTTAACAATAACTACTACTACTTGTGCTTGACTATTTCTACTACTGCACTGCTACTATTACTAATACTGTACTACTACCGCCACTACCAGTTTCTATTAATACCACCACACCATAACTACTACGCTCTCATGCCTCTATATATCCCGTTTTTCTCACTCTCTTGATGTATTTAAACTGATAAATGAGACACTTGTTGATTCTGTAAACCATTTATTGGCGTAAAGTGATTAAGGTCGAGTGACCGAAAGGTTCTCATTGAAAGAGTCCGGTAGGTACCACATTCTTTCCCATTTCCCGCAGACAGTTGTGAAACAAACTCGCTCTACATATACATGCAGTGAACTGTGCCAAACAAAAAATGAGCAGCGTGTAACGTGAGACCGCTACAGAAAGGTCAGTATCTTGACTATCAACAATTTAGCTAGGAGATACATAGTGGCAGCAGAATGTTAACCAATATCGTTATTATTATGACTTTTCTGCCTAGATGGTTCACAGGGTCGAGGATTAATACTTTGGCACTTAACATCTCAAGCACGGTTTTTCTACGCTCCCGTCTGGCTTGACTTGCTTTTACACTTAACAGCATTACAAGCTCAGCTTCGATGGTTTCCTGCCTGGCTTAACTTAAGCGTGTGTAATACGTAATAATATCTCAACCTCAACTTCGCTGGACCCCCTCCTGGCTTAATTCTCCGCAACACTTAACAGTACCCTAACCTCAGCTTCGCTGTACTCCCACCTGGCTTCTGCAACACTTTACAACACAGGCACACCTTCGATGGACTTCCTCTTGACGTAACTCGACCTGCTGCCGCACTTAACAGCACCACAAATACATTATTGGAAAGTTTCACTCAGACACGTCCAACATACATTACGTCTTGACCACAGGCCATCAAAACTTTGTATTTTATTCACGATAATTTTCTCTTTGATATTTCACACTGCCTCACTTCCAAAACACATCACTGCCTCCCTGACTCATAGTTTGTCGGTATAACACACACACACTTCACTATTTCTGTGCTCCATCCTTTAAATATCTTTGTCAAGAAGATCATCTTATCACACTTCAGATCGGACCAGTCCACCCAATGTTCTTGCTGCATTATAGTCCATCTTTATGTTTATCGTCCTGTTATTCCCCTCACCTCATTCATTCTCCTATCTACCCTTCTGAATAGGTGAACCTCCTCTCGGTAATCTCCCGAATCATTTCACAGTCTCCACGCTAATACTGCAGCCTCCTAGCCCATACCCCAACCAGAAACACCACACCCACCTGTTTAACAACAGTACCTCCTAGCTCACACAACGACTGCCCGACTCACACCTCATTCACCTGCCTCGCCACGCAGCATGACTATCCATAACCTCATGCCTCACCACATTTTCCTAACTTACATCACAACCTCACGGCACCTTACGTATTTTTCTGACTCATACCACAGCTTCCTGGGTTGTGGCAGTCTCCTGCCTCATTCCATAACCTCAACGCTCCAACTTCAACGTTATGGCTTGCACAGCAAACACTTTACTCAAACCAAAGCCTCCAGGCAAACACCACAACAACATGGTTTACTCCAAAACCAACTGCTTATGCTACATCCTCCAGACTCAGACCACAACCTCAAGTCTCACCCCGAAACTCCATGGTTCTCGCTGCAGCCTCGTGGACTGCACTACAACTTCCACATTTACAGTGCAGCCTCTTCTTCGGCACCATAAATTCGTCATACTAAGCAGGAGCCTTAATAGATTCTCTTCTCTTCCTATAATAGGCAGGGAACCCCTTTTCATTCTCTTATTAGACAAATCTCTTCTGTGTAAATTTCCTAGACGCATTTTATTTCAGTCTTCCTCTCCTCTCTGCTTCTTTTCTCTTCCTCCATCTATCTTCCTTCTCAATTCACACATGAATGCACTAATTTTTTCAACATTGTTCATGGCTATATTCTTCCCATTAATCCCTAGTTTATTTTTTCTCTATATTTCTTCCTCTCCCTCTATCACTCCTCTCTCTCTCTCTCTCTCTCTCTCTCTCTCTCTCTCTCTCTCTCTCTCTCCCTATCCAGTCTTCCTTTTATTCATCCCTCCTCCATTGCTGTTCTGTGCTGAACCATCATGGTTAATTTTAATAAATGCATTACTGAAAAAAATCAGCCCCAGAGATAAGAGAAGTAGATACGAGCAAAATGAAGTCAAGGTTGACGGTACTGAGAACCAACTAGAGTCTGACCATTTACGTGGAAACAATAGTCCAAGTCTTTGAGAAGACTCGGGCAATAAAAAGTTGCAGACATTTAAGCCATACTTTGCAGTCAGTTTTTAAATATGGCTTTTTTTTAGCAATGCATGGCGAAGAGACGTAGTATTATAGTGTGATTTTAGCTGGTACTTCTTAATGTTTTAAATGCTCCCGGACAAATGGCCGACGGACTTTTCACCGAACGGAAAATTAAGTTAGGTTAGGTGATGAATGTCATTTCGTCCGTTCGGTGAAATGTCCGTTCGGCCAAATTCTAAAAAGAGTGTCATCAACATCACATAATGGAAGGAAAATTTGAGCGTTTCCGTGAAATAATCAGTGGACAATGGAACTGTTCGCACTGTCCAGATCTTAGGTTTGTAAAAACGGCAACACCAAAGTCTTCTTAAAAGTAAACATGGGCGAAATATTGCTGGAAAATGGAAGGAAATTCACTAATGGAATAAAATGGAATTAGGTGGGGCGGAATTCCTGCATAAATAATTAAATCTGTTTAAAGAGAGAGAGAGAGAGTCGGGTGCTCACACTCTACTAATGATGATGGACGACATCCACAGCGTTTTTATGGCGAGGAAGCAAAACAAATATTGATTTTTCTGTTGTTTAAGGCGGTAAATGACAATTTATAATACAAAAATCATACGCACGTATATATTTACTGTTCGTTAATAATTCACTGATAAAATCATCATGGAAATCTGACAGAATAAGATATGGAAGACGAGCTTATTAAACATTTCAGTGACGATGTTCTTTTTTTTTCAACAATGAAATACCGTTATCAAACACTTCTAATTAGAGCTAAATAAACCCACGATCTTGTCACCTGGAAAATATAGGCTCCTATGCTTTTCGCTGTGGCAAAATTTCGTGTTTTGCTGTCTTACAATGGGATTTCTCACTACGAGTACCTAGGGAAACCCCTAGGTACTCATTACATAGGGAAGCGTGACTGAATTTATGCACCTGACAATATTACCAGGCACCATATTTAAGCACAACTTTCAGTAAATATTAAACGTTTATGGCTCAGCTGGTATGTCAGATCAATTGTCCAAAGTAATGTCGTTGACAGCTACAGATTCTGTGGGTTTCAGTCCACTCTGTAGTCCACCATGTGGCTGAGACCTGATAGCTTCGTCTTGTCCTGGTGGCAACGGGAAGTTGCAATAAGTATCAGAATCATGTCATACAAGTTGAATGATTGACTAAAAAAATAAATTAGTTTTTTGAAATGGCAACTCACAGTGCTATTAATGGGAAACTGCGATTATGTGGATGAGTCAAGACGATTAAAAAAATATTTAAAATTAAAACGTTAGAAAATAAATAAAATGCATCATGTTACTTCTTAAAAAATTATGAAAAATGTTAAAAAATGAAAAAATGAAAATGAGAGAAACTTGAAAAACAATGTCTCTTCATTTTTCATAAAACTCAGAATGATTACCTATGGTATTATTGTCACTGTAACGTTTAAAAATAAATAATTTACCTTGAGGGAAATTTAGGAAAATGATAGGATGTAGTTGGCGTTCCAGGAATTTCTCTGTGGATTGGCTATTATGTTGATTTAACATAAAAAGATGTTTAATCTATAATCTCGGATATAAAATTAAATGGAATAGAGCAAACATGCTTATATTTTCAGATCGACACCATGCCTAACCCTTCTAGGGTAGGGTAGGTGCCTGAGCCCGAGCCTTTAGCTCATAAGACTGTCATTCCCATTTGCCGCCCTTGGGGCGGGGATGGCAGACCAGAGAGGCCTAGCTTGTGGCTAGGCCTGGGGACAGTTGGTCCCAAAGATGAGGAGGTACTTGTGCCTCCTCCCATGGGAGATTTAGGTCTCAGACACTCCCTAAAGAGGGAGCCAAGGCCGGGCCACCACTTGGAAAAGGCCCGGGCCGGGAGAATACCGGCGAATCTTTAATAATAAAATTATATTTTCAATATATTATTAGTATAATTTCCACAATTTGTTCATGAGGAAATCAACTATTTTTGTCAACTCATTCACGTGTTCTTCTGTTTCTTTGCTTCTGTCTATTCATGATTTTATTTCCTTATCAACATTGCTGTCTTAACAGCTTCTATAAGTAACGTGGTTATATATGTAGTCTCAATTTCTAAATCTTGACTAATATCGGTTCTAGCAATACATGCTTTAGCTAACCCCAATTGTTGTCCAATCTCCGTCTTGTCTCGAGGGAATTATACAAAAACTAATTTTAATTTTTTCTTTATTTTTCTTTCTTTCGGTTTTTCTTTTCTCCTTGTATAAGGTTTTATTTAAATAAAACCTGCTTCTCTAATTCTTCTTAAATAGTCTCTGTTATATTTTAGTATATTACTACTAAACTTTTAATTTCCTTTTCGATATTATCCTATTTTTAACCAGTTCCATATCTGTCATTTTCTTTTTCTCATTATCTCAGTTGCTCACTTAACATCTTGTTCATCAGCTGTAAGGAAGCCTTCAAAACTCATATTTACTTTTTTAAAGTCGCACTGTCTTTACGTAATTTCTGTTAAGCCTTCTTGCCTTTTCTGACTTTGTTCAGTTTTGGTCGCCTTTGTTCAGTTTTGATCATCTTTGTTTAGTTTTGATTGTCTTCAAGTGGCCTCTTCCATGATGTAAGCAACAGATTATTTGAAAAGTAAAAGGACACAAGTGCAACTAATGTGACATTTTACTGTGGCAACGTTTCGCTCTCCAGGAGCTTTATCAAGCCGTTACAGACAATACATGGACACAGAGGGTATATATAGGCTCAGAGTGAGGTGCAATACTAGTGATAGTGATAGTAGTAGTAATAGAAGTAACACAATATGTAGAACAATCAACTTGCACAAGAGTAAACGATATAAAGGCTATTACTTGGGAAACATAAAAATTTGGTTAGACAAATATTTCTATTGGAGGCTGGATAGAGGCAGCCTGTTTCAATGTTCATTCTCTGTAATGTGCTTGTGTAGTATTAACAGGAGAGGCTATATGATGGCAGGATTTACTGTTTTCAGGAGGATTCTTGTTAGACTTCAGAGATGGTGAAGCTGCCTTTGTTTTGTTTAATTGTATTAGAAACAGCTATTAGTGAAGATTCAAGGCACTTGCGTCTGCGGAAATTAGTTTCTTTGATCACTAGTTGGGCGTCCCTGAACTTCATGAGATGATTGGTGGAATTTCGGTGTTGTACACAGGCGTTGTTCAAGTTATCGTTCCTACATGCATAAATGTGTTCATTGAGGCGGGTGTCGAGGTTTCTTGCTGTTTCAAATACATAAATCTTGTCGCAGCCTCCACAGGGTATAGTGTAAATCCCTGCGTTGACTGGTTTGGGGTGCTTGGATTTCGTTCTGGTTAGATCCTTTATCGAAGTGCTGGAAGCGATGGCGACTCGTGTTAGCTTGTGAAAGTACTTTAGAAACGTTCAATGCAGCCTGGCTGTTGGGAAGAATCATAACTTTGTTGGGAGTGGTGATGGTGCGTGGAGAATTAATGATCTGAAACAGGCCTTCTCTATCCAGTCTCCAATAGAAATATTTGTCTAACCAAATTTTTATGTTTCCCAAGTAATAGCCTTTATATCGTTTACTCTTGTGCAAGTTAATTGTTCTACATATTGTATTACTTCTACTACTACTACTACTACTACTACTACTATCACTAGTATTGCACCTCACTCTGAGCCTATATATACCCTCTGTGTCCGTGTACTGTTTGTAACGGCTTGATAAAGCTCCTGGAGAGCGAAACGTTGCCACAATAAAATGTCACATTAGTTGCACTTGTGTCCTTTTACTTTACATATTGTCGGTAATTCTACCAACTTTATTACAACAGATTATTTAATTATTGTGTTCTTCAATTTATTTCAGTATTTCAGATACATTTCTTTCCTCAAGATAATGTTCCATGTCCTGGCTCTAAGCGAAACAAAGCTGAAGGGGGTAGGAGAGTTTCAGTGGGGGGAAATAAATGGGATTAAATCTGGAGTATGTATTTGAATGTATTTCTGCCAGGTGTAAATGATAATCATGTTTATAGAGGGGCCACAGATATATCAGATCACTTTATTTCGAAGAGGTATGGGGTAGGTTTAAAAATGTAGTGTTAGAGTGTTCAGCAAAAGTTTGTGGTTACAGGAAAGTGGGTGCAGGAGGGAAGAGGAGCGATTGGTGGAATGATGATGTAAAGAGAGTAGTAAGGGAGAAAAAGTTAGCATATGAGAAGTTTTTACAAAGTAGAAGTGATGCAAGGAGGGAAGAGTATATGGAGAAAAAGAGAGAGGTTAAGAGAGTGGTGAAGCAATGTAAAAAGAGAGCAAATGAGAGAGTGGGTGAGATGTTATCAACAAATTTTGTTGAAAATAAGAAAAAGTTTTGGAGTGAGATTAACAATTAGAGAACAAATGGATTTGTCAGTTAAAAATTGGAGAGGAGAGTTATTAAATGGAGAGTTAGAGGTATTGGGAAGATGAAAGGAATATTTTGAGGAATTGTTAAATGTTGATGAAGATAGGGAATTATTTCGTGTATAGGGCAAGGAGGAATAAATTATTGTGTTCTTCAATTTATTTCAGTATTTCAGATACATTTCTTTCCTCAAGATAATGTTCCATATGTATTTTTTCTTCGTATTTTCTCGGTACACCTCTCACATATAATCTTCACACGCTTTCATCACAACAGACACAACCGCCTGTTTTTTTTTTCCAACATGGGTTGCTGCCGTCCGTTCTAATCGGCGTAACGCGCTTGCGTGTGTCTGTGTGTAATCGTCTATTTGTGATTACATGGATTGGTTCACTCTCACTTCTCTCAGACGTCAGATGTTGTTCAACACACCTCGAGCCGCAGTCCGAGTGTCAGGAATGGCTCATATGGAGCAGAGTTTTTGGGAGTTGAGAGCCTTGTATCAGTGAGAACACCGGCCCTGACACCACTTGTGTTGAAGACTAACAGTGCTCTTTTCATAGTGCGGTAAACGGTGCAACACTAGTCACGAAGAAGGTTCACTACACCTTTGTTATAGGGCTGCCCCCGCCGTAGGGCTGTAAATTGTAATCTGCCTTACCTAAAGATGTCTCACCGCACCTTTGTCATAGGGCTGACCACGTCCTAAGGCTGTAAGCCGTACTCCACTTGACCTGAGAAAGACTCATCGTGCACTTGTAGTAGGGCTGCCCCCGCCAAAAGGCTTTCAACGGTACATCACTTGTACAAACTCCGACACTCCTTCAGGAGGCACTGCCGGGTCACCAGCACATGGAAAATACCTGGGCCAGGACCCGTCCTGGCAAACCTATCTAAACGTGGGTTCACGCTATCTTGGCTTCGTGATTCCTATACATTCTTCGAGCTCTATGTGGATCACGCCGCAACCAATTTTCTTCCCAGGTATTCTACTTCCTGCCCACTCTGAGGCTGAAGAAATATTTCTTGACAGTCCTGTGACTCATCTGATTATTTCACTTTCTGATGCGCCTCTGTATATCATTTCTGAAACAGCAAATCCCCATCCACCTTAACAATATTTTCCATGTCATTTTCATGTCAGTCTGATGTTTTTCTTTCCTTATGTCATGAGTTATGGCATTTTAAGTGTCTCTGCATAGCTCATAACCCATAACTCTGGGCCTAGTCTCTTAGTCAATATCTTTTCTTGTTTCAAGTTTGTAAAATGCTTCATCAAGTGTGGTTCCCATTCTAGTGCTGTTACTGGTACTTTAAGACGGGTCTGAAATTTGTATTATGGTGTGTCAGGAATGACTCTTTGTTGGTATTCCTGAAAATTAATCTTAAACTTTCCAGACACACGTTTGCCGTTGAGGTTATTCGGCAGATTTTCGCCTCAGTCAATATGCTCGGTTTTGTGTGTGTGTGTGTGTGTGTGTGTGTGTGTGTGTGTGTGTGTGTGTGTGTGTGTGTGTGTGTGTGTGTGTGTGTGTGTTTGTGAATATGTGGTAGTGTGTGACTAAACGAATTAGTTCATTACGAGGGGAAGCAGCTCTTGAGATGTTTACTGTGTATGTAACATCCATTTTACATGTTTACATAAGCGATCACATTTATTCACTACTGATTATCTCACTCAACAGTCAAACGTACGAAAACCTTTTAGATTTTTTCAAACTGCGAAACACTCGGTCTTCGGAAATCGAAACTGGTAAACAAAAGTAACCGAGAATATAAATAAATATTATGTTCTCTCACTTTGCCCAGGTATAGTGGAGTCACAGGTCGCGTAGGCTTCAGCAACACCCTCAAAAAAAAAAAATCCTTAATCACGCGCACGTCTGACTCTGTTCCGTGAACCACGCAGCTGCTCCTTCCTGTATTTATATCTCATGCGTGAGGGAAAAAGAAGGGAGGGAGGTAAGGGGAGAGAAAGAGGGAGAAATAAAGGGAGGGAGAAAAGGGAAAGAGGGGAAGATGGAAGGGAGGGAGGGACCAAGGAAGGATTAGAGGGAGGGAAGACGTCTATTGTCTTTGACTGAGAAAGGCTTCTATAGGTTTCATTAAGAGAAGGTCGAGTACTGCAGAACAGACTTCCCTCACAGGCTAGACCAAGCAGAGAGGCAGATGATGTAGGGAAAAAGATGAAGTTAGGGAGGGTGAAAGAGGAAGAACGTGAGCAAATGAAAAGGTGAAAGTGAAGGAGAAAAAGATTAAGGGGAAGGGAAATAATGAGGAGCAATAAAAGGCAAAGATAGAAAGAGAAATAGAAAGTTGAGATGTGATGAGAATTAGAGTAAAGGAATTAAACTCAATAAAGAGCATGAGTGAGGAGAGAATGTAAGAGACATAGGAAGAGTATATAAGAGTATGAGGAAGAAAGAAAGCTAGCTTGAACATTAAAATGGTATAAAATACCGACAGGTTGTTAGGTAAGACACATATGCAACAGTTAGGTATCTTTATTTCGAAACGTTTCGCCTACATAGTAGGCTTCTTCAGTCGAGTACAGGAAAGTTGATAGAAGCAGAAAATACTTGAAGACGATGTAATCAGTCCATCACCCTTAAAGGGACTGACCACCTCAAAACTTTAAGGGTGATGGACTGATTACATCGTCTTCAAGTATTTTCTGCTTCTATCAACTTTCCTGTACTCGACTGAAGAAGCCTACTGTGTAGGCGAAACGTTTCGAAATAAAGATACCTAACTGTTGCATATGTGTCTTACCTAACAAAGAAAGCTAGCGTTGGAAAGAGAGACGGTAGAGAAAGAAGTTGGTGGAAAAACTAGAAAGATAAAAGAGGGGGATGGGGGTAAAAGAGCAGAGAAGCTTAATGGTATATTTTTTCATTTACTTTTGAAATTGGATTTAAGAACATAAGAAGGAACACTGCAGCAGGCCTACCGGCCTATGCAAGGCAGCTCCAATTCTCCCACTGGCTTAAGCCAAGGCCTTGACCTAGTGAGGTCAGACACGTCACTTAAGGGAGGAGCAGTGCATCCGACCTAGTAGCACAAGCTAGTCAGGTCCAACACACACCCATCCACACCCACTCATGTATTTATCCAACCTATTTTTAAAACTACACAACGTCTTAGCGTCTATGACTACTTACAAGGCAAGCCAGGCTGCATGCTACTTGCTCACTACTGGTAAGAACACGCTTCTTCCCAAAATCGAGATTAAAATAAACTTTGTATATATTTATGGAGATGTACACCCCTCAGTATCGATACTCTGAAAAAAAACACATTACGTAGTGCATTTACTCACTGAAATATACATCTCATTGTATAAACACTGAAAGACATGCACTGTACAACGTTAGTAATTAGAAATGTGTTATGAATCTAAAGAAGTCTTCATAAGAAAATCTCTTCGAAACTGTGGAAAACATCCGCTTTGAAAAATATTTATCAACATAGAGGTTTAGCAGAGGAAATGACGGACGAATAAAAGAAGAGTTAGAAGGAGAGACGAGGAATGAGTAGAGCAAGGAGAGAAGGAAAGAATTGGGAAGAATTTAGTTATGAATGCTGTTGAACAAGACCGAGTTTTTGTGTGAGGGGAGAATGAAGAAGGTTGAAGCAAGTTAAGATAAGAGCCACAGAGGAGAGGTAAAGGGGAGCTAAATGCATCTCTGGGAAATTGGCACACAGTCGAGGGTCGCCTGAGGAAAGGAGGATAGTGGAAGCTGCACTAAGAAAATCGTAATTCGCTGCAATGAGAATTTTAGGAGACTTTTGCCTGGAATGGGAGAAGGTAGAGGTGTAAGTCGGAGGTTGTGGTGTGAGTCGGAGGTTGTGATGTGAGTCGGAGGTTGTGATGTGAGTCGGAGGTTGTGGTGTGAACAAGGAGGTTGTGGTGTGAGTCGGAGGTCGTGGTGTGAACAAGGAGGTTGCGGTGTGAACAAGGAGGTTGTTGTGTGAACAAGGAGGTTGTTGTGTGAACAAGGAGGTTGTTGTGTGAACAAGGATGTTGTGGTGTGAACAAGGAGGTTGTTGTGTGAACAAGGAGGTTGTTGTGTGAACAAGGAGGTTGTGTGAACAAGGAGGTTGTTGTGTGAACAAGGAGGTTGTGTGAACAAGGAGGTTGTTGTGTGAACAAGGAGGTTGTTGTGTGAACAAGGAGGTTGTGTGAACAAGGAGGTTGTTGTGTGAACAAGGAGGTTGTTGTGTGAACAAGGAGGTCGTGGTGTGAACAAGGAGGTCGTGGTGTGAACAAGGAGGTTGTTGTGTGAACAAGGAGGTCGTGGTGTGAACAAGGAGGTCGTGGTGTGAACAAGGAGGTCGTGGTGTGAACAAGGAGGTTGTGATGTGAACAAGGAGGTTGTTGTGTGAACAAGGAGGTCGTGGTGTGAACAAGGAGGTTGTTGTGTGAACAAGGAGGTTGTTGTGTGAACAAGGAGGTTGTTGTGTGAACAAGGAGGTTGTGGTGTGAACAAGGAGGTTGTGGTGTGAACAAGGTGATTGTGGTTGCAATGTAAACCACAACGTTGTTGTGTAAACTAATATAATGAGTAAACCATAAAATTGTAAACCAAAGGGGTTGTGAAGTAAACTAAAAATTTGTTGTGTAAACTAGGAGGATGTGGTGTAAGCCAATAGGACGGAATCCCTGACACGAGCTTATGGTCTTAACCTGGAAATTGTGGTGTTAGCCAAGAGTGTGCCTCTGTCTTCCTGCCTCTCTGTGCTTGTCTCTCTGTCTCAAAGAGCTTTCATGAACCAACAGGTATTACACATGTTGCAGAGTCATCACGTCTGTTTCCTGATCAAGTGAAAATGTGTATTGCCAGTCATGCTTATTATACCTTATATCATAACTTACTGGTTAGGTTAGGTTAGGTTAGGTTAGGTTAGGTTAGGTTAGGTTAGGTAAGGTTCGTCAGGAAACAGGACAAATGTTTCCTGACTCGGGTCTTAGTCAGATGATGACCCGCCTTTGGAGCTTTTGGTCATCTGACCGAGGCCTTCCGCTGGCTTACCGGTCCACCCGTTTAAAAATTATGGTCATTTATAACCATTAATTTCAGGTGTGCACCAGTAAGTTATGATATTGCTAAGTAGGTTGTAATGTGGTAGGTTTGTGGTATGAAGGAAGATGTAGTGTGAGCCATGAGATCTTGGAGTGAGCCACGAGGTTGTGAAGATAGCCAGTAAGGTGTGGTATGTAACAGAAAGTTTGTTATATTGTAATGTAAGCCAGGAGGTTGTGTTGTTAGCTAGATGTTTGTTGTGTGAGCCAGGAGAATGTGTTGCTAGCCAGGAGATTGTGGTGTTAACTAGGAGGTTGTGTTGCTAACACGTGCACATGTTTATGTGAACCAAAGGTTGTGTTGCTAGCCATGTGTTTATGTGAACCAGAAGGTTGTGAAATAAGCATAGAGGCTCTGGGATGAACCAAGAGGATGTTGTATCAACCAAAAGGTTGTGAAGCGAATCAAGATTGCAATTTGAACTAGAAGGTTGTGGTATTAGGCAGGAGGTTATATGTGCCAGGAGATTTTGGAGTAAGCTAAGAGGTTGTGCTGTGCGCTGTGTTTTTTGGAATAAGCCAGACGTTTTGGTGTAAGCCTAGATGTTATAGTGTGAAGCACTATGAAGCACTTATGGTGTAAGTCAGGGAGTTGTGGTTAGAGCCAGGTGCTTTTCGTGTGCGCCATGTAGATATGACGTTAGCCTGGAGGATGTGGTATAAGCCAAGAAGTTGAGGTGTAAGCCATGAGATTCTCATTTCAACCAGAAGGTTGTGTCTCGAGCCACAAGATTATCGTGAAAGCCAAGAGGCTGTTGTGGCTGTCAGGAAGTTGTGATAAACGCCAAAACGTTGTGCTGTAAACTAAGAATGACAGTCGTCTTGACTCATGAAATCGTAATAACATGATTACAAACAAACCACGGAACAGGTGGGGTTTGAACCCATGGCAAATAAGTCGTAAAACTCCAGGCCAGTGCGTAAGCCACTTGATCAGCTGGCCACAATAAAATTAATATAACTAGGTATATTTATACACCATGAGTTCCAACCCCACCCGTACCGTGATTTGGAGAGTCGTCTGGATTCAATAAGATATAGATGAGTGGTTGTTGAATTTTTACAGGTAGTGGAGTGTGGTGGGTAGATAGATGGAAGCAAAGTATGAGTTAAAATTGGTCTGAGATATTATAAAATGTGTCCTAAACTGATAGGGTGTGAGTCAGGGAGAGGCAGTAATGTGGTCTAGAGGTGAAGCAGTGTGAGATGGGAAACAAATCTTTGTTGGAAAACGGGGTTTGAATGGTCTCTGGTCTGGACAGAAGTTGTGTTGGACGTGCCAGTGTTAAGCATGACAAAACTGTGCTTATGGTACTAAAAGGGTTGCCACCATGTCAATTTAAGCCAGGTTGGCAATCCAGCCAAGCTGTACTTCTGGTGATGCATAGTGTAACAGTAAGTCAAGCCAGACTGTAATGCAGCGAATCTCTGCTTGGGGTTCTCGTTATCGTGGATTTTTTTGCCATCTTGACAGAAAATCCAAGACAATAATGTTGTTGGTTAACATTTTTCTGTCACTTTATGTCTTCACGCATCAGTGTTGATTATCAGGTTTTTGTCTCTGTTTATGTAGTATCTCATGTTTCACGTGTTCACTACTATGTTGAAGACAGTATAAAATACTGACAAGTTTATGTTTAATACACATGTTTATGTTGCGACCTATGAAAAGGGACCAATAAATGTATTGTATATATTGTTTATACATAAAATTTTATATTGCTGATATTTTCAGCACAGTGTACAGTGTCTGCACTCTGAAGGAGGGGTGTTAATGTTGCAGTTTTATAAACTGTAGTGTAAAGCATCCCTCTGGCAAGACAGTGGTAGAGTGAATGATGATGAAAGTTTTTCTTTTTCGGACCACCCTACCTTGGTGGGAATCGGCCGATGTGTTAATAAAAAATTTTCAGAAATAGCTAAAATGAAAATTTCATGCTTTACATTATTATTTGATTTGTTATATTTACTTACATATGTAGGTAAGATGTAACAACTACACCTCTCATTGTGCTCAATGTTTTAGAGTTTTGATTGGTTGCCAGCACTTGCAAACTACCTGCCTGCTTGTTTTACAATTGGTGTCAGGGGTAAGCTCTTACCAGTCACCTGATGTCGGAGCTGAAGGCCTTGCTTCACCCTCTCTCGTTGCTTACTGTGGAGGAAACGTTTCTCTCTGTTCTCTCATATCGTATGATTTAGACTGTTTTTGATAGAGTATGTCTTCGCTGGGGAACCGAGACATACTTCTCGTGACTCTGTCCAACTCTGTTCATAGAGCATTATTTAGAATTAGTGATATTTGACGTTTTTCAGAGATTATGTTGTGGAGACACTGTCTATTATCTCTGGCCCCAAGTTCAACTCTCGACCAGCATTGTTTAGGCATCTACGCACCATCGTAGTCGGGATATTTGGAACTGCTGAACTCTGTTTCAGTAATAAGGGAGTTTTATGCTTTCAGGAAGGATTTGCTGATGGTCCCTTAGTCTGGGCCGTTTTCGTATCCTTGTCCTTGCCCTACGCTGTGCTACTCAGCTGCTTTGAACATTATTGCTGCTTGGCTGATGGTTCGTTATATTGTTCAAGCAAGTTGTTTGGTTGCCTTGATGGTTGAGAAGATAACTTATTTTGGGACTTTGTGTTATCAGTCTTACTAAGTCATACAGTGTATTATCGAGCACACATACACACAGACACACTTATATATACACACATACATGCTTACCTATTTATATTAATGAATAAATCTCATAGCAACGTACCAGATGGTACATATTAAGAATATTCAAGTGTATAGCTTACCTAAAGTGCCTATAGCACTATTTGTAAAGTACATAAAAAGTATATGCAAGTATAAGATATGCAACAAGATATATGTAGGAGCTTATTCCTGTATTATTCAATTTACATAAACTGTAAAAATAACTACATAGACATCTTTGCAATTAAAAATATATTTTTTTATTTAGTTGGTTTATAATCATACAGTTGTGATCCCAAAGTTTTTATTGAGAAGCCACTTAAACTTAAAGATAACTGGACTAGGATATACTCTGACAACCTATTACGAAACCGGAAACAGGCTAGATGTTAGGGGGGGGGGTTCAATAAGTTGATCTAGCATTCTCTGGAGATGTCTATACTTTACACATGTTGCATTTTGCAGCAGTGCAATAATTAGGTATCTTTATTGTTGAAACGTTTTGTCTGCAAAGTAGATCTTCCACCTCCCCTTCAACAGTTTCATTAAAATGGTATTCAGTCAAATACAGTTAGGTATCAGCAGGTGTCAAGTCAGAAAAGTTGATAGAAGCAGAAAATAAAGATGATGTAAAGTTTTGAACAGTCCATCATAGTATGAAAAATTTGAGGAGAATAGCCCCAGGGGTGAGACGTTGAGGTGGTCAGTCCCTCTCCCACTTCTACTGGTGGAAGTTGTCATTGCAGGTCTGGATCCCGTCCTCTTCACCGTCTTCGTGATCGTTTCGCCTACACAGTACTTCTCCCAGAAGATACTTGAAGACGATGTAATCAGTCCATCACCCTTAAAGTTTTGAGGTGGTCAGTCCCTCAAAACTTTAAGGGTGATGGACTGATTACATCGTCTTCAAGTATCTTCTGCTTCTATCAACTTTTCTGTACTTGACTGAAGAAGCCTACTGTGTAGGCGAAACGTTTCACAATAAAGATACCTAACTGTTGCATATGTGTCTTACCTAACAACCTGTCGGTATTTTATACCATTTTAATGTTCAATCTGTCAGACACTGCAACACAAGGGTATCTTGGTACAGACCTGCAATCAACTTCGACAACTTCCACCAGTGAGAGAGGCTGGATTTGAGAGGGACCTGCCTTCTCAACATCTGAGTTCTTACCTCTCCTAGTGGCCTACGTCTCACCCCTTGGGGCTATAAAAAGCTCCATCCTGTCACTTCTTCTCCATATTGTTTCATACTATGGAACAATGCTCTTCTCCAGACTGAGGGACTGACCACCTCAAAACTTTAAGGGTGATGGACTGATTACATCGTCTTCAAGTATCTTCTGCTTCTATCAACTTTTCTGTACTTGACTGAAGAAGCCTACTGTGTAGGCGAAACGTTTCACAATAAAGATACCTAACTGTTGCATATGTGTCTTACCTAACAACAGTATTTAAGAAGCCATTTTCATGCTTCAGCTTGATGTCGTTCCAGACCATTGAGCTGAATTCTTCTCCAGGCCGAGGGACTAACCACCTCAAATACTATTTAAGCCATACCACGGGTGGGGTTTGATCCTGCGGTCAGAGAGTCTCAAAACCACGGGATCAAACCCCACCCGTGGTATGGTTTGTTTGCAATCGTGTCATTATGATTTCGTGAGTCAAATACTATTTCTCCAAAGTTGATGGACTCATTACATTCTCTTTATTTCACTACTACACCTGCTGTATTTGACTGAAGATACCTACTGTGTAGACGAAACGTTTTAACACTAAAGATACCCAACTGTTGCACATACGTCTTAATCATCATGTACAATATTTGTTTATGTATTACTCGTGTTTCACGCGTTTTGGTTCTTGTTTATTATCTCATATTTCCGTCTTCTCCCTTTCTCTTTCCTTCTCATGTATGACCGAGGTAATCGCCTGCATATTATACAGAATGCTAACGGGTTAAGAACTGGGATGTATCGCGCAGCTCTAATTGACTTCCATCTCTTTGTCGCCCAGGAAATGGATTAGGGCGGATAATATTGCACACCAGCAGATATTCTCGATTAGCCCAGCAGTTGCAGGCTAATATAGGGCAAGATAACTGGAGCAAACTAAACGACGCATTTATTTTTTTGCTTTTTTCATTAAAATGTCATTAAATCTCTGAGTTGTTCTGAATGCAATAGCGTTTAGAGATAACCCAGTAATATTTCTCTTTCTATTTTCCCCTCTTGGTTCAAATTCTAGCAGAGTAATACGGTCATGATTAAGTATTTTTAATGCTAATTCTGCGCATATCCCTTCTTAGTTTGCAATTGTCTCTTGTTAACACATGAACATAAGAATCGAGAACCACTTCAACAGGTCTACTAGCCCAACCTAGGCAAATCGTTCTCTAAATCAACCATTCCCACCTACCCACTTGTCCAGCCTTTTCCCGAGGCTTCCCAAGAATTACTTTCAATGCTTCAGATACTAATCAAACTCTGCCCTTCTCATTCATATATTTGTCCAGTCTCTTTTTAAAGTTACCCAAGTTCTTAGCCTCTATTACCCTACTCGGAAGATTGTTCCACGCATCGATAACTCTGTTAAAAAACCAGCACTGACTTATGTCCTTTCTAAATCTAATTTATCTAAAAAACTAAAATTATTTAGTTATAAGAAACTTTCCCTAATAATATTCTCCTGATCTTTTATGATCTTATAATGATTTAAAATAATCTCTCTCTCTCTGTATTCTCCCAGTGAAGCAGTTTGAGTGACATTGACCATTCTTAATGTTTCATGACAAATCTTATATTCACCCTATTTATAGATGTTACTTTATTGTTTATTTATTATTAATGTAAGAATCACTATTATCACAACAATTTTTATGGTAATTGTGCTCAAAACCTTAATAATCATCACTCACTTTCTATATAATCTTTGCTTTAATGTTGGTAGAATTATATATTATGTAAAAGGACACAAGTGCTCCAAGAGCTTGATCAAGCTCCTGGAGAGCTAAAAGTTGCCACAATAAAATGTCACATTAGTTGCAGTTGTGTCCTTTTAGCAAACATAATCTTTGAACATTAAAATGGTATAAAATACCGACAGGTTGTTAGGTAAGACACATATGCAACAGTTAGGTATCTTTATTTCGAAACGTTTCGCCTACACAGTAGGCTTCTTCAGTCGAGTACAGAAAAGTTGATAGAAGCAGAAGAGACTTGAAGACGATGTAATCAGTCCATCACCCTTAAAGTTTCGAGGTGGTCAGTCCCTCAGTCTGGAGAAGAGCATTGTTCCAAAGTTTGAAACAATATGGAGTTGAAGTGACAGGATGGAGCCTTATATAGCGCCAGGAGGTGAGACAGGTCACTAGTAGAACGCAGATGTTGGGAGGTCAGGTCCCTCTCAAATCCAGCCTTTCTCACTAGTAGAGGTAGTCGAAGTTGATTCCAGGTCTGTACCAAGATACCCTTGTGTTGCAGTGTCTGACAGATTGAACATTAAAATGGTATAAAATACCGACAGATTGTTAGGTAAGACACATATGCAACAGTTAGGTATCTTTATTTCGAAACGTTTCGCCTACACAGTAGGCTTCTTCAGTCACTGCAACACAAGGGTATCTTGGTACAGACCTGGAATCAACTTCGACTACCTCTTCTAGTGAGAACGGCTGGATTTGAGAGGGACCTGACCTCCCAACATCTGCGTTCTACTAGTGACCTACGTCTCACCTCCTGGCGCTATATAAGGCTCCATCCTGTCACTTCAACTCCATATTGTTTCAAACTTTGGAACAATGTTCTTCTCCAGACTGAGGGACTGACCACCTCAAAACTTTAAGGGTGATGGACTGATTACATCGTCTTCAAGTCTCTTCTGCTTCTATCAACTTTTCTGTACTCGACTGAAGAAGCCTACTGTGTAGGCGAAACGTTTCGAAATAAAGATACCTAACTGTTGCATATGTGTCTTACCTAACAAACATAATCTTTGCTGTAATAAAGTTGGTAGAATTACCGACAATATGTAAAGTAAAAGGACACAAGTGCAACTAATGTGACATTTATTGTGGCAACGTTTCGCTCTCCAGGAGCTTTGTCAAGCCATTACAAACAATACATGGACACAGAGGGTATATAAAGGCTCAGAGTGAGGTGAATACTAGTGAGGTACCATTTCGATGTTCACTAGTGGTAGTAGTAGTAGTAGTAGTGGTAGTGACAAAAGTAATGCAATATGGTAGAGCAATTAATTTGTACATGAGTAAAAGGATATAAAAGCTATTACTTGGGTAACATAAAAATAGGTTGGACAAATATAAACTGGAATGAGGCGGCTTGTTTCAGTGTTCACTCTCTGTGCTTTGTGTAGTATAACAGGAGAGACTATGTGATGGCAGGGTTTACTGTTTTCAGGAGGATTCTTGCTAAGACTTCGGAGATGGTGAAGCTGCCGTTGTTTTGTTTAATTGTATTTGAAACAGCGATCAGTGCTGATTCAAGGCACTTGCGTGTGCGGAAATTAGTTTCTTTTATCACTAATTGGGCGTCTCTGAATTTCATAAGATGATTGGTGGAATTTCGGTGTTGTACACAGGCGTTGTTTAAGTTGTCGTTCCTACATGCGTATATGTGTTCATTGAGGCGGGTGTCGAGGTTTCTTGCTGTTTCACCTACGTAGATCTTGTCACAGCCTCCACAGGGTATAGTGTAAACTCCTGCATTGACTGGTTCGTGGTGCTTGGGTTTTGTCCTGGTTAGATCCTTTATTGAAGTGGTAGAAGCGATGGCGACTCTGGTGTTAGCTTGTGAAAGTACTTTTGAGACGTTTAGTGCAACCTGGCTGTTGGGAAGAATTATAACTTTGTTGGGAGCGGTGTTGATGCGTGGAGAATTGATGATCTGAAGAGCTCTTTTCTTGCAGTCTTTGATGAAAAAAGAAGGAAATTGTAACTCAGTGAATGTTTGGTGAATGTAAGTACATTCCTCGTCAAGAAACTCAGGACTACAAATTCGGTATGCTCTTAGGAAAAACCCGATGATGATGCCTCTTTTGGTCTTGGTATCTTGACTGGAATAGAAGTGTGTGAGATCATTTTTATTGGTGGGTTTCCGATAAACTTGAAATCTTAGGTTGTTGTCTACTTTGTGAATGAGGACGTCGAGGAAACTTCAGTACCTCTGCACTAACAGTAGATGGAAGGAAATGGGACGCGAATCCCTGATAAACAACTTATCGTCACGCACCTTAACCGACTACGAGAAACAAGCACTGAGTCTGGGACTCAAATTTACCACCAACATACGCAAACCTAACTATCAACTCAATCTTGTTACCAGGAACCATAGACACAGTGACAGCAACTTCCAGAAGGGTTATATACAGGGCCTTCTCACTGCAGCTTTATGTGAACCTTCTTCTTCTAATCTTCCTAGAAGATACATCACTGCCCTTAAGGACCTCGCCAACGACCCCAACATTATCGTCACCACCGCCGACAAAGGAGGTGGAGTCGTCATACTCAACACCAGTGACTACAACACTAAAATGATGGACCTTTTGAATGACCAATCTACATACGAACCCATCAGCACTCAACAGTGGGAGACGCTCACCAAAGACTTTCTATACAAAACCAGACAAATACTCAAACGCACTAGAGAAGGGAAGAAACTTTTGTACTTGTTACCAAGCAACCCTAAACCAGCACACATGTATGGTTTACCCAAGACCCATAAACACAATATTCCTCTCAGACCAATCACGTCAGGTATAGGCAGTGCTCCACACAAACTAGCCGGAGTTCTTGCCAAACATCTTTCCTGCCTTCTGGGGACCATCAGCCCCGCTCATCTTAAACACTCAGGCGACCTTCTCAACCGCATCCGTAACCTCTCCATCCGTAACAAGAAACTAAGCAGTTTGGATGTGACTTCCCTCTTCACAAAAGTACCTACCAAAAAAGCCATCGAGGTTCTACGACGTAAAGTCAACCAGGACCTTAATCTTCCTTTACCTCCCGGAGATTTTGTTGACTTGATTGAACTCTGTGTTAACTTCAACTGTTTTTCCTTCAATAACAAGCTCTACAAACAAACCTACGGCATGGGAATGGGGTCCCCAATAAGTGCCGTCCTAGCCAACTTATACATGGAACACCTAGAGTCCGAACACTTCGCCAACATCATCCCTTCAAGCGTCACTTGGTTACGTTACGTGGACGATATCCTCGTAATAACTCCAAAACGTTTTGATGTACGGGATCTTCAGGCAAGGCTCAACGCAGTTGAACCAGCGATTCAGTTTACACTAGAAGAAGAGTCCAATGACAAGCTACCTTTCCTCGACGTCCTCATTCACAAAGTAGACAACAACCTAAGATTTCAAGTTTATCGGAAACCCACCAATAAAAATGATCTCACACACTTCTATTCCAGTCAAGATACCAAGACCAAAAGAGGCATCATCATCGGGTTTTTCCTAAGAGCATACCGAATTTGTAGTCCTGAGTTTCTTGACGAGGAATGTACTTACATTCACCAAACATTCACTGAGTTACAATTTCCTTCTTTTTTCATCAAAGACTGCAAGAAAAGAGCTCTTCAGATCATCAATTCTCCACGCATCAACACCGCTCCCAACAAAGTTATAATTCTTCCCAACAGCCAGGTTGCACTAAACGTCTCAAAAGTACTTTCACAAGCTAACACCAGAGTCGCCATCGCTTCTACCACTTCAATAAAGGATCTAACCAGGACAAAACCCAAGCACCACGAACCAGTCAATGCAGGAGTTTACACTATACCCTGTGGAGGCTGTGACAAGATCTACGTAGGTGAAACAGCAAGAAACCTCGACACCCGCCTCAATGAACACATATACGCATGTAGGAACGACAACTTAAACAACGCCTGTGTACAACACCGAAATTCCACCAATCATCTTATGAAATTCAGAGACGCCCAATTAGTGATAAAAGAAACTAATTTCCGCACACGCAAGTGCCTTGAATCAGCACTGATCGCTGTTTCAAATACAATTAAACAAAACAACGGCAGCTTCACCATCTCCGAAGTCTTAGCAAGAATCCTCCTGAAAACAGTAAACCCTGCCATCACATAGTCTCTCCTGTTATACTACACAAAGCACAGAGAGTGAACACTGAAACAAGCCGCCTCATTCCAGTTTATATTTGTCCAACCTATTTTTATGTTACCCAAGTAATAGCTTTTATATCCTTTTACTCATGTACAAATTAATTGCTCTACCATATTGCATTACTTTTGTCACTACCACTACTACTACTACTACTACCACTAGTGAACATCGAAATGGTACCTCACTAGTATTCACCTCACTCTGAGCCTTTATATACCCTCTGTGTCCATGTATTGTTTGTAATGGCTTGATAAAGCTCCTGGAGAGCGAAACGTTGCCACAATAAATGTCACATTAGTTGCACTTGTGTCCTTTTACTTTACATAATCTTTGCTGCATATCTTAAAGATAGCAGCTGCCTGATAACTAAGACACTTGTATGGCAGGCGAAACGTTTCGGGATAAAGATACCTAACTGTTGCACATGTCTTACTTATCCACCTACAACAGATCACTTCGCCTAACTGTTTCTAATGAGGTGCGCATCAACCGAATAACCTCCGCAGCAATTATGCAGTACGGCAGATCTATGATGAGTTCTTAGGAATTTCAACACAACACGCAATACACAAGTATGTCAGACAGAATGTTAGGTAAGACACATATGCAACAGTTAGGTATCTTTATTATGAAACGTTTCGCCTACACAGTAGGCTTCTTCAGTCAAGTACAGAAAAGTTGATAGAAGCAGAAGATACTAGAAGACGATGTAATCAGTCCATCACCCTTAAAGTTTTGAGGTGGTCAGTCCCTCAGTCTGGAGAAGAGTATTGTTCCATAGTATGAAACAATATTGTTTCATACTATGGAACAATGCTCTTCTCCAGACTGAGGGACTGACCACCTCAAAACTTTAAGGGTGATGGACTGATTACATCGTCTTCTAGTATCTTCTGCTTCTATCAACTTTTCTGTACTTGACTGAAGAAGCCTACTGTGTAGGCGAAACGTTTCATAATAAAGATACCTAACTGTTGCATATGTGTCTTACCTAACAACCTGTCGGTATTTTATACCATTTTAATGTTCAATCATGTCAGACAGAACCTGGAGTTTGCAACACCGCCATTTTACCACACCTCATCAGTCATGCCAAGTGGAAAATGGGCAGTGGTTTGCAAAGAAACTACCCCCAGGGCTAAAAGATATGAGCTGAAATGAGAGACTTAGAGCTAAATCTTTTGTGAATAGAGTACAGAAAGGCTAAGGTAGACACTATAACGACGTGCATAACAGCGAGAGGAACTAATTGGGGAAGTGGAGAGACAGGCTGTTTGAGAGGAAAGAATGAGGTACAAACGAGATTAGTAAAAAGATAAAAACAGATCATTCATCGGGATGTTAGGAAATATTTCTTCAGTTTTTGAGTTGTCAGGAAATGAAATGACCTGAGCAGTGAAGTGATATAGAAAAAAAAACATATTTTTAATAAATTAAAGATACTATAGAGCTTACGAAGGCAGGAGAGATTGAACACAAGAGGTGCCAGCTTCAAGTCGGGGACAGGCGACGAGATTCAACCTCATCAACCACAAATATGTTCGTAGGTGAGGCGAACAGAGGTCACCAAGCACAGGTAACTTGGCACAAGCTACCTAGCACAGGTCACCAAACGCAGGTCACTTAGCCCAGGCCACTTAGCGCAGACCACTTAGCACAGGTCAAGCACAGACCACTAAGCATAGGTCACCCATCACAGGTCAGATAGCAAATATCGCTTAGCACGGGTTACTTAACACAAGTTACTTAGCATAGGGTATTTAGCACAGGTTATTTAGCACAGATGAGACAGTGATGGAAATACTCCAGGAGTCAGTGAAAAAAGTTGCAAAAGAATAAACACAAAGGACGGTGAATCATACAGCCAAAGGAAAAACTCTTTGACGATTTTTATGGACTGTCAGTGCAACAAGAAGAGACAAGAAGTAAACGAATGAGAGGAGAAAAAAAGCAGATAGAAGATTTATTTGCTCAGATTCGGAGGACATAAAAATATGAAATGCTTAGAGTTTTCTTTGTAGGGCTGTACAAAAAAAATGGCGATGATTCCAAGCACAATCAAGTTTTCAGTCAGATAATTAACTGGAAATCTAACCTCAGAAAGTGTGGAATATGTATACAGAGAGAGATCAAATATATGAGAAAAGCGGTTAAATTGAAGTGGAAGGAGAGGAAACAGAGAGGGGCACTCATGTAATCATGGGTGAAGGTACGTGATCGAATATACCCAGAGACTCAGGAACTACCAACCAACAATCAGGACTACGTACCAGTAACCACTATTTCCCTCACTCTCTACCACACCAGTTCCCTTTCTAGCTTTCCATTCTATCCCCCACTTTCTTCCGCCACCCTTAGTTTTCATTTTCTGCACTACCACTAACCTCTTATTATTATTCTCAACCCTACGTCAACTCTCCAATAATTTCACTTACTCTTCCAGCCTATCTTTCCCTGCAGTCACCTCACCCTCTCTCTTCATGCCACGACTCCACTATTATGAACACAATTACTTTTAAATCGTCTGTTGTACCTGATAGAGGTTAGGACCTTGAGTAGCTTTAAGAAGAGACTGGACAAATATATGAGTGGGAGGGGCTGGGTTTGATTGGTGTCAAGGGGTACGGGAGTTATTTCTTGAGTAGCTTTAGGTAGATGTAGTTTTGATAAGGACCTGCCTCGTATGGGCCAGTAGGCCTTCTGCAGTGTTCCTACATTCTTATGTTCTTATGTTCTTATGTTAAATTTTGAGCACCCCTATATTCCCACCACCAAACTTATTTACAAATAGTTGCAATATATGCAATGGTTGTAACAAATGCCATAATATATATAGGTTTTGAAGAGAGAGAGAGAGAGAGAGAGAGAGAGAGAGAGAGAGAGAGAGAGAGAGAGAGAGAGAGAGAGAGAGAGAGAGAGAGAGAAAGAAAGGAAGAGAAGAGAGAGCAAGTATGAAAATATTCACGAGCTCCATCTTTTAGACGCCCCTAAAGAGGACAGACTTTCCATAGTGTTAACCATCCAGAGTCTTGTGAGGCACTAAAGCTCAACGACAGCCCTGGGATACATGGAGGCGTACCCTGGGACCCCTCTCCTCATCCTAACTGACAGACCTCCAGTACGACAGGCGGTCATACGATATGGAAATGGTGCACACATTCGCACAAGCAATACGTTACTTTAACCTGGTTATTGATGCTGTTCAGGATCCTAGTGACATGTGATGCACGTCGAATATAAGAAGGTACTTGACACATGCCACACCCACCATTTAGACTTCTGCTATTCCCCAAATTCTTTTCCGCACTACCGCCGCAATTCCGCCTCTCTCTTCTTGGTTGTTATATGCCCTCTCCATTGTAAATTACTCTAGTGGTGTAGCTACTTGCCTTGGCATCTCTTCTACTCCTTTTTCCACTTACATTCTCCCTTTTCCTTCCTTCCCTTTTCATTTCAGCTCTAATGATATTTCCTATCCCTGCTTTTCTAATGTTCTCATCATCATGTTCTCATCATCAACATCATCTAATGTTCTCATCATCTCATTGTAGGTTTAGCTCTTCTTTTTGATAATAATAATTCGTTAATACCCCTCTCTCCTACTCAAACTCCCCCCTCCCTACCTACCAGAAGTCCCAGCATAAAGAGAATAATAAAATAATAGGAGCTTGGTATATATGGGTAAATGGAAACTAATACAGGATAACAGAGGAGCATCTAGATATTATAACTACCACAGAGATAAATCTCTCTGAATAACAAACATTGAATTATTCCCCAATGTATACCTCATAGTGAAAGGGAAAAAATAGAACAGAGGAGGAAGTGGAGTGGCAATAATGGGAAGGAATCAACGGAGTTTTGAGATGAATATCATGGGCACTGGCAATTTTTATCACTATATGAAAGGAAAACCAATGCCTGGGACACCCAAGATAATAGACGTGGTGGTATATAACCCTTCCTCTCAGTAAATACAGAAACAGAGGAATAAAAAGGCAATAAAAAACAATCAAAGCAAGGACTAAAGCAAAGATACTGAGTTTAAAGAATCTCAGTAACAGGAACACAGTCTGGGAGAACCAGGATGCACAAGGAGAGCATGAAACATACAGAGAAAATATTGATGGAGATGGGTAATGAAATTTTTCGTTACTAATATATTAAGGAAGCCATAAAAACGAGAGAATGTGACTAACCAGCTCGACTTTATCTGGTGTCAGGTAAAGTCGAGAATCTGACATACTGGATATATATCATGGCAACCATTAGGTTAGTGACTATATGATGCTCATCTGTGAATAACTTGCAGAAATAAGAGAGGAGAGAAGAGGAGGCTGATTGGTCTGATATATGAAGTCAAGTGGGACAGGGAACTGAATACTCAGCAACCCATTAGATGATGGAGCTTCTCACCAGAAAGTGCCGGAAGGTATGAACCAAGTTCATAGCTAGTAGGAGATGCGGGAAGTTAAAAGAGAGAGAGAGAGAGAGAGAGAGAGAGAGAGAGAGAGAGAGAGAGAGAGAGAGAGAGAGAGAGAGAGAGAGAGACGGACAGACAGAGACAGAGACAGAGACAGAGAGAGGGAGACAGAGAGAGAGAGAGGGAGAGAGAGAGGGAGAGAGAGAGAGAGAGAGAGAGAGACAGAGAGAGAGAGAGAGACAGAGAGAGACAGACAGATAGACAGACAGATAGACAGACAGAGTGTTATTGGTTTAATCAGAGGCGCATATTAGCCACTGGAGTAAGCATGAGGAACACAGAGGAAAGCAGAAAATATAAAGGCAAGCAAAATAGTGAGGAATAACTATGCATGGATAATAAGAGAAAAGACAATAGTTTAGGTAAGGTAAGTTTTTCCCCATTAACCTGCTAAAGTTCTATGAAAGAATAACAGAAATTACGAAGAAAGACAAAGATCAGTCGCCTGCATATTCTTGGACAGTGGAAAAACAATTAGCACCGTACCTCACCAGCTGTAGTTTCACAAGTAACAGTAACAAGCCGCGATACAAGGCAGAGTCTACCAACGAATCAAAGAATGTCTTAACAATAAAAGACAAAGGGTGATGGTAAGAGCAAGATGTTCCAGGATGAGAAAGTGTAACAAGTGAGGTTCCCCAAGAATCAGTAGTAGATTCATTAATATTCATAATATACATAAATGTCCTGGAAGAAGAGAGTGAATATGTAGCAGTGAAAATAGAGAGAAGAGAGAGAGAGAGAGAGAGAGAGAGAGAGAGAGAGAGAGAGAGAGAGAGAGAGAGAGAGAGAGAGACAGAGAGACAGAGACAGACATACAGACAGAGAGACAGAGACAGACATACAGACAGACAGACAGACACAGACACAGAGACAGACAGACGGAGAAATGCAAGCACTAGAAGTCTTCGGCACTGTACTGTGCCTCCTTATTTCTAGAGTGTCTATTGATGTCAGGATTCCACAGAGAAGTGTACGTGGGCCATTGTTATGGAATGACCTTCAACTCATCCCAGAATCCCAAGCATATGCAGGCGACTGTACTCTAACATTTACTTATCCAAGAGAGGAAATATCAGCTGCTCTCAGTTACACGAATCATCAGCTTTCATCTACATCAACCTGGGGAAAAATAGTGATAGGTTACATTTGCTTCTGAGAAAGCGCAAGTGATGATGGTCTCTAGTCACCATGATGGTAATACTGGAGCAGTGGTAAGACTGAATGGGAGAGTGCTGGTACCCGGGGATGAAGTTGATATCCTTCGGGTGAAATTTGGTTCCAAACTGAATATGAAATACCACGTAGTAAAATTTGCAAACAAGGCTGCCAAGAAACTAGCAACAGCACTAAGGAGTATCTCGTATCTTCTTGACAGAAGAGGCTGCAAGACTATACGAGGCACAAATGCGCTCATACCTTGAGTAAGCTTCACTTTTCTCGACTGGCTATCCCCTCCCACTTCCCCTCGTCTCATCTACTACTTTTTGATAGAATAAAAAAAAAACAGATCAAAACGATTTCCTTTTGCCTGGACCCAACTTGGACAGATCTGTCATTTCAGCAGAGCCTTCAACACTGGATGGACGTGAGTGGACTTACTGTTATGTAAATGTGTTCGAGATAACACACCTGGCTCCAGTTCACGGACAGCGAGAAGACAACTTCTATACAACAAGACTGCCAGCAATCAACTGCACTTGTACCCTTATCAAGAACATCACTTCATCTGATATCATTCATTCCTAGAATGACACAAGTCTGGATATTATGTTCGTACACCATAATGGCATCGATGAAATGAAGTCAGATGACCAAATGAAATCGTTGGCCCAGAGATGGGTCCAACTGAATTCAGTTCTCCATTTGTATGTCTCATAACAATAAAAAAAAAAGGCTTTCAAATCAGCTGAAGTAGGTAACAGCTCTTGGGTTGTGAATAGAGGTAGGAACTTTCAACCTAGCCCAGTAGAACCCATGTGTAAACCAGAGAGAGAGAGAGAGAGAGAGAGAGAGAGAGAGAGAGAGAGAGAGAGAGAGAGAGAGAGAGCGAGAGAGAGAGAGAGAGAGAGACAGACAGACAGACAGACAGACAGAGACAGAGAGAGAGAGAGAGAGAGAGAGAGAGAGAGAGAGAGAGAGAGAGAGAGAGAGAGAGAGAGAGAGAGAGGAGAGGAGGGGTGGAAGGTGGTGGTAAGAGATGAGAATTTCATACAAGATGAGGATGCATTATACACCACAGGAGGAGGTGCACCAAAATAGCAAATAATGGGAGGGAGAGGGGGAACTAATTTATATAATGACCGTCATTATAAGTAATTTACTGAGTAATTATCAGAAGCAAAATTTATGTTTGTAAATAATTATATAAGATGGCGAAGAGAATGAGTATTTAACGTAAAACATACATAAATGAAAAAAAAAAAAAACAGGACATACAACAAATGGTATTTAAGCTTAGTGTAACATCTAATAAATAAACACTAAGCTTATTACTAGAACTGAAAAGTATATAACTCATACACATCGGGTTTATATACACAAACCTGATTCATACATGCAACCTCTCATACAACGTCCTCTGAATTTACATTAATCCTTCTTTTAGGGGTTTTATTGAGACACGTTCAGTCGATAGGATTTCAGTCAAGAAATCATCCAAAATCACAATCACAGCGTATCTTCGCTCGAGGAGGTGTATACTTTTTAATGTATCAACACAGATCACTATAATTCCTGTCTTACTGATAAGGTAATCATAGTGCTCGAGTCTAGGTGGACTACCTCGTTATGACTGTTGTAATCAGCTGGCGTTAAATGGTTCGATCTCGACATAAGTGGAAATACTTGTTGCAGGGGGAGGTTGTCCAGGGGCCCACAAGAAGCCCCTAGAAAAACGCAATTTAAGGTACGGGTAGAAATATTAATATATAAGGAAAATTAAAAAAAAAATACAATAATATACTGTAACTCCTCTTATGTTTGAAGCTAACATTTAACAATTGTTGATAATAAATGTTTAGGCAACTCGTTTATTACGTATCCCTAAAGGGGATAAGCGGTTACCTGAATTTCTTTTCTAGTTTTTTCTTCCTTTTTAAATCTTCCATCAACATTTTGTTTATATTTCACTCCTAACAGGAGAGCACTTCATCTGGTCGGCACTTATACTGGAAGGTGTGAGACCATGAGAGTGAGTTAAGAAGGTTGCAGGGGATGGGGAGCAAAGGAAAGGCTAGGTTGGGGGTTGGAAAGGGGGGTTGATTGCGAGAAATATTGCACTGATAAGGGATATGAATGGGGTTGTAGGTTGGGGACGATCAAGGAAGGGAGAGTTAGGTTAGGGTATATTTTCAGTTATTGTGTTTGAGTGGAGGGGAATTGGGCTTCGAGGGATTGTTTGGGTCTGAGCTGGGTGTTTCCCTTAAAGCAGAGCTTCCATAAGGTGTATGTGTAAAGGGAAGAAGAATACAAATCAGGGAGTGTGTGTGTGTGTGTGTGTGTGTCTGTGTGTGTACTCATCTAGTTGTATTCACCTAGTTGTGGGTGAAGGGGTCGAGTCACAGCTCTTGGTCCAGCCTCTTCAATGTTCGCTACTAAGTCACTCCTGCTCCGTGAGCTTTAACATGCCTGTTCTTATAGCTATGTATGGATCCTGCCTCCACTACATCACTTACTAGACTATTCCACGTCCTGACAACTCTGTGACTGATGAAATACTTCCTAACATCCCTGTGATTCGTCTGAGTCATCAACTTCCAATTGTGACCCCTTGTTTCTGTATCCCATCTCCAGAACATCCTGTCTCTGTGGTTATCTTGTCTCCCCTAACCCTCTTGTCCTCCATTGTCGTCAGGCCGATTTCCCTTTCTCTAGAACTAGTCTTGTTGCAAACTTTTGCACTTCCTTTTATTTCCTGACGAGCTTGCTCAGGTGTGAGTTCCAAACTGTTGCTGCATACTCTAATATGGGTCTGACGTACACGGTGTTCAGAGTCTTGAACGATTCCTTACTGAGATATCGGAACGCTATTCTCAGATTTGCCAGGCGCCCATATGCTACAGCTGTTATCTGGTTGCGCCTCAGGAGATGTGCTCGGTATTTTACTCACCCCAAGATCCTCTTCCTTGAGTGAGGTTTGCAGTCTTCGGCCACCTACCCTATACTCTGTCTGCGGCCTTCTTTACCCTTCCCCAATCTTCACGACTTTGCATTTTGCGGGGTTAAATTCGAGGAGCCAGTTGTCGGATCAGGCTTACAGCCTGTCCAGATCTCACTGTAGTCCTGCCTGATCCTCATCCGATTTAAATTTCATTAACTTCACATCATCTGCAAACAGGGACACTTCTGAGTCTTTCCCTTCCTTCTTGTCATTAACATATATCAAAAATAGCACTGGCCCTAGGACTGACCGCTATGGAAGCCGCTCGTCACAGACGCACACTCTGACACCTCGTCACGTACCATGACTCTTTCTTGCCTCCCTGTCAGGTATTCCCTGATCCATTGCAGTGCCCTTACTGTTATGCGTGCCCGATCCTCTAGCTTTTGCACTAATCTCTTGTGAGGAACTGTGTCGAAGGCTTTCTTGCAGTCCAAGAAAATGCAATCTACCCACCCTTCTGTCTCATGTCTTACTTCTGTTACCTTGTCATAAAACTCCAGTAGGTTTGTGACACAATAATATCCTTCCCTGAATCCGTGCTGGTTGTCGTTTATAAGCTTGTTCCGTTGTTGGTGCTGCACCACTCTCCTCCTGATAATCTTCTCCATGGCTTTGCATATTATACACGTCAGTGATACTGGTCTGTAGTTTAGTGCCTAGTGTCTGTCTCTTGTCTCGTGTGTGTGTGTGTGTGTGTGTGTGTGTGTGTGTGTATGAGAGAGAGAGAGAGAGAGAGAGAGAGAGAGAGAGAGTTTGACATTCCATGTTTGAGGAGGAGTTCCTTCACCCAGCAAGAAAGAGGTTTAAAATCCTCCCGATCATAATAAATAATTAAAATACTTGTATGAGCCTGCAAACACACAAGGACTCACTTATGTAGAATTGACTCTTTTCGATTGAGCTGCATTTGACTTCAAAATTTTATTCTGATGTATAGCACAAGGTAGCCAAGGAACAAAATTAGTTTATGTTTAGCATGATTTTATGCATCATCCGAGGCCTGGCTTTAGCATGATAAAAATGTCGCATTGTGCATAATTTTCTGACTGAACGGCGAAGCTCATTTAACATGTTTTTATGTATCATTAACGACTCTCATTTAGCATGGTTTTATATATGATCAGCGAGCTCATTTACCGTACTTCTATATATAATAAACAAGGCTCATTTTAGCATGCTTGCATGTACGATCAGCGAGGTTTATTTAGCATGCCTCATGTATCCTTGTTGACTTATTTCACACATACACGTGCATGTTGAATTACTACTTAGGACTGGGGTGATGGGTAGTTTTACTCTCCTTTTCCTTCGTGTGTTTTATATACTTTAAAACCTTGTGCAACTCATATGGTTTTGTTGGTGAGCGGACATATTGCTATCATCCCCAAGTGTTTTGGATCTTTGTTATCCCAACTGTCTGTTATTCATTCATGTTGCAATGACATGGCCTTAGCAACAACTTTGTACGTCAACCAACTGGGCGAGAACTTGCCTCCAACCAGGTCTGGAAGCAAAACATAAATTCTGCCTGGTGCAAGCTCTCACTCCATTGACTCACGAAATCGTAATGACACGATTGCAAACAAACCATACCACGGGTGGGATTTGAACCCGCGGTCAGAAAGTCTCAAAACTCCAGACCGTCGCGTTAGCCACTGGGCCCAGCTAGCTTCAAAAGATTCATCCAGCTAGGTATATTTCTACACCATAGGAAGGTTAGCATAGGCACCACTGTGACCACTCACTGACCGCGGGTTCAAACCCGACCCATGGTATGGTTTCTCACTCCATTGGTTGATGAATAAATTTGACAGCGAATCAGAGTAGCTGGGGCCCCTTTGTACCTACTCCGACCTAACTGTCAGCTTGGATGACACAGAGAAAATGCAAGAAGTGACTATGTGATGATGGCTGAATGAATTGTAATGCATTCAGAGCAAGCTAATTGGGCGAGAGCTTGCCTCAAGACTAGTTGATGTTGTATTTCCATAACTTGCTGGGGGCAGGCTCTCACCGAGGGTGGTCGACTACACATATGCACACACACACTTTGCTCTCTCGCTCATGAACATCTTGTTGCTCTATTGCTCTTTGCATATATTACAAAAATTGGTGGAGTGAATATACGGGAAGTCAAAAACTACCCTTCGTGTTTACCTTTGTCTTTATTTGCTCGAGGATTTTTCCTTGTCTTGAGACTTAATTTATAGCCAGTTACAATAGGCCTTTGTTCGTATACCTGTGTCTGTAATAGGAATCCTCCATTACATTCAAACTTACTAGTTCCTGTCCCCCCTTAAGTCCTCTCACTCTCTACACTAACCTACTCAGTCTCCTCGCACATGACAAGCTTAAATAAAATATATTCCATCACTTCTCCCAGTATTTTAAAAAAATATTTCACTGGTAAAAAAACACAAGTGCAGTATAATGAGATCCTTCATTGACGACGTTTCGCCCAGACTGACGGTTTTATGAACTCGTTAACCACTTCTTTCCCCCAAAAAATATATTGCTATGAGGATCATTACGTAATTCATGGAAAGTATTTTTAAAGGAGGAAAGTATTAATTATAAAGCTCAAAATTAAACACCAACTGGAATAATCAGCTTCGATAAATGCGCATGCGTCCAAAGGTTAACGAAAAAAAACGTTCACTTTACTCGCCCAGCGGTGAGAGTAGCGACTCACATTGCTGAGGACCAGGTAATAAACCCTGGACATTAACATAAAAAAAAATTAAAATTAAAAAAAAAAATATTCTTTAAAGAATATAAGTCTATACATAAGATTCAAAAACTTTCGAAAGTGTGAAAAAAAAAATGATATGATGATACCTACAAGATGTGGAAAATGAATACAGTTCAGGACATTTATCAGAAGAAACATTTCGCCACGAGTGGCTTTTTTCTGTCCTAAAGAAGTCCCTCGTGGCGGAACGTTTCATCAATGTCCTGAACTGTACATGTCATTTTCATCAGTTTCCTCCCAGGTAATGTATCACACAGGGATAATCTTCACCACTTCGTGACACACTACCGTAACTAAATCCTCTCTGATATGAAAGCTTTTCCCCTTGCAATTACTTCGTGCACTTTGTAATTAAATTATAATCACAGACTGTTCTGAACGTTGTTAAATCGTATTCACACATTTATTTTCATATTAATTTTATTATGCATTTTTTTTTAGATTAAAGATACCACAGTGATGCAAATAAAACGTATTTGTGTTTGCATGTTTATTGCCTCTGGATGGCTGTGAATATTCTCAGTCAGATGATGCCATTTAGTGTTTATTTTCATAAACTTTTCGATATATGTGTCGAGTTTTATGCATTTGCAGAAGGTTATTTATAAAAGAAATGTCATGACTCATGAAACTGACGTCAGTATTCCACTATTCGTACACCAAAATGCTTATTAATGAAAACATCCCTTATTATTACCGTCATTGCCCTATAATTACTAAATACCACATATTCCTTATAATCGCCTTTCTATACATGGATACAAACCTCTAAGCTTACACAGAAGCAATCTCCCTTTATTACAGCAGTCCGTTTAGGAAAATATCCTTAAATTGCACTGTCTTTGCTTAACCCTTACCACTCTTCACCACACTTATGTTGAAGAAATGCTAGCATATCTCCGGTTCATTCTGGGGTTCAGTTCTGAGTAGGTGTACAGGAGAGGCTACACTCAGCATCTTTTTCCTTACCTTATCTGCAGAGAGAGCATACAATATCGCGAAAGAGTGTAGTGCATTGTGTTCTGTATATAACCGTAGACTGAATTTTTTTTTTGGTGTTTCTTGGTTTTTGTACAACGAACCTACCTTTCATTCCCCCCCCCTCTCTCTCTCTATCTCTCTCTCTCTCTCTCTCTCTGTCTTTTTCCCTCTCTGGTGCAGCCTGTATTGTGCTGTAACGAAAATGCTGATCCTGACAATTCGTGGGGAACGTGATGTGTGTGTGGTGAATGTTAAGTCAGCGTGACCTGTGCTCCTGTCCACAAATATGCAGCCTCTGATTCAGGGAAGTTAGGAATATTTTATATATGGTCTCTTCTATTTCTCACCTATTTATGATTGAAGAACCTGAGATTCATCTATTGCGTTTTCCTTCTTTCCTTGCTGTTTCCCAGATTTCCTGCCTCCTCACCTCAACGGTCCTTTCATTCATATTCATTAAAGTAAGTATGGAGTCTGCTGCCACTGCTTCATCGTCAAGGTCGTCCCACTTTCTGACCTCCCTGAAACTGACTCACCTCAGAATATTTTGATCATTACAATGTCTCCTCTATTTGCCAAACTAATATTAGCTGTTAAAGTTATTCGGTTAATATGCCTCTAACAACATGCTCAGTATTATGCAGTTTAATGAAACAGGATTTTATATTTTTAAACTAGTTTTGGCTGTTATTTAGGGTATCACTTCTCTTCAGGTGCTCCACCATTCCATTTCTGACTATCTTCTCTATTGCTTTACATGACATACAGTATCAGTCATTACATCATGTATCCTGTTTCCTTTTTCAATTAAATGTGTTTCGACATATAGATGTAAATGCATATCTAGGTTTGTGTGCATATATACCTGACCAGGACAGGCAACCTGTCCTTGTCATTTGTCTTTCTAGGATCTCTTACGTTTGTATTCTCCTCATTCTTTTCACTTGATCTGCGAGCAGAGATACCTCTGATTCTATAATTTCCGTCGTGTATTTGACGTATATAAAAAAATAGTACCGGTCCTTGTACTGATCCTTGTGGAACCTCACTCGTCATCTGCACCCATTTCGACACATCTTGATCTCTCTCTCGTTGTTTTCTTACTGTTAGGTATTCCTTGATCCATTGCTGGTCATCCATTGCTTGATCCATTGATTGGTACGTAGTGCTATACCAATCTACCCACACTGGACAATACCTTGGCGTGTAGCTTGCGCTACACGTTGATCCAAGGCAGCCAGCTAGTAAGGCTGATGCATGCAGGGGATGAGATGAAAAGCTGTAAGCCTTCTCCCTGAAAGCTGGCTGCCTTGGATCAAGGTATTGTCCAGTGTGGGTAGATTGGTATAGCACTGCTTACCTTGTTCTAAGGTTCGTAGGTTCGAGTCTCCTTCAGCCAGAGATCAGTTTATATATATATATATATATATATATATATATATATATATATATATATATATATATATATATATATATATATATATATATATAGAGAGAGAGAGAGAGAGAGAGAGAGAGAGAGAGAGAGAGAACGAGCGAGGCCGAACTTCACTAGAAATTAGACTTTTCAAAAAATTTCATTCATGGATTACAAAATTATTTTGGCGGCATACATTAATTATAAACATCAATGAACATAACCTATGCTAACGTAATTTATTATACATCAGTATATATTGATTTAAAATCCATGATAATTCAATATTTCACTATGCTCAGACTAATTTTCGCTGATTTATTGCATGAACAATTTTCATTCTGCTTATTTCGCGGAAATGACTTGAAAACGCATTACTCAATCGGCTTCAAGCTTTCAACGTGTAATGTATCTTGGGCAAGATTTATGGGAGTATTTCCATGCGTAGGTGCTCCATGCACCATGCTGCATAAGCCATTTCCTTAATTTGTTTCCGTGTGGAGACAGACTCCTCTGATCAGTTACGGTATTCCAACACTCGTGTATCCTACATGGAAGAGGAGGATTGGTATATTTAATGAAAAGCATATACGCTATTTTCCACAATTAATCTTGAAATGGTATAGAATAATTATACCTTATTGCATTAGTTTTGCCTACATGGTGGTAAAGAGCTCTCGAGCCAAGGAACTGGATTTATCTTCTCCATGCATAGCCCGATTTGAATACATCTCTAATCCCCAGGCGCTAAATGGCAACTACGAGATTAACTCTTTCCACTGGTTGAAATATAACAATTATGATCGCCATCAATATTCAATGGCTGATGAATCGTATGAAATGAATATGGAACGTTTTGTGGGATTAGCCTAGGAAGACACAAAATTTCTTAGATTCTGTGCAATAACTGAAAAATATATCATCTGGTCAGTTTTAAAGTTTCAGTTCTGATGTCTTTTCCTGTAGGAAAACAATCCCTTGATAATAAGTTGTGTAAGTTGTCATGTGTCTATTTTATTAATCAAACTGATTTCTTTGAAATAAATGAAGAATGTCTCTTCTGATCAGAAATGAGCAACAGTCTGATTTAAATTGGTTATCCTAAATTAAATCGTCGTAATGTTCTCTTATATTATTATAATATGTGTTTATGTACACATAGCTTACTTAAGACTAAGTTCATTTACTTAAAAGCTTGATTGATTTGGACCACTGTAGGTGCAATTTTTTTTCTGTAAGAAATTGGAAAAAATCAAATACTCGTTTTCACGCGAGAATTTCTGAGCGTGTCACCTGTTTCATTTCTTAAATGATGATAACTTGACAACGCATCATCTGAAGGGATTCAAGCTTAAATGTTCTCATTTTAAGATATTCGTCCCTTTGGTCCCTATGAAAGATTTGAATTAGATTCGGTCTGTGTACGTCCTAATTTGCCATTTAATTGAAGAATGTTGGATATTAGTTTCCAGATGATAACTTGTGAATGCCTCTTCTGACCCTCTTCATATTTAAAACGCTAAAATTTCACTGCACTGTGAACTTATGCCGCACTCGGCACTGTTACGATCACATGCATTGAATCACAGTGGACGGGGGTTACGGAATAAGGGGACACCGTTCTCTCGCAGCTACCGAAATATATCTTGGTATGTTATAATGTTCGTGAAATTAATGAAAAATATTTTAGGTAAAAGGACACGTGTGTATCTAATGTAGTATTTTATTGCGACAACGTTTCGCGTATACATTGCTACAATAAAATTTGTCCTTTTATAACATCTAGTTACTTTCTGTAAGTGGATACCAATCCTTAATAATCTTTGGATACCTTTAATGTAACTATTATCCTATTTCCGCAATGTGTTAACTATCACAGAATTTTTGCTTGATTGCTGTCACTTACGATTTACTTTCGCCTCTATCCATTTTCCTTTACAGATATTCCTGGATCTTCATATTAAATTTGTATTTCTAAGTACATACCTTAATTGCTTCATACAAAGTATAATAATCTGATGTTCAAGTTTCTGTTCAACGTTTTCGCGGAGAATTATTGCTTCTGTTTCTTTCTGTCAACTCTATTTTAGGCGAAGTTAAAAAGCAGTTTAAGTGTTTTAACCTCTGAATACTTCTCTTTATTGCTAAACTGACAGGAACCTTTTCATGTGTTCGTAATCCCCTCATTCTATACTGATTTAAGTCTTAATTCGTGGGTAATCAACGGTGGTTGCTGTCACTCATTTTTTATGTAGCCTATTCTATTCTTATGGTCACACGATTATTGTGTATATATGTTTGTCTTTGAGTTTGTAGTGAACCAGGGACCATTTGTTCATTCCATTCATAGTCACTAAATAAAAGATGGTAATTTATCTTTCCTACTTTGGATCACTCTGCTTTTGTAAGGATCATTCTTAGGGATACCGGTCCTCGTTTAACTTCTCCTGACTTCCTCCTTTCTGGAGACTTTTATCAGTGGTTTGCTGTCCACTTTGTTGCTAGTTCCTCTCTCTCTCAGGTGCCTCTTTTTATTTATATTGGGTATTGTCCACCACAGGGCTATGTTTCCTACTTTTTTCTCTACTCTTTGTCCTCAATCTGTTCATTTTTCTTACCTTCTCTTTGTTATTCTACTCTTCCTCTATCACATCATTTATCGCTTTTGTTATTCTCTCTTCGTTTATTATGTCACAGTAGTTTTTTCTTTCCCTGATTTTATTCCCAGTATATCCTATCCCTTTCATTTTTAGCACTTCCTTTCCATTGTCTTCATTATGCTTGTCTTTCTTGTTCTCGTCTTTATTTTCCTCTTTTCCTTGTTATCGGTGTCTACGTTCCTCGCTTTTTTGGTCATTCTCACTGGTTTGCTTTTATCTTCATTGTCCTTGTTTTCCCCAACATCCTGTTTGTCTTTCCTCTATTTATCTTGGTGTTGCTTTTTTCCCTTCGGTCCAATATGCCCATCATCTAATCAGTCTTAAATTTTCTCTTAGTACTTTTCTTAATCTCTGCCATCAATGTCCTCTTTTTATTACCTTGTCTTCCTCCTCTTTCGACTCAGTGATCTCCTACTTGTCTTTTACTTCCTGTTCTCTTTTCTCTTGTAGTGTTTTTTCCTTATTTTCATTGTTTTCTGTATTATTTTTGTAGTCTTTATTATCTACGATGTTATCGTCTACGTTTTCCTTTCTTAATCATTGTCGTAGCTCTATTATTCATTTTCATCTTTGCACTCCTTATTGTTTCTCTCTTCCTTCTGCTGTTCCTTCCATACTTTCTCTGTTCCACAGCATATGTTCCTGTCCACAGCTCCTCTTTTTATTTACTCTGTCCTCTCTCTCTCTATCCCCAGTTTCTCTTCCTATCCCACAATTCCTCATTGTATCCTCAGCTCCTCTCCCTCGGGCATAGCTTCTCTCTACATCCCACAGCTCCTTTCCATATCGAACATTTTTTTGCTATCCGGCAACTCCTTTCAATCCCAATCTCTTCTGTTCAACATCTCCCGCTGCTACATTTCCTCTCATCACTCAGATCCTCTTCACAGCACTCCTTGTCATAGCCACCAGTTCCTCTTCACAGTCCTCATCTCTTCTTCAAAATTCCCAGTTCATCCTCACAGCTTCAAGTTCCCCTCCCCCAATACCCGGAAATTTCTTTCCCTTTGCACCATGTCTCCCTTCGCCATCTCCCAATTGTCCCATCTGCCATTTCCACCCTTCCTTCTCTCCCCCCGGAAACAACATCACTAGTCAAGTGAACAGTTTCACGGACCATTGACTAGAAATTGTAAATGTAAATCTACACAGAAAACATTAGTCTAGCGTAGCAAATTTATGTTGCAGCGGTGCAGGATTCAGTAGAGGTTATGGCAGGACTATCACGTACCTTAGTTCAGGAGTGTACTTTTAATATCCATATTGTGCTGGATACTGTCTGCGTGTGGAGGGGAGGGTGTGTGTGTGTGTGTGTGTACTCACCTTTATGTAATCGTCTGTATGCTGCAACAGCTGCTTGTTCCGGGTGTCTGCTGGCAGCTACTGGTTTCACTTTCTTCCTAAGTCTATATATGGATTCTGCCTCTTCCACTTCACTATTCAGGTCGTTCCACTTCATGACTACACTAAGATTGAAGGAATGCTTCCAAACTTCCCCATGACTAATCTGTTTTGGGAACTTGCACTTCTGCCATTACATTATATCCCTGTTTCACACCTCTTGAAAAATCTCTGCCTGTCCACCTTGTCGATTCTTCTCCGTTCTTTTTACGTTATCAAATCACTCGTAGTCTTTCTTTCCTCTACTGACATCAGGTTTTGCTTCATCAGTCATTCCTCATATTACAAATGCTCTAGCTCAAGAATTAGTCTCTGAAAAACTCTGCACTTCCTCTAGTTTCTTGACGTGCATGGCTAGGTGTGGGTTTCAGACAGGTGCGACATACTCCAACATTGGCCTAACGTATGTCGTATACAGTGGCGTGAATAGCCCATTGTTTAGGCTGAAAGGTTGTCTTAGATTTGCCAGACAAACATTTGCTGTAGCAATTATTAAGATGAAGTATGCCACAGGGTATATTCTCGGTATAATAATCATCCCTAGTTCCTTCTCCCTGAGTGAGGTTTGACAGCCTTTGTCCCATCGAGCCTGTGATCCGTCTGTGGCAATCATTGCTCATTCTCAATGATCATAACTTTGCACTTACTGGGTTTCTTTTTTGCAGGACCTTGTTAAACCAGACCTGCAGTTTCTCCACGTCTATTTAAAATATTTTCCTGGTCCTCACTTGTTGAATAATCGTTTTTGGTTTCACATTATCTGAGGGCAGGAATACCTCTGACTCTGTCCTTTCCGTTATGTCGTTCATGTATATAAGAAACAATACTGGTCCAAGTACTGATCCTTGTGGAACACCCAGCAGTCACATTCACTAATATCGACACCTCTTCACGGACAATCACTCGTTTTTTTTTATTCATTGCTGGACCCTCCCTTGTTATTCAGCATTCTTCTCTAGCTATTTTTTGCAGTTTCTTGTTCAATACTGTATTGAAAGCTTTCTTATATTCCACATATACGAAATAAACCTATCCCTCTTTCGCTTTCCTTACTTCCGCTACATTGCCATAAAACTACAGTAGCTTTGAGATGGGATTTACCATCTCTAAACTATGTTGGTTGTCATTTATGAACCCACTCCTTTCTAGAGACTTCACCACTCTTCTGATAATTTTCTCCGTAGCTTTGTATTCTGTGCACTTCTGTAACACTGGCCTATAGCCTTCTTTCTTAAATACTAGACTATCATTTGCCGTCCTCCACATTTCTGTCAGCTGCCCAGTGTCGATTTATTTCTTAATATTTACCATTATTTATTCACATTTTTAATATAAGCAACAACACTTCAAAGTTCACTCACCGCAGATCCACCCCTTCGTTACATATCCGTCTATATTACCACTATCACCACACCACATTTCCATCACTCCCTCTCCCTCATACACATCAACCTCCACTACCACTCTCTCCTCACAATATCCCCTTACCCCACACATCCGCACCTCGCCACCACATATCCACCCCTCCTTCAAGTCCCTCCACCCCTCAATTACACACACTTTCATCACATATCCACCACCGCAGCTACCATCACACTACCACAACCTAGTTCCCCACAACACTCCCAATCCCTATAAACAAACACCAACACACACTTTTTTCTTATTTACCCCTCTTATCTCACATTATGGCAGATCAATGATCCATCACCACATTCTCTCTCTCTCTCTCTCTCTCTGCTGCAACCTGTATTGTGCTGTACAGAAAATGCTGACCCTGACAATTCATCAGGAACGTGGTGTCTATGGTGAATGTTAAGTCAGGGTGACTTGTGCTCCCGTCTACAAATATGCAGCCTCTGATTTATGAAAATAAGAAATAGTTTTCAAGTGTTCTCTTCTGTATATTCACACGTATTTATGACTGCTGGCAGTTGAGTTTCATCTACTGGGTTTTCTTTTTTGCTGTTTCCTAGATTTCCTCCCTTCTCGCCCATCGGTATTGTTTTCTTTCTTTTCCTCTGCGGAGTTACATTATTTCTGTTAAGATCATTTGAATTAAAAAGTAATGTTAGTAAGTAAGTAAGTTTATTCAGGTATACACAAATACAGTTACATAGAATTATCATACATAGCAGCATATGTGTAGAGAACCTGGGATAACCCAAAAAAGTCAGACAGAGTGACTTATTTCCATTGGGGTCCTTTGCTGATCTTAGAGAAAAAGTTGCATTTTTAATGCCTTACATTTTTAATACATTAAACTCAGTGTTATTAACTCTCCGGAGTAAATAATTTAGCCCTTGCTTTCTCTTGACATTATTATTATTGTAGTCTCTAGCTCCTGGTCCTAAAATCTCTCAAGTAGAATATAAGGAATCCTTATTCATAACCTTCTGACATTATTTTTATTCACTATAAAATTTATAGCTTTTTAATATCTCTGAGAGATAATCTTTCCCAGTGGAGATGAATATTTTTCAATATACAGTAAGTTTCACAAGTATTTCCAAAGTAATGTCTGGTTAAACGTGTTTCATGAAGGTAATATCGTAGTCAACTAAGATTGTTATTTCGAAAAGGCATTGCCACAGGTAAACAAAAAATCAGAAGATTCTTTTTAAAAGGTAATGTTCAACATAATGACCAGGGATAAAAGTTGAAAGAAGTGTACACACAGAGATATTAAGTCAAAGGTAGGAAATTACAAAGGTGAATAATCCTTTACCTTCGAGGTAAACACAGGTGAGACATATTAGAGACTGTATACTGGAAAGTATTATGTACAAAGTCAATGTGTAATACGGTATACAAATTCATATTTCAAGACGTTTTACGTGAATGTAACAAATATGTTTCCCCTAAAATAAGGTAACCAATGTTCTGCAATGGTATAATGTAAAGTTGACAATAAAAGGGCTACCAGACATTTTTTATTCTTCGTGATCAAAATAATGATTGAACATTAAAATGGTATGAAATACCGACAGGTTGTTAGGTAAGACACATATGCAACAGTTAGGTATCTTTATTTCGAAACGTTTCACTTCATCTCCATATTGTTTCATTCCATGGAACAATGCTCTTCTCCAGACTGAGGGACTGACCACCTCAAAACTTTAAGGGTGATGGACTGATTACATCGTCTTCCAGTATCTTCTGCTTCTATCAACTTCTCTGTACTCGACTGAAGAAGCCTACTGTGTAGGCGAAACGTTTCGAAATAAAGATACCTAACTGTTGCATATGTGTCTTACCTAACATCAAAATAATGATAAAAGAATGTCAATATTATCAAGACAATTATTAAGACAAGGATATCAAGGTGAACCAGACAATGATTAAGACAAGGATATCAAGGTAATCAAGACAAGGATATTAAGATGAACAAGACAATTATTAAAACAAGTAAGTCAAGTTAGCATCTTCACAGCACTATGAAAAAAAAGTGTTCGATAAAGCTCCAGGAGAGCGAAACATTGCCACAATAAAATGTTACGTTAGTCGCACTTCTGTCCTTTTACTTAAGATATCGTCGGTAACTCTCCCAACATTAATACACTTCACAAATAACCCGCACATAGGAGAGAGGAACTTACGACGACGTTTCGGACCGATTTGGACCATTTACAAAAGTAACACTAACACGACCGAAACGCCGTCGTAAGTTATTCTTTCTCTCCTATGTGCAGGTTATTTGTGATTTTCATGGAAATCTATGTTTGTAAATGAAGATAGGAGAAAGACACAATGCCAGCAGATGAACCTTACGTATATAATAAAACAAGTGTAACTTTTAGATAGAGAAAATATCTAAGGCAAAATGTGATGGTAGCAACCTGCCCTTACAAGGCAAAAAATGTATAGATCTTTGATAGACTCCAATAATATATCTTTAGTGCATCACTGATGATAGTAATCTTGCTCTCCACATGGGTAGCATCGCCATTGCAAGTATAAACACATAATCAATATAAGGTGATCCTTTATTGACAACGTTTCGCCCACACAGCGGACTTTATCAAGTCACAGATCTGTTTGTGACTTGATAAAGCCCACTGTGTGGGCGAAACGTTTGTCAATAAAGGATTACATTATACTGCTTACCGACACAATGGAAATATAAACATTATGTTTCTATTGTGTCGGTATTTTATACTATTTATTTTCTCAGCATCGCCAGTAAATGATGTATAGTAATTTTTTTTCAAAATGTTTCATGTATGCATTCTAGCATCAACATAAAGATTAAAAATGGCATACTACCGTGACTGTAACATCTTTCCCAAAACCTCATTCCAAGTATCTACCTCCACATCCACCACCATCAAGAACTTTACCAGTAATAGACAGGACAAGCTTCAATCCTCTGCAGGGGTATACACAATCCCTTGTGAACATCAAAATGGTATACAATACCTAACACAATCCCTTGTAATGACTGCAGCAAATTATACGTCGGCGAAACATCCAGAAACCTCCAAACACGTATTTCAGAACACCAACATGCAGGCAGATAAACGATCCAAGGAATGCCTATGTTCATCACCAAAATTCACACAACCATTTAATCAACAACAGAAATGCAAGACTTATCGCCAGAGAAGACAACACTCAATACCGAAGAATCCTGGAATCATCACTTATCTCTATATCCAACAACTTCAACCAGAACAACGGCTTCTATAACATAGCTGAACCTCTTGCCAAGGAACTTCTTCATCTCTATCCCACATAAGAACATAAGAATCGAGGAACACTGCAGAAAGCCTACTCATATACTTATCCAATCTCTATTAAAAGCTACCCAAGTTTTTAGACTCTATCACTCTACTCGGAAGATTGTCACATGCAGCTTTCTCCACTTGACCCAGCATTCTCATCCTATAAATACTCACGTATGTTTTACCCACTGCGTGGGCGAAACGTTATCAATAAAGGATCACATTATACTTCTTACGTGTTTATATTACCTACTTGCTGCTAGGTGAACAGGACAATAGGTGTAAAGAAAAGCGTCGAAATGTTCTACCCCGCCGGGAATCGAACCCGAGGCCACGACCTACGTCTCCCATGGGAGGAGGTACAAGTACCTCCTGGTCCCAGAGGTACAAGTACCTCCTGGTCCCAGAGGTACAAGTACCTCTGGGACCAACTACCCCAGGCCTAGCCCTATTCCCCGCCCTCACGGAGCTCGTTGGGAGAAGCTAGACCTCTGGTCTGCCATCTACCCTGCCCCAGGAGGGCTCGTGGGAGTGGCAGTATTGTGAGCTGCAGTTGATAGCAAGCTCCGACCCCGCCACCTTCCTCGCCCTGGAAGGGCTCGTGGGAGTGGTCGCCTGTAGCCGAACTCCGCCACACCACCCATGCCCGCGCCGCTGCACCACCTGTCTCCGGCCGCCCACGACACCGTCATTTTGGAGGCCGTAGCGTCAACAGCGTGGACGAATGGTGCACTGGGAGGCATTCTGAGAATTTGTTTATTTAATCTTTCAAGAGCATTATCGTTCGTAATCTGGCTTTTGTAAATTCAGTAACTATGGTATCATACATGTGTTTCTAATGACCTTCTCACTATATTGTTAAAGGTTCAATATCTTCTAACCCTCCTTTAGAAAAACAAGTTTTTAAATATGCTTATTTTCTTAAGTACTTTCTATTGTATTCAGTAACTTTCTTGAAATTATTAGATGCAATTATCAGTCGATCTATTTTCAAAGCATTTACTAAATGGAAATTCCACGAATATTCAATGAGTCTTTGAGAGACAGGATTCCCTTCCAATGATCCACCAATACAAGACTGAGATACAATCACTTCTATGAAAGGCAGCTTTGATCTTCTCTGATCGTGTGTGGATTCCAGTTCAAGGACAGTTCTGGGATAAAGACGATCCTCAACCCTACATCTAATTTTGGTCAGCAAGAGATCCTCTACTATACACATCATTATTAAGTCATTTAAAGTATTCACCGAAGTATTAAGTAAGCCTTTACATCGACAGTATTCATTTGAAACAATTTGCACGTATTATCACAGCAAAATCTCTGACAAATTATCATTCCTCACCTTTAAGATTTCAGCATTTTGGTTGTACTGGATGATTCCATTTGATCTCTACTCTCTTAGGTAAACTTTTTTATTAATGAACCACTAATGAACCATTCATCTACATTTCTGTCTGACATACAGGGAATTATTCAAATTGCCTAACCCTACGGCATGACCAACTTTCACATTCGTCAAATGTGATACCACCTACGACTGCTGCACCTCTCCTGCCTACAGTATATAAGCCACTTCTTCGCACATATACTGTATTCTTTTCAAGATTGATGGACTGATCACATGGACTCAAGGTTGAGGGACTGATTAGCTCAAACTCCTCTTGTTCTTCACCATTCTCCTTTGTATAGACTGATGAAGCCAGTGTGTGGCGAAACGTTTCCTCATTAAAGATATCCAAGTGTTGCACATGTGTCTAATTTATCAACCTGTCGGTTCTCTGAACCATTCCTCTACACATTTTATTAATGTCTAGGGCCGTCCCTACACGTCAGATGGCTAAGGATAACTTTAAGAAGCTCAGGACAACATGACACAAAGATATGACACGAAATCGAAATCCCGTTCATTTAACAAGGGAGAAAAGATGTGACCAGGTACAGGTCCTGGAACTTGTACCTGGTCACACCTCAGAGATAAAGTTCACTGGCCCAATGCAGGTGATGGAGAAAAATCAGATTTAAATTATGTGTAGCGTCTCTTGACAGTCCTGAAATGGGTAAAGTGTACCACGGATATCAAATTAGAAAATTCTTTGAGTCGCAATATGCGAACTAACAATGCCATCCTTCTTCAAAGGAAGATACGCATGTGCGGAAATTTTGAAGCCAATCAGAGGAAGTCTCTTCCAGTTATCACATGAACACAAAATCTGAGAATGGCCTACGTAACATTGCCCCATAAAACACCCACACATACAAACAGTCCTCTGATGTTTTTTTTTTTTTAAATACAGTATACCGGTGTTGACAAATTGAAGATAATCGAATAAGGAGTTACTTGTGTTAACAAAAATTTCGGAGTAAGAAACGAACAATGTTGCTGAGAAGTGCTCCTCGTTATGTTTGAAAACACTCTGTTAACACAGTGTATAAATGCTATTCATACAGTGCTTGCTTCTTACCACACAGTGTTGTACACGTGTCTTATTTATGATAACCGTCGCTAACGCGACGGTCTGGAGTTTTGAGACTCTCTGATCGCGAGTTCTAATCCCACCCGTGGTATGATTTCTAATTTATCAACTTGTCGGTTCTTTCAACCATTCATCTACACTCACGGTGTAGTACTATTAACATTATGCTACTGTTTACACTCTATGGCAATTTTTGATGTTAGAATTATTCACACTGTGTGCTGTAGTGGTTACAGTGTGTGTAGTAACACTTACAGTGTGGTAATGAGCACATAGTATGGCATTTTTCACACAGTGCTTGGCACTGTTTATATAGTGTTAAAATGTTCATAGAGAGTAGTATCTTCACATATGGTGTGGTACTGTTTACACTATGTGTGGTATTATTCACTCACTGTGAAAAACAAAACACTGTACACTGTACATGAGACCTGGTCTCAGACCGGGCCGCGGGGGCGTTGACCCACTGAAACCCTCTCCTGGTAATGTTCCCAAAGTATGCGTCATTCTTCACATAGTGCGTGGTAATATTCACACGATGGGTAGTGCTGTTCACACAGTGATTGGTACTGTTCAAAGGGTGGTATTGGTCACAGTGTGTGGTACTCTTCACAGTGCGTGTGGAACGGTTCACACGGTGCGTCGTGTTGTTCAAAATGTGTGGTGCTGTTTCTCACAGAGTATGTGGTACTGTTCATACTGTGTGTGATACTGTTCACACTACATGTGGTATTGCTCACAGAGTTTGTGGTATGTGCTGTTCACAGTGTGTGATACTGTTCACAGAGTGTGATATTATTCACAGAGTGGTACTGTTCACACTGTGTATGGTACTGTTCAAAGAATATGTGGTACTGTTCACAGAATATGAGGTACTGTTCACAGAGTGTGTGGTGTTCTTCACAGTGAGTATGGCACTATAAACCAGGACAGCAGAAGCAAGCATAAATCTGTAATAAAGAGAGTTTCACTTGTGTCACCGAGTCATTATCAAACCAGTTTGACCACACCAGAACACTGCATCCCTTGCCACACCTGTCAGTTGCAGTCTGGGTACTGCTTTCATTATACTTGAATGTGTGTTTAAAAATTCATGATTGACAAATGTGTTATAATACCAACACACCTACCAATATTAGGAGTGCTTTTTCCGTAATGCGGGGCAAGGCTTCATAATTTACATGAATTTTTATAGTGACATGGAAATATAGATTATGCTTGTCGCTCAAAATACTGTTGTGGACATTTCAACCATATCCGGCATATATTAATTTTATTCCTAGTTACAATATATATATATATATATATATATATATATATATATATATATATATATATATATATATATATATATATTATTGTACAACTGTAGTGTAAAGCACCCTTCTGACAAGACAGTGATGGAGTGAGTGATGGTGAAAGTTTTTCTTTTTCGGGGCACCCTGCCTTGATAGGAATCGGCCAGTGTGTTAATAAAAAAAAACTAGCCAAGGAGTCGAACCTATGCTGTTCCGGCCCGTCTCATGGTGAGATAAAACGCATGACGCTTTAGACAACGATTGTGTGGCATAGTGGTCTAAAGCGTCATGCGTTTTTGCTCACCATGAGGCGGGCCAAAACAGCATGGGTTCGACTTCTTGGCTAGAGCAGTGTTGTTATATATATATATATATATATATATATATATATATATATATATATATATATATATATATATATATATATATATAGTACTGTTATTATTATGATGAGATTTTCTTTACAATCAATAGTTTTCGACTAAAAGGTCAATTAAACCAATTTCAGCGACTGCTACTGGATTTATTTTGATACACCAGTGCAAGTCAACTATTTTACATTGATTAATATTTGGTCTGACCACCCCTATCATCCACAAGTGCTTTAACATGCGTGGGCATGACAACGATCAAGATTTTGTATAATTCCTTCACTGAGGCAGAATGAAAGCAAACCTTAATAAAGCGTTTTATGAGTTGCACTTTGGACGAAATTGGAACTTTGTGTATTTCATCCTTCAATACAGACCATAAACTCTGAATAGGGCTCATGTCGGGTGAATTTCCACCCCATGGGAGCAGCCCAACACCTGTTTGTGCATACCATTTCTTTACTGAATTTGTCGTGTGACATGTGGCTGAGTCTTGTTGCAATATCCAACGTCTACCAATCCCTTATCCGAGGCAGTAATTAGTGTTGTAGTTCTTCTATATACTTACCCTGGTTCATGGTACCCTCAACAATGTGCCAACGACTTGTTCCATAAATGGAAATTTCTCCACACACAATGATTTTCTAAGGAAATTTGACCGTCTTCTTTAGACATTCTGGCATAAATTCCTCATCTGACCGCCTTCTTACAGTCAGCACTCGGTCATCCACCACTGCAATTGTTGATTCATCAGAGAGCAGCACTTGCATTAATAGAGAGGTGAAAAGAAGTAGTGGGACAACCAGGGTTGCAAAACAACAACTCACAATACTCGTAAACTCTTTCTTGTAGTTGCTCTGGGCTAATGTATCAAAACAAATCCATTAATTATCAATGAAACTGGCTTAACTGACCTATTTATATATATATATATATATATATATATATATATATATATATATATATATATATATATATATATATATATATATATATATATACAAAGTCTTAAGAAGTATAGCATAATCAACCAGCCATGGTGGCAGGAGCATCCAACATACTAGTTGAATATACAAGGCTATTCCTCTTTTGATTGTAAACAGGTATTTTCTAGCAATCTTTGAAAAGATTTGCGTCAATCATTTCTTGGGCAGAGTAATTACAGTATTTCAATTTTGGGATAGTTTCATCTATATTAAGGAATTCAGGCCTGCTAGCCTCGTAGCTCTTCCAGAAACACTTGACAGAGAAAACAGACAGTTGCCTGGGATTCTTCATGCCTGACGGAATGATGGGACAGCAGAACAGTTATTTGCAGTGGTTTTTCAGCCTCTTAGTTTTAATGAATTATTATTGCCACTTAATACTAAAATGTCATAGGTACGAGTTATTTTCTTTTCTTAGTTTCCAACAGTAAAGCTTTATAGAAGAAGCTAGTTTATTTTCAATCCTAGAAATGGTATATTCTGGTATTATTTTTGGGCATAAGACACAAATATCATCAACATCTGAATTATTTAGTTTCTCTATTAGGAAGGTATTATGTTTCGTACGCCATGCCAGATATGGCCAATAACGAACAGGTCAGGTAGGATTTTCCCATTAAACATGACCAAACTTCTTCTGGAGCAAAACTTATCATTATCAACACTCTTTTAGAACAATAATGCAAATGTTTAATTGTTTAACGATAGTAGGAACTCGGGCAAATGGTAAAATCTATAGTTAAACACAAGTTTCTATCTGAAGAACTCGTTAACTATGATTTACCATTGCCAGTTCCTACTATCATTAAACTTATTAAACTTTGCATTGTTGATGCAAAATTTGTATTTAATGATAAGTTTTACACTCAGAAGTTTGGTATGGCAATGGGAAACCCTCTTTCACCTGTTCTTAGTAACCTATACATGGAATTTTTTGAAACAAGGTTACTTAACACAATCCTCCCTAATAGAGCTAAATGGTTCAGATATGTTGATGATATTTTGTGTCTTATGCCCAAAAATGTAGATATACACCATTTTCTAGGAAAATTAAATAGCTTAGCTCATTCTATAAACTTTACTGTTGAGTTTGAAGAAAATAACTCATTGCCTTTTCTAGATGTTTTAATTATTAAGGGTAATAATGAATTCAAATTTAAAATTTACAGAAAACCTACAAATAACTGTTCCTATGTCCACTATTATTCCTCGCATCAAGATAGAGTCAAACTGTCTGTTTTCTCATCAATGTCTCTGAGAGCTTTACGAATTTGTAGTCCTGAGTTCATAGATGAGGAAATATCCAAAATTTATGAAATAGGTAATGATTTAAAATACCCAAGAAATGTAATTGATAAATCTTTTAAAGTTGCTAGAAATACTTTTTACAATCCAAAAAGGGACAACCAGCCTTATTCAACTAAAAATATGTTGGTTCTCCCTTACCATGAAAACTTGGTTGATATGCCTTCTCTTCTTAAGACTTTTAATATTAAAGTTGTATTCAAAAATCTTGATACAGTAAAAAAACTTTTGATAAAGAATTCCCCCCAAAATGCTGATGGATGTGTCTATAAGATTCCTTGTAAAATTTGCGATAAAGTTTATTACGGTCAAACTGGTAAAAATCTCGAACTAAGATTAAAACAACATAAATATAGCATTAGAACTGGACAAGATTCCAATGCTCTATTTATTCATGTAAGAGATTTTAACCATCCAATTGATTTTCAAAAAGTTGAGAAAGTAGTATCAAGCAAGTCCATGGTCGACAGGAATATAATTGAATCTTGTTTCATAAAAAGCAGTTTTGACAATAATATGAATATTTCCTTTGGTTTATATAAATTAGATCCATTTATAATTAATAGAATTTGGGAAGAATTTAATAATACACTGGACAAATAATTTTTAAATTTTCTTGGGTAGAATAGTTTGTGGGGTGAGTTGTGCAAAGGACCTATCCAAGTTGGGTCGGCGCGCGTCAGGTGTTTAACCGTTGTGGGATCTGATAGTGAGGTGCTGGCCAGACCCCTTATATAGCTTCCTTAGATGCTTTACTTTCATAGTTCCTTGATAATGTGAGTAGTCACGAAAGCGCTTGGAATTTCTCTATTCTTTCAGAGTGGTTGTTTTGCATATATATATATATATATATATATATATATATATATATATATATATATATATATATATATATATATATATATATAATATATATATATATATATATATATATATATATATATATATATATATATATATATATATATAAACAACCACTGTGATGAAATGGTGAATTTTCAAGAGATTTCGGGATTTCCCACATAATCGACAGGAGACAGGCGATCTTAACAATGCAAGACAAGTAATTGGGAACGGAAATCCTCAGCTGAAGTATTTTTACACGTCGTCGTGCGTCATCAGAAGCTATGCAATGTTTAAAAAGTAGTAACAGGAGAATAAGGAAAAGTTTTCTCAGAGTAGGGTAGCCTGGTGACAACATCCGGCTCCGCTCAGATATGGTGAGAGGCACTGCTAGTCATTCAGGCATCTCACCCCTACCCCCCTCCCCATATGGGGTAGGTATGAGGGGGCCTCCGAGGACTACAGAAAGCGGGAAATAGGTTTACTAGTAAATATTCTGTTATTCTGAGCTTATTGGAGCTAACCTAAAATTGAGTATCATGCAAAATTTGGGCATCGCCTCGACCCACAGACCATCCGCATCGGTGTTGCCCTTCGACTTGCCGCCCCCATTCTCGCCGAACACAGGTGTATTTGTGGCAGTGAAGCAGCAGACCGATTCGGGTACCATGGTCTTGTGTGCCATAAATCCGAGGGAAAGATTGCAAGACATGAGGAGGTTAATAACATTATCAATAGGAGCCTCACAACAGCTGGATGCCCAGCAGTAAGGGAGCCACCCCAACTATGCAGATCTGATGGCAGCCAGAAGCGTCCAGATGGTATCACCCTTCAAGCCTGGACAGATGGGAAGCAGGTGGTGTGGGACTATACATGTGCATCTACCTTGGCTGATACCTATCTCCAATACACCAGGGAGGAAGGAGGGGCAGCTGCCAGCTTTAGGGAGTCCCAAAAGTCTAGAAAATATGGAGAACTTGCCCATCATTATATGTTTGTTCCCATAGGCTCAGAGACCCTTGGCTCATGGGGAAAGAGTGCATCTAATTTCCTTAAGGAGCTGGGAAAAAGACTCATCAGGGTAACTTGGGATCCCAGGGCAGCTAGTTTTCTGTTCCAGCGGCTCAGCGCGGCTGTTCAAAGGGGTAATGCATGCTGCATTTTGGGCACACGCCCCAGCTCTGAGGAGCTGGATGAGATTTTCGCCTTATAATCGGTGATACACACGTAACATATATATATATATATATATATATATATATATATATATATATATATATATATATATATATATATATATATATATATGCCACCTTTATATCAACAATGTATCTCTTAAATCTTCTGTGCCATATTATGTAATAAAATATTCCTATTGGTAAAAAAAAAATAGTTTAAAAGATGGGGTGGTAGGGGAAGTGGAATATTCAAATGG
>NC_091349.1:17174180-17264180 GCF_038502225.1 Cherax quadricarinatus
TATATATATATATATATATATATATATATATATATATATATATATATATATGTGCTGCACCACACAGAAATAAGTACAGGTATATACAGAGAAAGATCGCAGTCAACAGGATTCGAAGCCACGTGTGGGGAGAGACATAGCTTCCCAAGTGACGCTCTGGACTACTCAGCCACAGGTGCTGGAAGAAGTTAGGCAGCCTGGTTAGAAGTGGTCTAGAGCTTTACCTGGGGCGCTATGCCTCTCCTCACACGTGGTTTCGAATCCAGCTGGCTGCGATCTTTCTCTGTATATACCTCCACTTGTTTCTTCATGGTGCATTGATATAAAAGTCTCTCGTGTAGACAGAACATACAAGAGGACAGTGAAATAACTGGAACCCAAGACTAAGGCTCACTGGTGTGCTCGGGGCTGAGAAGGAACATGACTTGTAAACAGGCTGCCTAACTTCTTGTGGCATCTGTGGTTTGTGGCTGAGTGGCCTAGTGTGTCACTTTGGAGCTATGTCTCGAATTCAAATATTTATATATTTGTATTCATACCCAGTCAATATAAAACGTTAACATAAATAGACAAGCCATTCCCGCAGTATGGAAAAAAGCACTGGCACTTTTATACGTATAATTATGCATTTGTAGATAATGAATATTTCAAACCATTTTCAAGTATAATGAAAGCATACCCCTGACTGTGACACAGTAGTGGCAACTGTGCCGCTCGTTGGTGTAGCACAGTTGACGTTAATTCACTGGTCATAAAGTATTGATAATACCAGAGTGACACTGCTGAAAGTTTCAACTCTGTTTGCCTAGTGTAGAAAACTCGCCATTATAGATTCATGCTTCCATCTACTGTTCAGGTTAACAGTACTGTGATCACAGCCACACACCGCACAGTATCACATACTGTGAGAACTTTGCCACACACTTTGTGGACAATGTCACATACTGCGTGAACAGTACCACTTATTGAGCAAATCATACTATGTGTGGATATTATACCGTATGTGAATATTTCGACACACATTGTGAGTTTCACCACTCAGTGTGTGAACAGTACCTCAGTTATATATGCTTATATATATAATCATACTGAGACTGACTGGGAATCGACCAGTAACGACGTTCAGGGAAACGAGTTGTTTCCCCTGAATGAATTTGCCTGGATTCCTACTCTATTTCTGCAACATTGCAAGCTCCTGATGTGTTGGTTGCAATGCGAAAGGTTATTTTGCATATGTATGTATGTATATGTCAAAATACCACAGTGAAATTAGGAAATAAGACCCGAGCACTTTTATGTGCCAACACACATATCTTCCTCTGAAGATGTGTGTGCGAGCACATGAAGGTGCTCAGGTTATATTTTCTATTTTCAGTGTGGTATTTTTACATATTTGCAATCACTAGTTTTGTGATTTCTTCTTCCACACACAGACAGACAGACAGACAGACACACAGACACACAGACACACACACAGACAGACACACAGACAGACACACACACACACACACACACAAACACACACAGTGGGCACCTGTGACGAGCGGGGTCCTACAGGGGTCAGTCCTATGACCAGTGCTATTTTTGGTATATGTGAATGGCATGATGGATAGGCTAGACTCAGAAGTCTCCCTGTTGGCAGATGATGTGAAGTTAATGAGAAGAATTAAATCAGATGAGGATCAGACAAGACTTCAAAGAGACCTGGACAGACTGGAACACTCACTTGATCAAGCACGTCAAGAAATTAGAGAAAGTGCTAAGATTTGCGACAAGGTTAGTCCCAGAGGTAAGGGGAATGTCCTATGAAGAAAGGTTAAGGGAAATCGACCTGATGACACTGGAGGACAGGAGGGTTAGGGGAAACATGATAACGACGTACAAAATACTGCATGGAATAGACAAGGTGGACAGAGACAGGATGTTCCAGAGAGGAGACACAGAAACAAGGGGTCACAATTGGAAGTTGAAGACCCAGATGAGTCAAAGGGATGTTAGGAAGTATTTCTTCAGTCGTAGAGTAGTCAGGAAGTGGAATAGCCTAGCATGTGAGATAGTGGCAGCAGGAACCATACATAGGTTTAAGATGAGGTATGAAAAGGTCATAGAGCAGGGAGAGAGAGGACCTAGTAGCACACTGTGAAGAGGCGAGACCAGGAGCTGATTCCCGACCCTTGAAATCACAATTAGGCGAGTACACACTCACAATATATATATATATATATATATATATATATATATATATATATATATATATATATATATATATATATATATATTTCTTTCAACACACCGGCCGTATCCCACCGAGGCAGGGTGGCCCAAAAGGAAAAACATAAGTTTCTCCTTTCACATTTAGTAATATATACAGGAGAAGAGATTACTAGGCCCTTGCTCCTGGCATCTTAGTCGCCTCTTACAACACGCATGGCTTAAGGAGGAAGAATTCTGTTCCACTTACCCATGGAGGATGATCTAAATATGGTCTTTAATTAATTAAATAAAATTGAAAGAAAACTAAACTAATACAGTATATATATATATATATATATATATATATATATATATATATATATATATATATATATATATATATATATATATATGTGTGTGTGTGTGTGTGTGTGTGTGTGTGTGTGTGTGTGTGTGTGTGTGTGTGTATGTGCGTGCTGCCTGTTTTGGTCTACATTTATGGAGTTTACATGACATCCATAAATACACTACTTGATTTTCATAATATAGGTTACTGTTATATCTCCACAAGTATGTCCCTGTAGTCTGAAATAGAAAAATCGAGCTGCACAAATAGATGTTTTCGCCAACAATGCATATCCATCCAATGAACTATATACAACAAGCCGATATACAATGTTATTTACGGTTCTCTGTGTACGGGTTTGCTTCCACATCTATCTCAACTCACCGGTGTCATCCCACACCATAATTGACATATATAGCTTTACTAATGAACGCAAACTATGCCGTTTATAGCCATATAAATGTTAATTGTTGTTACGTTAAATAACTATGCAGATTTATGTTTTACATTGTAGTGGTGGTGAGCCTAAAAGTCAGGAAAATTTATTGTTGTAAAGTTATATTATGCTTTATTAAAAAACGATTTAGTAATTAAAGCTTATTAAACCCGGAGAATATATTGTGTTTTGTTTATTAGGATTTCAATAAACCCATAGCACATATGTTTTTTTTGACATTACTAATTACATTCAAATCCCAGATATGAATTTTGATGGAGATTCCAAAAATAATACATAAAAAATAACGTATATATCGTCACACTGCAGTGTAGTAGAAAATAAATAATTCAATAAATAATTCAGAAATAATTCAAGGTGAGTTTAAACTACTAATGAAATATTTTATTGAACAATTGAAATTAATGAGCGTATTTTAGTTTCCGATTACTTTTAAACAAGACTTATTTACCAGTTTGTTGAGAATAAATGTTGCTAATTTTTGCAATAATCGTGGTGACCAGAGACTAACTTCTGTTATTACTGTTAGGCCAGTTGGTGCCGTTGATGAATAACTTGTGAGTGATTACTGTTAATATTTCTCACTAGTGATTATTGTGAATAATTATAACGATCTATTATTATGGTGATGAGAACCAAGGATTACCTTGAATTATTGATTATTACAGTGAGTGATTCTATTGATGTTCTCGTAATCTCCTTTAGAGGATATCTAAACGTCATCATGCTTTAATGACGTCATGTTTTAATAATGTCGTGTTTTAATGGCGTCTCTTAGTGATCATGAGTATTACCAAACTCAAAAATTCCCACAAAAAATCATTAATCAATATATTTAACGCTGATGTTTCAAAGCAAATCTTCACGAATGAATATTTTTAAGGGTAATATTATACCAGTGACTTACTATGTCAACACCTATGGATATACTTCAGTAAGAAACACTACGTAGAAAGTATTACAAATTTTGCACAACGACCTATAATAACCACCATTCTGAAGAAACGACTATTATATATCAGCAAAGCTTCTTTTGGGTTATGATTCTCTGTGTTGCACCCCTCAAGGAAGGTTCCTTGATGTTGGTGAGGGGCTCTTGATTTAGGGAATTGGATCTGTGCTCCAGTTCCCCGAATTAAGCCTGAATGCCTTCCACATCCCCCCTCCCCCAGGCGCTGTATAATCCTCCGGGTTTAGCGCTTCCCCCTTGATTATAATAATAATAATCTCTGTGTTGCAATTTGATAAAACTCTAAATGAATGTAACGCTTTCCCAACAAAATGTGGATTTGCAAAGTGTTTTTTATTAATTTTTATTAAGTTATTTCAGTCCATAACCACCATAAATAAATAAATTTACCGAACTCATAATATTCATATTTAAAAATCTCTTATGGTATTAAGCACAGGAAAAGTAGATCATTTTTTTTAATTGTTCCCTAATCTAGAAACAACCCTTGACACTTGACATTTTACCTCTGATTTTTTACTCTTGACCATTGACCACTGACCCTGAACTTTGACCATTGAATCACATAGACTTCGAGCTTAACCCTAAACTTTAAAACGTATTAAAAAAAAGTTTGAACATTTTCACAGTGAACAACATTTGAAAATGAAACTAATTATGGGAATAATGTATATACCTGGAGTTTACCTGGAGAGAGTTCCGGGGGTCAACACCCCCGCGGCCCGGTCTGTGACCAGGCCTCCTGGTGGATCAGCGCCTGATCAACCAGGCTGTTGCTGCTGGCTGCACGCAAACCAACGTACGAGCCACAGCCCGGCTGATCAGGAACTGACTTTAGGTGCTTGTCCAGTGCCAGCTTGAAGACTGCCAGGGGTCTGTTGGTAATCCCCCTTATGTGTGCTGGGAGGCAGTTGAACAGTCTCGGGCCCCTGACACTTATTGTATGGTCTCTTAACGTGCTAGTGACACCCCTGCTTTTCATTGGGGGGATGGTGCATCGACTGCCAAGTCTTTTGCTTTCGTTGTGAGTGATTTTCGTGTGCAAGTTCGGTACTAGTCCCTCTAGGATTTTCCAGGTGTATATAATCATGTATCTCTCCCTCCTGCGTTCCAGGGAATACAGGTTCAGGAACCTCAAGCGCTCCCAGTAATTGAGGTGTTTTATCTCCGTTATGCGCGCCGACTTTTATCTCAGACTTTTATGTAAGAAAAATATGTGTGTGAAAATATAAAGTGACTGAACACACATAAATATGCGGAGAAAGAGAACATATCTGTTAACATATGATGGCGTAATACAACATACATATATTCTTTTGAAAAAATATTGCACTCATATGAAGCTATATACGGAAATAGGAAGTATCTATGGACAAATAGAGAGAGCTGATGAGGGAGGGGATTGAGGTGGTTCGGACATTTAGAGAGAATGGAAGAAAATAGAATGACTTAGAGGGCGTATAAATATGTAGGGTAAGGTAGGCTGGGTAGGGATCGTTCTAGGAAAGGTTGAATAGGTAAAGGAGGTTTTGTGTGCGATGAGCTTAGACATCCAGCAAGCGTGTGTGAGCATGTTAGATAGTAGTGAGGCAAATAGTTTTTATGATCTGACGTGTTGTTGGAGGGTGAGCAAAGTAACATTTATGAAGAGATTCAGGTAAACCGGTTAGCTGGATTTGAGTCCTGGAGGTGGGAAGTACAGCGCCTACACTCTGAAGAAGGGGTGGAGAGTTGTTCCAGCTTTTGAACTGTAACGTTGGCACGCCTCTGGCAAGACAGTGATAGAGTGAAATATGATGAAAGTGAGAAAATAAAATTAAAAAAAAAAAAACACATGTGTGCATAGAGAAAAATATAACAGTTATGTGAACATATAACGAGATAGATCAACAGTGTGTTGATATATGCAGAGAGACACCAACAGTGTGTATACATTGAAGAGAGATATCACAGTAATGATGTACAAAATCGGCTGATTACTAAATATTTGTTCCACTGTCTTCTGCATATAGATCTGCAAGACTGGGAGACTAATTATATAATCTGCTCTTTTCACACATCTCAGAATGCATTGACAAAATCACTGACTGGCAAAACGTTTTCAAATAATGACTTCCAAGCGTTGCTCACGTGACTAAATCCTAATAGGGAAAGTTAGAACAGGCATGTGTGAATATAAAGAGAGACTGAGTAGAAATATTTGAACATATGAAGAGATAAAACAGTCATGGCTTGACATGGAGAGACTAAAAATATATGTATGAACGCCTGCACTGTACATTTAATGTGCGCTCTCTACATATGTTTAGATAAAAGGACATTTGCAAACTAATGTTACATTAGCTGTAAATGTGCTTACAATACCATGATACTCTCAAGATCCTACGCCTTGTTTGATGATTGCCAGCCTCTACACCGCAAATCAGTGCTCCGTCAAAGGTCTTCTCGTTTCTTTTCCCAATGGGCCTAACATTTCCCTTGCTTGGTCTAAATTCCTCCGAGAATTCGATTATCTTAGTCTGTTCATATCGATTTGGTCGTAGACGATTATCAAGACACGATTTCGATATTGATCCACGAGGGATCACAGTGTCGTCTAATATTCACTTGTAATTTGAAGGATGGTGTGAGTTCAGAAGTTCCTTGCACCGTCTGTCTTAATATTGAAAACCAAGAGATGTGACCGCTCTCCTCAGACAACTATTTGTACCACATAACACAATATTTTCACACCCACTAAAATCAATGACTAAAATTCTCTCTTATTCTGGCTCTCTCTCTCTCTCTCTCTCTCTCTCTCTCTCTCTCTCTCTCTCTCTCTCTCTCTCTCTCTCTCTCCCACACCTACTAATTTCCAAACTACGAATTCTCTGCATTATATTCACACCACACATTGCTCCATCTTTCTCCTTGTTGCAACATTCACCACCTATACTTCACACCCATATATAAAGCGTTGGTATAACTATACTCTCATGCATTTCCCTCTTTGCTTCCATGGATAATGTTCTTTGTCTACACAGACTCAGCAGTGCACCATTCACCTTTTTCACCTCGTCAGTTCTATGATTCACCTCACTTTCATAGACCTATCTGCTGACACGTCCACTCCCAAATATCTGAATATATACACCTCCTCCATACTCTCTCCCTCCAATCTAATATCCAATCTTTCGTCACCTAATCTCTTTATCCTCATCTTCATCACTTTACCCTTTCCTACATTCACTTTTAATTTTCTTTTACATACCCTACCAAATTCATTCACCAACCTCTGCAACTTCTCTTCAGAATCTTCCAAGAGCACAGTGTCATCAGCAAAAAGCAACTGTGATAACTCCCACTTTGTGTTTGATTCTTTATCTTTTAATTCCACACCTCTTGCCAAGACCCTCACATTCACTTCTCTTACAATCCCATCTATAAATATATTGAACAACCATGGTGACATCACACATCCTTGTCTAAGGCCTACTTTTACTGAGAAATAATCTCCTTCTTTCCTACATACTCTAACCTGAGCCTCACTATCCTCGTAAAAACTCTTCACTGCTTTCAGTAACTTACCTCCTATACCATACACCTGCGTCATCTGCCACATTGCACCCTTGTCCACCCTGTCATACGCCTTTTCCAAATCCAAGTCGTGCCTAATAAAGAGAATCGTCCATTTTGGCCTATTTGTGTATGTTTGTGTTTGTGTGTGTGTGTGTGTGTGTGTGTGTGTGTGTACTCACCTAATTCACCTAATTGTGGTTGTAGGGGTCGAGACTCAGCTCCTGGCCCCGCCTCTTCACTGACCGCTACTGGGTCCTCTCTCTCTCCCTGCTCCAATGAGCTTTATCATACTTCGCCAGACAATTCCACTTCCTAACAACTCTGTGGCTGATGAAATACTTCCTAACATCCCTTCGGCTCATCTGAGTCTTCAACTTCCAATTGTGGCCCCTTGTTTCTGTGTCCCATCTCTGGAACATCCTGTCTCTGCCCACCTTATCTATTCCACGCAGTATTCTGTATGTCGTTATCATGTCACCCCTGACCCTCCTGTCCTCCAGTGTCGTCAGACCGATTCCCCTTAACTTTTCTTCATAGGACATTCCCCTTACCTCTGGAACCAACCTTGTTGCAAACCTTTGCACTTTCTCTAATTTCTTGACGTGCTTGATCAGGTGTGGGTCCCAAACTGGTGCTGTGTACTCCAGTATGGGGCTGATGTACACAGTGTATAGAGTCTTGAACGATTCTTTACTGAGGTATCGGAACGCTATTCTCAGTGTGTGTACTCACCTAGTTGTACTCACCTAGTTGAGGTTGCAGGGGTCGAGTCCTAGCTCCTGGCCCCGCCTCTTCACTGGTCGCTACTGGGTCACTCTCCCTGAACCGAGTGCTTTATCATATCTCGGCTTAAAGCTATGTATGGATCCTGCCTCCACTACATCGCTTCCCAAACTATTCCACTTCCTGACTACTCTGTGGCTGAAGAAATACTTCCTAACATCCCTGTGATTCATCTGTGTCTTCAACTTCCAACTGTGTCCCCTTGTTGCTGTGTCCCATCTCTGGAACATCCTGTCTTTGTCCACCTTGTCAATTCCTCTCAGTATTTTGTATGTCGTTATCATGTCACCCCTATCTCTCCTGTCCTCCAGTGTCGTCAGGTTGACTTCCCTTAACCTTTCCTCGTAGGACATACCTCTTAGCTCTGTAACTAGTCTTGTTGCAAACCTTTGCACTTTCTCTAGTTTCTTTACGTGCTTGGCTAGGTGTGGGTTCCAAACTGGTGCCGCATACTCCAATATGGGCCTAACGTACACGGTGTACAGGGTCCTGAACGATTCCTTATTAAGATGTCGGAATGCTGTTCTGAGGTTTGCTAGGCGCCCATATGCTGTGTGTTAGTTAGTTACCATTTTGTCCTAGGCACATGTCGATTAGACACTTGGCCTGTGTGTGTGTGTGTGTGTGTGTGTGTGTGTACTTATCTATTTACCTAATTGTGTTTGCAGAGATTGAGTCACAGCTCCTGGCCCTCTTCACTGGTGTGTGTGTGTGTGTGTACTCACCTAGTTGTGGTTGCAGGGGTCGATTCATAGCTCCTAGTCCCGCCTCTTCACTGATTGTTACTAGGTCACTCTTCTTGCTCCATGAGATTTATCATACCTTTTCTTAAAGGTACGTATGGGTTCTGCCTCCACTACATCCCTTCCCAGCCTTTTTTATTTCCTGACAACTCTGAAAGAAGTAATATTTCCTAACATTCCCGTAATTCATCTGAGTCTTCAACTTCCAACTGTAACCCCATATTGCTGTGCCCCCATCTCTGGAAATTCCTCTCTGCCAACCTTGTCGATTCGTTTCAGTATTTTATATGTCGTTATCATATCCCCCTCCCCCTATCACCCATGTCCTCCAGTGTCAACAGGTTGATTTCCCTTAACCTCTCCTCTTAGGGAATGCCCCTTAGATCCGGGACTAGTCTTGGTGCAAAACCTTTGCTCTTTCTCTAGTTTCCTTACCTGCTTGGCTAGGTGTGGGTTGCAAACTGGTGTTGCATGCTACAATATAAGCCTAACGTACACGGTGTACAAGATCCTGAACGATTCCTTGTGTGTGTGTGTGTGTGTGTGTGTGTGTGTTTATCTAATTCACCTAATTGTGCTTGTAGGGGTCGAAACATAGCTCCTGGCCCCGCCTCTTCACTGGCCGTTACTAGGTCCCCTCTCTCCCTGCTCTATGAGCTTTATTATACCTCTTCTAGATGCTATGTATGGATTCTGCCTCCACTATATCATTCTCCAGACTATTCCACTTCTTGACAACTGTATGACTGAAGTAATACTTCCTAATATCCCTGTTACTCATCTGAGTATTCAGCTTCCAATTGTGTCCCCTTGTTACTGTGCCTGTCTCTGAAACATCCTGTCACTAACCACTTTATTATCCTATCCTCTTAATATTTTACATGTTATCAGGTCCCCCGTATCCCTCCTGTCCTCTTGTGTTGTCACGTTGATTTCCCTTAACATCTCGTAGGAGATGCCCTTTAGCTCTCGGACTAGTCTTGTTGCAAACCTTTTCACTCTCTCTAATTTCTTGACGTGTATGGTTTCCTAATTGATACTGCATACTCCAAATTGGCCTGATGCACACGGTGCTCAGAGTCCTGAACGATTCCAAACTGGTGCTGCATACTCCAGTATGGGCCTGACGTAGATGGTGTACAGAGTCTTAAACGAATCCTTACTGAGGTATCGGAACGCTATCCGTAGGTTTGCCAGGCGCCCGTATGCTGCAGCAGTTATCTGATTGATGTGCGCCTCAGGAGATATGCTCGGTGTTATACTCACCCCCAGATCCTTTTCCTTTAGTGAGGTTTGCAGTCTTTGGCCATCTAAACTATATTGTGTCTGCGGTCTTCTTTGCCCTTCCCCAATCTTCATGACTTTGCATTTGGCAGGGTTAAATTCAAGGAGCCAGTTGCTGGACCAGGCTTGTAGCCTGTCCAGATCTCTTTGTAGTCCTGCCTGATCCTCGTCCGATTCGATTCTTCTCATTAACTTCACATCGTCTGCAAACAAGGACACTTCTGAGTCTATCCCTTCCGTTATGTCGTTCACGTATACCAAGAACAGCACAGGTCCTAGGACTGACCCCTGTGGAACCCCGCTTGTCACAGGCGCCCACTCTGACACCTCGTCGCGTACCATGACTCGTTGTTTCCTCCCTGTCAGATATTCTCTGATCCATTGCAGTGCCTTTCCTGTTATGTGTGCCTGGTCCTCTAGCTTTTGCAGTAACCTCTTGTGAGGAACTGTGTCGAAAGCCTTCTTGCAGTCCAAAAATACGCAGTCGATCCACCCCTCTCTCTCTTGTCTTACTTCTGTCACCTTGTCATAAAACTCTAGTAGGTTTGTGACACAGGATTTTCCTTCCCTGAAACCGTGCTGGTTGTCAATTATACACTTGTTTCTTTCCAGGTGCCCCACCACTCTCCTCCTGATGATCTTCTCCATGACCTTGCATACTATACACATTAGGGATACAGGTCTGTAGTTTAGTGCCTCATGTCTGTCTCCCTTTTTAAAAATTGGGACTACGTTTGCCATTTTCCATACCTCAGGGAGTTGCCCAGTTTCAAATGATGTGTTGAAGATCTTTGTTAATGGCTCACATGTGTGTGTGTGTGTGTGTGTGTGTGTGTGTGTGTGTGTGTGTGTGTGTGTGTGTGTGTGTATGTTTGCTGTGTTAGATGAGTAAAGCAGGGGAGTTTAGCCTGAAAAGCAAGGGCATTTTCTGTCGAAAATTATTTTTTCATTTTGCAATAAACCTGCGAAAATCAGTCTGAGCAAATCGAGAAAATATATGTCATTGATTTTAGGTAATATTAAAAATATATAAAATTAACTATAATATATGTAACAGAATTTAGCTAAAATGGCCCAGAAGCAGATCCATGGTTGAGCGAAATATAATCGAATAAAGTCTCATGAAAAATTAATAGTGATTTTAAAATGAATAAAAATTTATGGTTATTTAACTAACATTGGTTTTACATGTCAGGTGCCCTAAGAGGACACTCTCAGTTTAACTTAGAATATAAAGTTTTTGAAGAGAGTAATCAGACACTTGTGTTTAGGTTAAGATGACATAACTAATACTACCCTCTTTTTGTTTTGTTGACCGACCTTCGTTAATTGTAAAGTCTATCTCACACTCAGTGAAATGGCAATCACTCTCCTCAGTATTCTATTTCCCGAAAAAAAAAATCTTCAAAAGAGCTTTTTAGATTTCTTCTAATTATCGTGTCTTATACATTGGCTGAATTATTTATTAAGCAATTCGATTTTTCACGAAGGCAAAGATGAGAGATATTCCCGGTTTTTCAAGTTATTATATTTATACCTTTAAAGGTAGAATGTGTGATGAAGGTACGAACTGTGTGGGAATGAAATGATGTTCTTGAATGTTAAAGGCAGAGAGGTCGCAGAAGTTTGAGAATGATGTACATGAAAGCGAAAGCAAGGGAGGTAGCAGTGGTATAGATATGTTGCATCTTACAGAATGAATTAGGGAAGGGGCTGAAGTGTGAAAAAAGCCCAGACCTGACTACAAGAACCAGAGAAGCAGCAGTAGAAGAAAGAGAAACAACTTTTCAGCAGGGTTTAAGAATTCAAAATGCAACATTATTTGAAAAGATATGACTAGTAATTTTCTCTAAATTTCACCGTTTCACCGTAAAGGAAAAAGAAAACTTCCCTAGATGAAAGAGTAATTATTTAGACAAGAGGATTGCCCCGGTATGAGAGCAGTATTCTATACAAAGATCTCCCCTATGAGAGAGAACAATACCAGAGACAAGAAGCACATCTTAAAAGCTTACGCACAAGTGAATCGTGAACCCTGTGTGAGGAAGCTTCCTCGAATGGGAAAGACAGAGAAGGAACCCTGGATGTATAAATAGTATGCTTGCTAAGGACCACTTAGGGGTTAGAATTCTAGAACAATTGTGATGTAAAGGAATTAGAAAACCCACAAGTTGAAGAATTAGACACTTTTGCAACATTTGGGAATCTTCATCGACTCGAGGCTGAGGAGGGACTGATTACTTCAAACTCCTCATTTTCTACCATTTATCGTTGCACCGGACCGAGGAAGCCTCTTCTTGGCGAAACGTTATCGCAGATGTTCTCAAACGCTGCAAAAGTGTCTAATTCTTCGATGAACATCTAAGGGGTGAAGAACTGTAATGTAAAGAAGAGAACGCCCAGATGAGACAGTCGAACTCCAGAGAAAAAACTACAATTGCAAAAAGAACGTAAACAAGGAGAAAAATGAAGGTTTTCTAGATCTGAATTACGTAAGAAGCGAAATATCTTATAAAAGTGAAGAAAGTTTCCAACTTTTTTTCGAGCAAGTCGCGACGATCTCAAAAATGCAGTCTTAATTTGACAATTAAAAAACTTCATTTAATATTCTGGATATTAAAAGAGGATTGAAAATCGATATAAGAATTTTTATCGAAAATTTGGCATTCAGCAGAATAAGTGAGTACGGAAAGAGAACTGTGTGTGTGTGTGTGTGTGTGTGTGTGCGCGTGCGTGTGTGTGTGTGTGTGTGTGTGTGTGTGTGTGTGTGTGTGTGTGTGTGTGTGTGTGTGTGTGTGTGTGTGTGTATGTGTGTGTGTGCTCACCTATATGTGACTGCAGAAGTCGAGTCACAACTCCTGACGAGAGATATCATAATCTACACCTGGAAGATTCTGGATGGACTGGTCCCTAATATACACACAGAAATCACTCCATACGAAAGCAAAAGACTTGGCAAGCGATGCAACATACCCCCAGTGAAAAGTAGGGGGGTCAGTGGTACACTAAGAGAAAACGCAGTAAGTGTCCGGGGCCCAAGACTGTTCAACACCCTCCCACCAGCAATAAGGGGCATTACCAGTAGACCCCTGGTTGTCTTCAAGAGGGAGCTGAACAGATACCTAAAGACGGGGTCAGATCAGCCGGGAAGTGGTTCGTACGTTGGATTGCGTGCGGCCAGCAGCAACAGTCTCGTTGATCAGGCCCTAATCCACCGGGAGGCCTGGTCATGGACCGGGCCGCGGGGGCGTTGATAACCGGAATACCCTCCAGGTAGACTCCAGGTAGTCGCTACTAGGTCACTCTCTTCCCGGTCAAATTCCTCATCATACTTCTTCGGAAACCGATGTAGGGATCCTACCCCCACTGCTTCACTTTGTTAACTGTTTCATTTCCTGACAACTCTAAGCCTATAGAAATACTTCATAACATCCTTATGACTTAACTGAGTTTTCAACTTCCACTTGTGTCCCCTAGTTCCTGTGTCCCATCTCTGAAACCTTCTAGCACTATCCACCTTGTCAATTCCTCTTAGTATTTTATACGTCATTTTCATGTCTTCCCTTACCCTCCTATCCTCTAGTGTCATCATGTTGAGTTCTCATAACATCTTTTCATAAAAGTACTTACTAGTCTTGTTGCAAACTTTTGCACTTTTTCCAATTTTTTTATATGCTTGACCATGTGTAGGTTTCATGTTGGTGCTGCATACTCCAACATGGGCCTTACGTACACGGTGTACAAGGTCGGGCCGAAACGACATGGGTTCGAGTTCTCGGCTAGTCGCAGTTTTGCTATTGATTAAATACCACTCGTTCGTGGTTACAATAATATATATACTGCTCGTGGAGGCTAGTAAACCAAACGGGGTGCAGAATGAAATTAGCTCAGAGGCACCCACACTACCGTATGTCCTAGGATCAAATTAAAACACCTAGCTCTGCTGGGTCCTGTGGGTTAGAGCGTCATGTGATTTTCCCTAACCATGAGGAGGGCCAAAACGACATGGGTTCGAATCCTCGGCTAGTCGCATTGTTATATATATATATATATATATATATATATATATATATATATATATATATATATATATATATATATATATATATATATATATATATATATGCAAAACAACCACTCTGAAAGAATAGAGAAATTCCAAGCGCTTTCGTGACTACTCACATTATCGAGGAACTATGAAAGTAAAGCATCCAACGAAGCTATATAAGGGGTCTGGCCAGCACCTCACTATCAGATCCCACAACGGTTAAACACCTGACGCGCGCCGACCCAACTTGGATAGGTCCTTTGCACAACTCACTCACAAACTATTCTACCCAAGAAAATTTAAAAATTATTATTTGTCCAGTGTATTATTAAATTCTTCCCAAATTCTGTTAATTATAAATGGATCTAATTTATATAAACCAAAGGAAATATTCATATTATTGTCAAAACTGCTTTTTATGAAACAAGATTCAATTATATTCCTGTCGACCATGGACTTGCTTGATACTACTTTCTCAACTTTTTGAAAAATCAATTGGATGGTTAAAATCTCTTACATGAATAAATAGAGCATTGGAATCTTGTCCAGTTCTAATGCTATATTTATGTTGTTTTAATCTTAGTTCGATATTTTTACCAGTTTGACCGTAATAAACTTTATCGCAAATTTTACAAGGAATCTTATAGACACATCCATCAGCATTTTGGGAGGAATTCTTTATCAAAAGTTTTTTTACTGTATCAAGATTTTTGAATACAACTTTAATATTAAAAGTCTTAAGAAGAGAAGGCATATCAACCAAGTTTTCAACCATATTAACCATGAAAACTTGGTTGATATGCCTTCTCTTCTTAAGACTTTTAATATTAAAGTTGTAAAGTAAAAGGACACAAGTGCAACTAATGTGACATTTATTGTGGCAACGTTTCGCTCTCCAGGAGCTTCATCAAGCCGTAATGGCTTGATAAAGCTCCTGGAGAGCGAAACGTTGCCACAATAAATGTCACATTAGTTGCACTTGTGTCCTTTTACTTTACATATTGTCGGTAATTCTACCAACTTTATTACAATATTAAAGTTGTATTCAAAAATCTTGATACAGTAAAAAAACTTTTGATAAAGAATTCCCCCCAAAATGCTGATGGATGTGTCTATAAGATTCCTTGTAAAATTTGCGATAAAGTTTATTACGGTCAAACTGGTAAAAATCTCGAACTAAGATTAAAACAACATAAATATAGCATTAGATCTAGACAAGATTCCAATGCTCTATTTATTCATGTAAGAGATTTTAACCATTCAATTGATTTTCAAAAAGTTGAGAAAGTAGTATCAAGCAAGTCCATGGTCGACAGGAATATAATTGAATCTTGTTTCATAAAAAGCAGTTTTGACAATAATATGAATATTTCCTTTGGTTTATATAAATTAGATCCATTTATAATTAATAGAATTTGAGAAGAATTTAATAATACACTGGACAAATAATAATTTTTAAATTTTCTTGGGTAGAATAGTTTGTGGGTGAGTTGTGCAAAGGACCTATCCAAGTTGGGTCGGCGCGCGTCAGGTGTTTAACCGTTGTGGGATCTGATAGTGAGGTGCTGGCCAGACCCCTTATATAGCTTCCTTGGATGCTTTACTTTCATAGTTCCTTGATAATGTGAGTAGTCACGAAAGCGCTTGGAATTTCTCTATTCTTTCAGAGTGGTTGTTTTGCATATTCTGAAATCACCTGTTTACTGTGATCTTATTGCATATATATAAATATATATATATATATATATATATATATATATATATATGTATGTATGTGTGTGTGTGTGTGTGTGTGTGTGTGTGTGTGTGTGTGTGTGTGTGTGTCGTGCCGAATAGGCAGAACTTGCAATTTTGGCTTAAATAGCAACGCTCATCTTGCCATATAGGACAAGCGAAAATGTGTGTACGCAATAATGTCGCCAAAATCATTTTGACCCTAACGAAAAAAAATATATTTCACTGTGTTTGTTTAGTATTAAATTACTGTAAACAAATCTAAAATAGGGTTAGTTGGGTTAGGCTAAAATAAATTGCTCTTGTTATAATAAGGTTAGGTAAGTTTTCTAAGATTCTTTTGGTGCAAAATTAGAATTTTTTACATTAACATCAATGAAAAAAAATAACTTTAAACGTATAAGAGAAAATTTTAGAAAGGACTTAATTTTAAATGAGTTCTTGCTATATATATATAGTATATATATAGTGTATATATAACATATAAATTATATAATATATAATATGTATAATGTATATATTTATTTATATATAATATATCAATATAATATATATATATAATATGTACATATAATATATATATATATATATTTATATATATATATATATATATATATATATATATTTATATATATATATATATATATATATATATATATAATATTATATATATATATATATATATATATATATATATATATATATATATATCTGCGTGTGTGTGTGAGCGCATTTGCTGCCCTCTCTCATCTAACCAACACCGACAATGACCTCTCCTCTCTTTCTCTATTTGTCTTACGCAAGCTTCTCTCATCTTTAAAATTGAACTCGTCCTTGCCTTTCCATCAAAAGGACATTGCTAATAAAATAAATAAAAACACAGTTTAAAGAGACCGTCTGTTCTATGACGTCAGTTCGCTTCTGACAAGATGAAGACTCAAAGAATGACTCTGGGCGTCATTATTCAGTGATCTCATGAATATTAACTGGACGTATGTTAAAGTGCATGTGCTGAAAACCGACTTTAACAACTTTGTAAATTGGACTAATCAGTTGCAAATTAGTTTTCCTCAGAGGTTTTTAACTAATGTATATTAAAGAAAAATGAGATAGCGTGTTATTGGATGAGCACATTAGAGCTAATGAATGCAATTGAAATCTTCGGAATAATAATTGCCAATGAAGTTAAGGAAAGAAAATGGTGTAAATAAACAATGTATTCTACAATACAATCCAATATGACCCTTGTGGGTTTTGCGCTTTGCTCTGATTGTAATAATAATAATAATAATAATAATAATAATAATAATAATAATAATAATAATAATAATGGGGAATTGTTCCAATTCCTTTTACATAACCATAAGATATGGAAGTGCAAAAAAATTCCCACTTCGCTGGGAAAATCCAAAACTCTATCAATTTTCTTTTTTGTATTTCTATTCTCTTTAAAAGTCAATCAAAAAATTTAAAAAAATATGATTTTTGTCTTCAAGAAAATTCAAATTGATAAAATTCTATAAATTTGAAAAACTGTTAACTACAAAGCAGAAATTCAATACAAGAATTCTTCATGTTAAGTTATACCAGCGAATAAGTGTTTGAAGCCGATCAGAAGAAGCATTCTCTAGTTTTCACATGGGAACCAGTTTACAAAATAAAATTGGCAACTTAAATTTCCATAGCTGAAAATACAAACCAAACATTCTTTCAATAAATCCAGTCAACTCTGGTAATCTGAAGCCTATAAATAACAAAAAAAAAAGGCACAATACCGTGACTGGAACGATACACAAATAACCCGCACATAGAAGAGAGGAGCTTACGACGACGTTTCGGTCCGACTTGGACCATTTACAAAGTCACACTAACCAGAAGTGGAGCAGGACGGCTACATATAGGCAGGAAGAGGTAGTAGTAGTAGTAGTAGTAGTAGTAGTGGCAGTAGTGGTGGTGGTAGTAGTGGGGAACTAAGGAGGAGGAGCCAGTGAAATTTAAAGAAAGGGGAGCACTGCAAGGGAGCTAGGTGCCCACAGAGGGAGAGCAAGTGCACAGAGGTGGGGGGAAGGGGAAGTGATGAAATAAATAATGAAGGAACAGAAACACGCGACAGAAGAAAGACAAAAAAGGAAAGAGGAAAGGGGAAGAGGGAGAAGAAGAAAAATGAGAAATCAGGTTAAGTCACGGGTGTTCTGAAGTTTGGAGCATTTTACAATGTAGTGGGAGAGGAAGGCATCTACAGAGACGAAGCCAGGACTAAGATTCATACAAGGAAACTTGTGTATTAGAGAGGATTCAACAAGACGGCGACTGTTAAAGTTGGAAATAGGGAATACAGTTTTAGCAGAAGACCAGGCTATAGGATGGCTGTGATCTCTGACGTGACAGAACAGAGCATTGTTAGTGTCGGCAAGCCTAACACTATTTTTGTGCTCCCTAAGTCTGTCAGAAAGAGATCGGCCAGTTTCTCCAAAGTATTGAAGAGGACAGGAGGAGAAAGAAATAGAGTAGACACCAGGAACATCTGTAGAGGGAGGAGAGGTATGAACGAGATTAGTGCGAAGAGTGTTAGTCTGGCGGAAAGTAAGCTTGATGTCTAATGGACGGAGAGAATTGTTGAGATTAGAGAGACCGGAAATGTAGGGAAGGCAGAGGACAGAAGAGTTCCCAGGAGTAGAGAGTTTGGGAGAGAAGAAATTACGTTTAGTTCGTGAGAAGGCAGAGTCTATGAAATGGGAAGGGTAGCCAAGACGGGAAAACGAATTATGAAGGGTGGAAATTTCTGCTGGAAGGAACTGAGGATTACAGATGCGGAGGACACGATGCTTTCAGATAAAAATAAATCTTTTGATAAGGAGGAGAGAGTAGTGGCTGCTGTCTCTGTCTTCAGTACAGTAGATAAAAGTTTAGGCAAAAGTATGCAAGAAAATAATAGTCTCGGAGAACTGATTCACGAAACCGTAATAACACGATTGTAAACAAACCATGGAAAGGGTGGTGGTTTGAATCCATTGCAAGTGAGTTGTAAAACTCCAGGCCCAGTGGCTGACGCACTGGACTGGAGTTTCACGGCTACCTCTACAGGGGTTCATACCCTACCCGTTCCGTGTTTTGTTTTTTTCTTCTAACTGGGAGAAGGTGGTCTTGAGTGATAAATGTGTTTGAAGAACAACAAATGTCAAAAATGCAAATCGGAATTATACAGATGGTGCAGCAACTTGCCCAAGATGCCTGAGAAAAATCGAGGTGCTGCTGTTGAAGAGGATTTCTGTGAGAAGCCTTGAGGAAAGCAAACATCCATTAAGAGGTGACGCTCAATACCAAAGGTTTGGGAAGAATGATCATGGCAGCAGCATGAGGACCAAACGCAGCTGTGAGATAAAGACTTCTTACCCATCCAAGAATTCTTCAGATGTTGCCCTGACGTGCATACATAAGTTCTTTAGGAAACCAGCTGGAAAAGAGTGCCTGGTAAACAGAAGATAATGTAGTGTGCTATTCTTACATTACCCGGATTTAACATGTAGTGCCCTACGAAATGGACAGATGTGACATGCGTCGAGTATGTTACGTATTGTTCGACGTATGACACACACCAACTGTGGCATGCCCTCTCTACCAGTGAACTAACAATTCGGAGTGTAGCAGTTCCTGGGCCTCACTGCTGTACTAATTTCTAGTTCAAAACAGATAATCATGTGGAAGCCAGCGAATTCTGCTAAGTGACTTCAACGCACCGAACAGGTTTGCTGGACTTTCAGCGTCTCCGTGTCTCTGGTCGTGTTCATTGTGCTTACAGTGGCTCTCATTTGTATATTACAAACTTGCTATTTACTTTTTGCACATAGTGTAAATATTTATACATATTATGGCGAAGGAATACACGAGTAAAGAATCTACTCCTGCTTGTTTGCATTGACTCTCGCTGGCCCTGATAAGTTAGCTTGCTTACTTATTTACGACCGGATGCTGCAGGCCATTAGATTACTGCCAGTGTTCGTGATGATAGAGCTTGGGAGAAGAATGTTGCATTAAGGAGAGCACTCTGGGGAGCTAGAACTGCATCTTTATGTGCAAGTGTTGTCTATGAACACGCGCTACAATAGAATGGAGTTTGGCAGTACATCTCTGATTTAGAAGAGATGTTATATGGTTACTATTTCAGTAACTGTTGAAGTAGGGTTTCCACTATATTATCCGAGTAGATATTGCGGTGAGGTTTCCAGAGTATTAAAACAGTTAGTGTGAAAGTGGGAATTCAGTATTTTTTTTTCCAGTGGACGTTTAGGGTTCCTAGTACACTATCGCAGTAAGCTTGGAAATAACGTTCCCCGTGTTTTTTTAGAATGTGATGATGAGGTGGAGGTTTCCCAGAAGTTACTACACTGTATATACTCAGTACAGTATCATCTGTTCAACTGTGTAACACTTGGCCGTAAGCAAAGCTATATATAGCGATCAACAGGGAAAGATAAACACAGCAGACGTAGGTTTCTTCCTTCACAACTCATTTACAATATTTACAAGGTTAAGATATTAGGTTTTCAGCATAATAATGAGACAAACAAAAGCCGCTCAAAGCAGCGAGTTTTGTTGACCGGAGTAGACGAGAGTCTGCCTACCAGCCAGGCAGGTAGGTATGACTTTACCTTAGCTGGGAAAGCTGGCTCTCACCTGATTGATGGGTTGAACTGGACAATAAATTACACCAGTTAGCCCCAGAAGTGCTATACTCTGAAGTGGCAGTTTACTGGTCGAACAAGAGATGCCAGTGGATGTGTGACGAACGTCAAATAAAGTGCAAAAATACTTCGTACACGCAAAATTATCTATTAACATTCCCGATTTAATCTTTTAGCAACACAAACTCGCTAGTGAAACACTCTCAATAACATGTTTCTTAATTGCTTGCAACAAATTCAGGATTTCATACTATAGATTAAAAAAAGATCATATGAGTGATATGTTATCGACAAAAAAGTATGTTTATTGGTAGGAAAAAATACATAGAATGAATAAATTACTATTATTGTAAATCTCTCCGCATTCAAATTACAAAAAATAGAGGCAGCTTTTTAATGAACCACAACGTCAATATGGAAAGAATTGATATATAAAAAACACAGGTTTTCACAAAAATTGATGCTGTCAGTAACCATTAGTAATTGTTAATGTGATCGAGCTATTTCAGGTTTCCCAGTGTTTTGTTGTGACTGAGCACTCCACACTGAGCAGTCCACACTGAGCAGTCCACACTGAGCACTCCACACTGAGCACTCCACACTGAGCACTCCACACTGAGCACTCCACACTGAGCACTCCACACTGAGCACTCCACACTGAGCACTCCACACTGAGCAGTCCACACTGAGCACTCCACACTGAGCACTCCACACTGAACACTCCACACTGAACACTCCACACTGAGCACTCCACACTGAGCACTCCACACTGAGCACTCCACACTGAGCACTCCACACTGAGCACTCCACACTGAGCACTCCACACTGAGCACTCCACACTGAGCACTCCACACTGAGCACTCCACACTGAACACTCCACACTGAGCACTCCACACTGTACACTCCACACTGAGCACTCCACACTGAGCACTCCACACTGAGCACTCCACACTGAGCACTCCACACTGAGCACTCCACACTGAGCACTCCACACTGAGCACTCCACACTGAGCACTCCACCCACACTGAGCACTCCACACTGAGCACTCCACACTGAGCACTCCACACTGAGCACTCCACACTGAGCACTCCACACTGAGCACTCCACACTGAGCACTCCACACTGAGCACTCCACACTGAGCACTCCACACTGAGCACTACACACTGAGCACTCCACACTGAGCACTCCACACTGAGCACTCCACACTGAGCACTCCACACTGAGCACTCCACACTGAGCACTACACACTGAGCACTCCACACTGAGCACTACACACTGAGCACTCCACACTGAGCACTCCACACTGAGCACTCCACACTGAGCACTCCACACTGAGCACTCCACACTGAGCACTACACACTGAGCACTCCACACTGAGCACTACACACTGAGCACTCCACACTGAGCACTCCACACTGAGCACTCCACACTGAGCACTACACACTGAGCACTCCACACTGAGCACTACACACTGAGCACTCCACACTGAGCACTACACACTGAGCACTCCACACTGAGCACTACACACTGAGCACTCCACACTAAGCACTCCACACTGAGCACTCCACACTGAGCACTACACACTGAGCACTCCACACTGAGCACTACATACTGAGCATTACATACTGAGCACTCCACACTGAGCACTCCACACTGAGCACTACACACTGAGCACTCCACACTGAGCACTACATACTGAGCACTCCACACTGAGCACTACACACTGAGCACTCCACATTGAGCACTACACACTGAGCACTCCACACTGAGCACTACATACTGAGCACTCCACACTGAGCACTACACACTGAGCACTCCACACTGAGCACTACACACTGAGCACTACACACTGAGCATTACATACTGAGCACTCCACACTGAGCACTCCACACTGAGCACTACACACTGAGCACTCCACACTGAGCACTACATACTGAGCACTCCACACTGAGCACTACACACTGAGCACTCCACACTGAGCACTCCAAACTGAGCACTACACACTGAGCACTCCACACTGAGCACTACACACTGAGCAATCCACACCGAACACTCCACACTGAACACTCCATACTGAACACTCCACACTGAGCACTCCACACTGAGCACTCCACACTGAACACTCCACACTGAACACTCCACACTGAACACTCCACACTGAACACTCCACACTGAGCACTCCACACTGTACACTCCACACTGAACACTCCACACTGAACACTCCACACTGAACACTCCACACTGAACACTCCACACTGAACACTCCACACTGAGCACTCCACAGTGAACACCCCACACTGAACAACCCACACTGAGCACTCCACACTGAACACTCCACACTGAACACTCCACACTGAACACTCCACACTGAGCACTCCACACTGAGCACTCCACACTGAACACTCCACACTGAACACTCCACACTGAGCACTCCACACTGAGCACTCCACACTGAACACTCCACACTGAACACTCCACACTGAGCACTCCACACTGAGCACTCCACACTGAGCACTCCACACTGAACACTCCACACTGAACACTCCACACTGAACACTCCACACTGAGCACTCCACACTGAGCACTCCACACTGAGCACTCCACACTGAACACTCCACACTGAACACTCCACACTGAGCACTCCACACTGAGCACTCCACACTGAACACTCCACACTGAACACTCCACAATGAACACTCCACAATGAACACTCCACACTGAACACTCCACACTGAACACTCCACACTGAACACTCCACACTGAACACTCCACACTGAGCACTCCACACTAAGCGCTCCACACTAAGCACTCCACACTGAGCACTCCACACTGAGCACTCCACACTGAGCACTCCACACTGAGCACTCCACACTGAGCACTCCACACTGAGCACTCCACACTGAGCACTCCACACTGAGCACTCCACACTGAGCACTCCACACTGAGCACTCCACACTGAGCACTCCACACTGAGCACTCCACACTGAGCACTCCACACTGAGCACTCCACACTAAGCACTCCACACTGAGCACTCCACACTAAGCACTCCACACTTAGCACTCCATACTAAGCACTCCACACTAAGCACTCCACACTAAGCACTCCACACTGAGCACTCCACACTAAGCACTCCACACTGAACACTCCACACTGAACACAAAACACACAACACCCCACAAAGAACACTCCACACTGAACACTCCACACTGAGCACTCCACACTAAGCGCTCCACACTAAGCACTCCACACTGAGCACTCCACACTAAGCACTCCACACTGAGCACTCCACACTGAGCACTCCACACTGAGCACTCCACACTGAGCACTCCACACTGAGCACTCCACACTGAGCACTCCACACTGAGCACTCCACACTGAGCACTCCAAACTGAGCACTCCACACTGAGCACTCCACACTGAGCACTCCACACTAAGCACTCCACACTAAGCACTCCACACTTAGCACTCCATACTAAGCACTCCACACTAAGCACTCCACACTAAGCACTCCACACTGAGCACTCCACACTGAGCACTCCACACTAAGCACTCCACACTGAACACTCCACACTGAACACACAACACAGAACACCCCACAGCACTCCACACTGAGCACTCCACACTGAGCACTCCACACTAAGCACTCCACACTTAGCACTCCACACTTAGCACTCCACACTAAGCACTCCACACTGAGCACTCCACACTGAGCACTCCACACTGAACACTCCACACTGAACACTCCACACTGAACACTCCACACTGAACACTCCACACTGAACACTCCACACTGAACACAACACACTGAACACAACACACAGAACACCCCACAAAGAACACTCCACACTGAACACGGTATTCTATTCATGGTGACGTGTACTTAGCTCTGTGAAGATCTGTTTGTGTGCTCTCTGTGAATCTGAACCAGGATGCTCCCTCTTGAGCAACTTTACCAGCAGCTGAGAGAGGAGCTCAGAGTTGCTAAGCTGGAGATACGGCGATTAACGGAAGAGAACAAGAGGATTCGTAGTAATCCTCCTGTTGTGAGTCCCCAGGTTAAGAGGGGAGCTTGGTCAGTGGCCGGGCAACATGGAACCAAGCTGAAGATCAAGAAAACGGTTGGAGAGGCAGAAACAACGAGAAACCAGAAAACTACCGTGGAAACTTCCAACCCATTCTCCGTGCTACCTGACGAATGTGAGTGTTCTACTGGGAATGCCACAATGAGCAGCAAGGAAGCATTGGCAAACGTGAGTGAGACATCCCTAGAAACCCCAACGAAGACCACCGAGAACGTCTTGACGAATTCCACAAGTGGTGTAATGCTACCTGACGAATGTGAGTCGACTACTGGGAGCATCACGAAGGACGACGCCAAGGAAGGTAAAAACATTGTTGTTGTTGGGGATAGCCAAGTTAGGTACAAGGATAGGGCATTCTGCTTGAAGGATAGGAGTAGGAGGCAGAGAGTGTGTTTTCCTGGGGCTGGGATGAAGGATATTGTTAGCCGTCTGGATGACATCATGAGAGGTAATGGGAGCAATCCTATTATCTGTCTCAATGCTGGAGGCAACGATGTTGGCAGACGTAGGAGTGAGGACCTGATTAGCAGGTATAGGTCAGCAATAGAGATAATTAGGAGGAAGGGTGGGAAACCTGTCACATGTGGCATTTTGCAAAGGAGAGGAGTTGGAAATGAATGGTTGTCCAGAGTAATTGGTGTCAATTGCTGGCTGGACAAATACTGTAAGGAAAATGCGGTAACATTCAATGACAACTGGGACCTCTTCTATGGCAGAAATGACATGTATGCCAGGGATGGGGCTCACTTATCTAGGTGTGGGGTGGGAGCACTGGCCAACGCAGTGGAGGGAGCTGTTAGGTCTTTAAACTAGGAATAGTTAGTGGTATGGGTTTTGGCGGGAAAACTGTGAAGTCGCAGGGTAGTAATATGAGTACTAGGAGAACTAGTAATAGGCAAAATGAGGTGGATATTGGAAAGCCAGTGGCACTAATTGACAAGGACAGTAATAGGTTTAGTGGAATAACAGAAAGGAGCAGGAAGGGTAAAGAGAGAGGAGGGTCTTTAAATATTTATTACACAAATAGTCGCAGTGCTAGGAATAAGATGGACGAGTTGAGACTAGTTGCTAGTGCAGGTAACATTGATGTATTTGCCATTACTGAGACGTGGTTTAATTAAAAAAGTCAGTATATGCCTGCAGAATGTCACATTCAGGGTTTTAAATTGTTCCAAGTAGATAGAAGTGTTGGGAAGGGGGGTGGGGTGGCATTGTATGTCCGAGATCGCTTGAACTGTTGCATAAAAACGGGTATTAAGTCTGAAGTAACACATACAGAGTCTGTTTGGATAGAATTTTCAGAGGGGCATGAAAAATTAATTTTAGGTGTGATATACCGTCCCCCAAATTTAGATAGGGACCAGGGGAGACTACTATGGGAGGAAATGGTTAGGGCCACAAGGCACGATAATGTAGTAATTCTATTAGACTTTAACTTTAGTCATATTGATTGGAATTTCTTGACTGGGAATTTAGAATCATACGACTTCTTAGAAGTAGTTCAGGATTGTTCTTTGAAGCAGTTTGTGACTGAACCTACAAGATGTAATAACCTGCTTGACTTAGTTCTGGCAAGCAATGAATCCCTTGTTAATAATTTAGAAGTTTCAGAGGAACTGGGTGCTACCGACCACAAATCAATTACATTTAGCATTGAAAGGAAGTATGATAGTAGGGATAACTCAGTAACAGTCCCAGATTTTCGCTTAGCAGATTACGATGGGCTTAGAGAACACTTATCATCTGTTGACTGGGGTAACGAAGAGAGCTATCAATATGACAGTTTTCTGAACACTATACATGCTGCTCAAAGAACGTTTATCCCTTATAAAGAAATTAAATCAAATAGAAATGACCCAAAATGGATGAATAATAGGCTGAAATATCTACTAGGACATAAGAAAGGAATTTATAGGCGTATCAAAGGAGGCGAGGGTCATCTTATGAATCAGTATATTGACATTAAGAGGGACATTAAAAAGGGGATAAGAAAAGCTAAAAGGGACTATGAAATTAAAGTTGCTAGGGATTCTAAAACTAACCCAAAAAGTTTTTTCCAGGTATATAGAACAAAAATCAGAGATAAGATAGGTCCCCTTAAAAATAACTATGGGCATCTTACTGACAAAGAGAATGAAATGTGCTCGATTTTAAATAATTATTTTCTCTCGGTTTTTACACAGGAAGACACTAATAATATTCCGGTAATTAATTTTTATAGTGGGCCAGAAGAAGATAAATTATGTAACATCACAGTCACTAGTGAAATGGTTGTGAAGCAGATAGACCGACTGAAGCAAAATAAGTCACCGGGTCCTGATGAGGTTTTTTCAAGGGTTCTTAAGGAATGCAAAATGTAAGTCTGTGAACCATTAACTAATATTTTTAATTTATCTCTTCAAACAGGTGTAGTGTCTGATATGTGGAAGATGGCTAATGTAATTCCTATTTTTAAAACTGGGGACAAGTCGTTACCGTCAAATTACCGCCCAATAAGCCTGACCTCAATTGTAGGCAAATTACTAGAGTCAATTATAGCTCAGATTATAAGAAGCCATCTCGATAAGCATAGCTTGATTAATGATACTCAGCATGGATTCACAAGAGGCCGGTCTTGTCTAACTAATTTATTAACTTTCTTCAGTAAAGCTTTTGAGGCTGTTGACCACGACAAAGAATTTGATATTATTTACTTAGATTTTAGTAAGGCATTTGATAGAGTTCCGCACCAAAGACTGTTGAAGAAAGTAGCAGCTCATGGCATTGGGGGAAAGTTTCTCTCGTGGATCGAATCATGGCTCACAGACAGGAAGCAGAGAGTGTCCATAAATGGTGTTAAATCCGAGTGGGGATCAGTAAGAAGTGGCGTCCCACAGGGATCAGTCTTGGGCCCGTTGTTGTTTATAATATATATCAATGATCTTGATGAAGGAATTACTAGTGATATGAGCAAATTCGCCGATGACACGAAGATAGGTAGGATAATTGATTCAAACGTAGATGTTAGGGAACTTCAGGAGGATTTAGACAAACTCTACTCTTGGTCAGAAAAGTGGCAGATGCAGTTCAATGTAGATAAATGCAAGGTTCTGAAGCTCGGGAGTGTCCATAACCCTAGCACTTATAAGTTAAATAATGTAGAACTTAGCCATACAGATTGCGAAAAGGACTTGGGGGTTATGGTGAGCAGCAACCTTAAACCAAGACAGCAATGCCTGAACATCAAAATGGTATACAATACCGACAGTTTGGTAGGTAAGACACATAGGCAACAGTTAGGCAACTTTATTCCGAAAAGTTGCCTAACTGTTGCTTATGTGTCTTACCTACCAACCACAGCAATGCCTAAGCGTACGTAATAAGGCAAATAGATTACTGGGATTTATATCAAGAAGTGTAAGCAACAGAAGTCAAGAGGTCATACTGCAGCTTTATACATCATTAGTAAGGCCTCACCTAGATTATGCAGCTCAATTCTGGTCTCCATATTACAGAATGGACATAAATTCGTTAGAAAACATTCAGCGTAGGATGACTAAATTAATACATAGCATTAGAAATCTTCCTTATGAAGAAAGATTGAAGACTCTTAAGTTACATTCACTTGTTAGACGAAGAATGAGGGGAGACCTGATCGAAGTGTATAAGTGGAAGATAGGTATTAATAAAGGGGATATTAACAAGGTCTTGAGGATATCTCTCCAAGAGAGAACCCGCAGTAATGGATTTAAATTAGATAAGTTTAGATTTAGAAAGGACATAGGAAAGTATTGGTTTGGAAACAGGGTAGTTGATGAGTGGAACAGTCTACCTAGTTGGGTTATTGAGGCTAGGACTTTGGGTAGTTTCAAATTTAGGTTGGATAAGTACATGAGTGGGAGGGATTGGATTTGAGTGGGACTTGCACATCAAAGCTTATTTCTTGGGTAGCATTGAAAATTGGGTTGGTCAAATGTTTGTTAGTGGGATGAATTGTAAGGACCTGCCTAGTATGGGCCAACAGGCCTGCTGCAGTGTTCCTCCTTTCTTATGTTAACACTCCACACTGAGCACTCCACACTGAACACTCCACACTGAACGCTCCACACTGAGCACTCCACACTAAGCGCTCCACACTAAGCACTCCACACTAAGCACTCCACACTGAGCACTCCACACTGAGCACTCCACACTAAGCACTCCACACTAAGCACTCCACACTAAGCACTCCACACTAAGCACTCCACACTAAGCACTCCACACTCAGCACTCCACACTCAGCACTCCACACTCAGCACTCCACACTCAGCACTCCACACTCAGCACTCCACACTCAGCACTCCACACTAAGCACTCCACACTAAGCACTCCACACTGAGCACTCCACACTAAGCACTCCACACTAAGCACTCCACACTAAGCACTCCACACTAAGCACTCCACACTAAGCACTCCACACTAAGCACTCCACACTGAGCACTCCACACTGAGCACTCCACACTAAGCACTCCACACTAAGCACTCCACACTGAGCACTCCACACTAAGCACTCCACACTAAGCACTCCACACTAAGCACTCCACACTAAGCACTCCACACTAAGCACTCCACACTAAGCACTCCACACTGAGCACTCCACAATGAGCACTCCACACTAAGCACTCCACACTAAGCACTCCACACTGAACACTCCACACTGAACACAAAACATTCAACACCCCACAAAGAACACTCCACACTGAGCACTCCACACTGAGCACTCCACACTGAGCACTCCACACTGAACACTCCACACTGAACACTCCACACTGAACACTCCACACTGAACACTCCACACTGAACACTCCACACTGAACACTCCACACTGAACACAACACACTGAACACAACACACAGAACACCCACAAAGAACACTCCACACTGAACACTCCACACTGAGCACTCCACACTGAACACTCCACACTGAACACTCCACACAGAGCACTCCACACTAAGCGCTCCACACTAAGCACTCCACACTAAGCAATCCACACTGAGCACTCCACACTGAGCACTCCACACTGAGCACTCCACACTGAGCACTCCACGCTGAACACTCCACGCTGAACACTCCACGCTGAGCACTCCACGCTGAACACCACGCTGAACACTCCAGACTGAGCACTCCACACTGAACACTCCACACTGAACACTCCACACTGAACACTCCACACTGACCACTCCACACTGAGCACTCCTCAATCCACACAGAACACTCCACACAGAACACTCCACGCTGAACACTCCAGACTGAGCACTCCACACTGAACACTACACACTGAACACTCCAAACTGAACACTCCACACAGAACACTCCACACTCCACACTGAACGCTGAACACTTCACACAGAACACTCCTCACAGAACACTCTTCACAGAACACTCCTCACAGAACACTCCTCACAGAACACTCCTCACAGAACACTCCTCACAGAACACTCCTCACAGAACACTCCTCACAGAACACTCCACACAGAACACTCCACACAGAACACTCCACACAGAACACTCCATACTGAACACACCTCACACTGAACATTAAAATGGTATAAAATACCGACAGGTTGTTAGGTAAGACACATATGCAACAGTTAGGTATCTTTATTATGAAACGTTTCGCCTACACAGTAGGCTTCTTCAGTCGAGTACAGAAAAGTTGATAGAAGCTGAAGATACTTGAAGACGATGTAATCAGTCCATCACCCTTAAAGTTTTGAGGTGGTCAGTCCCTCAGTCTGGAGAAGAGCATTGTTCCATAGTATGAAACTGAGGGACTGACCACCTCAAAACTTTAAGGGTGATGGACTGATTACATCGTCTTCAAGTATCTTCTGCTTCTATCAACTTTTCTGTACTTGACTGAAGAAGCCTACTGTGTAGGCGAAACGTTTCATAATAAAGATACCTAACTGTTGCATATGTGTCTTACCTCACACCTCACACTACACACCTCACACACACCACACCTTGTACTTCACACCTCACACACCACACGTCACAAACCATTCCTCAAAATTCACAACTCACACACCGCACCTCACACTACACACCTCACCTCACACACCACACCTCACACTGCACATCTTTCCTCACATTACACACCTCGCCTCTCACTTCACACCTCACACACCATACCATACCTCACACTCCACACCAGACATAAGAACATAAGAATGTAGGAACACTGCAGAAGGCCTACTGGCCCATACGAGGCAGGTCCTTATCAAAACGATCTCTACCTAAAGCCACCCAAGAAATAACTCCCGTACCCAATGACACCAATCAAACCCAGCCCCTCCCACTCATATATTTGTCCAGTCTCTTCTTAAAGCTACACAAGGTCCTAGCCTCTATCACCCCACTAGGAAGACTGTTCCACGCATCTACAACTCTGTTAGAAAACCAGTACTTACCTATGTCCTTTCTAAATCTAAATTTATCCAACTTATATCCATTATTTCTGGTTCTTACCTGGTTCGACACCCTCAGTACTTTATTAATATCTCCCTTGTTTATGCCTGTCATCCACTTATACACTTCAATGATATCTCCTCTCGTTCTACGCCTCTCCAGAGAGTGGAGATTTAAGGCTTTAAGTCTATCTTCATACGGGAGGTTCCTTACACAGTAAATCATTTTAGTCATTCTTCTCTGTATTGTCTCTAATGAGTCTATGTCCATCCTGTAGTAAGGAGACCAAAACTGAGCAGCATAATCTAAATGAGGCCTCACTAGTGATGTATAGAGCTGCAAAATAACTTTTGGACTTCTGTTACTTATACTTCTTGAGATAAATCCAAGTAATCTGTTGGCCTTGTTGCGCACACTAAGGCACTGCTGTCTTGGCTTTAGATTTCTGCTTACCATGACTCCCAAGTCTTTTTCACATTCTGTATGATCAAGCTCTACTTCACCTAGATTATAGCTTCGAGGGTTATTTTCATTACCAAGGGCAAGTACCTTACACTTATCCACATTGAACTTCATCTGCCATTTTTCAGACCAAGACATTAATTTGTCCAAATCGTCCTGGACACCACACCTCATTTTACTCACCATACATCTTGCAATACGCCTCACACACCACACCTCACACACCATACATCTTACAATAGACTTCACACAGCACACATCACACTCCAAACCTCACAAAACACACCTCACACAATACACCTCACACATCACAACTCACCACAAGAATCACACACACCACACCTCACACTCCACACCTCACACACCATACTTCAAAATTCACAACTCACACACCACTCCTCACACTACACAACACACCTCACACCTCGCTCTTCACACACTATACCTCCTACACATCTCACAGACCATCCCGCATACACCAGATCTCACATACCACACCTCACACTCCACACCACACATCTTACAATACACCTCACACACCACATATCTTGTACCACACCTTATGTTCTACACCACATCACAATGAGGCACCATCACAGACTGAAACAACAGATGATGAAACAGCATCAGATACTGAAGCAGTGACAGATATTGAAACAGCAACAGAAGCTGAGACTACAACAGGCGCTGTGACAGCAACGAAGGATAAGAAGACAGTGGAGGATGAGACAGCAATAGAGGATTAAACAGCGACAGTAACTGACACAGGAACAGAGGCACAGAATGCAGCAGATGCTGAGACAGCAACAGAAGTTGACGCAGCAATAAATACTGAGACTGCAACAGGGATTGTGACCGCAACAGAGGCTGAGATATCGACAAAGAATGAGAAAACTAAAGACATCAATATAGTAGCAAAAGCTTAGACGGCAATAGAGGCTTAGATAGCATCTATGAGATACTAATAGAAATAGAATTAGCAAAAAGAAGAAAAAACGGCATCAAAAACAGAGGCAACAATCGAGATAAAGGAACAAACGAAAACAAAGTTGGCAGCAAAGAACGAGAGAAAGGAAGGAAAACAAAGACATTCAAAGAAAAGACAGCAAAGTGAACAATACAGGATCACAAACACAGGTAGCAACAAAGAGAAAAGCAGTAACAGATAAAACAATAGAATAGGGCAACGAGAGAAAGAGAAGTAGCAACAAGGGCGGAAACACAGAGACAAGAATACGAACATACAACGACAGAGAAAGAGACGGAGAAATGGAGAAAGAAAAGAAGATAATATCAATAAAGCAAGTGAGGAAGGAGAGAAGTGATTCTAGATGACAAGTGCAGCAATTTGTGTAGTGGTCCGTGAAGCTGGCGAGGAGAGCGTGAGAGGGCAGAGCAGTGAAGGATGAGCGAATGAAGGGAGAGCAAAGAGCAAACTGACTGAGAAAAGGAGTCATTAAGATGCTCTGTGAAAGAGAGAGAGAGAGAGAGAGAGAGAGAGAGAGAGAGAGAGAGAGAGAGAGAGAGAGAGAGAGAGAGAGAGAGAGAGAGAGAGAGAAAGAAATTTAGATAAAAATGTCGGATATTGAAAATAATATAATAGGTGTGAATAGAACAAGAATACAAATACGCTTTATAGTATAAAAAAAATTAATGATGAAAGGAATAAAAAAAAAGACTATAATTAGTCAAAATGGATAAAAAAAAAAGTTTCGTAATGGATATTAATTACATTTAACAGTGTACCGTTAGTGAATTGATGGATAACTTACTACATCACGTTCTACAACACTAGAAAGCTGTCAGTGTCCAAACTGCTCTGTATAAGGCGTGATCGCAAGGTCCTCCCTCCGTCAGGTACAACATCGTGGGAAGCTTTAGGAAGTAGTCGTTTTGATAAGGACCTGCCTCGCATGGGCCAGTAGGCCTTCTGCAGTGTTCCTCCATTCTTATGTTCTTATCGTGGACAGCAAAACAATATGAATTATTTCATAAGACAGGAAGTCATAGCAGTTTCACTCTGGCAATACCTTATTCAGGAACATTAATCCATCAGTGATAATATTTTTTTCTGATGGGTCTCACATGAGATATGTTCTAACAACAATTACGAAGTCCACAAATAACCCACAATTTAGGAGGCTGAAACTTACGACGAGGTTTTAGTCTGTCTCGGACCATTATGAAGCCACAATGATAATTATAAATATATAAGTGCGAAGGGAAGGGAGCCAAAATATATGCGTGAGAATGGGTGGGGAATGGCAGTAGAAGAACGGGAGGGGGTAGTAGTAGTAGCACTAGTAGTAGTAGTAGCACTAGTAGTAGTAGTAGTAGTAACACTAGTAGTAGTAGCACTAGTAGTAGTAGTAGTAGTAGTAACACTAGTAGTAGTAGTAGTAGTAACACTAGTAGTAGTAGTAGTAGTAACACTAGTAGTAGTAGTAACACTAGAATTAGTAGTAGTAACACTAGTAGTAGTAGTAACACTAGTAGTAGTAGTAACACTAGTAGTAGTAGTAGTAACACTACTAGTAGTAGTAACACTAGTAGTAGTAACACTAGTAGTAGTAGTAGTAACACTAGTAGTAGTAGTAGTAACACTACTAGTAGTAGTAACACTAGTAGTAGTAACACTAGTAGTAGTAGTAACACTAGTAGTAGTAGTAGTAATAGTAGTAGTAACACTAGTAGTAGTAGTAATAGAGCAACAGTGGTGGAGGTAGACATTAGAAGGTAGCGGTAGTAAAAACAACACACATGAAGATTGCTTCAGCCTCATAATAAAGATTGCTTCAGCCTCATAATAAAGATTGCTTCAGCCTCATAATAAAGATGACTTCAGCCTCATAATAAAGATGACTTCAGCCTCATAATAAAGATGGCTTCAGCCTCATAATAAAGATTGCTTCAGCCTCATAATAAAGATGACTTCAGCCTCATAATAAAGATGGCTTCAGCCTCATAATAAAGATGACTTCAGCCTCATAATAAAGATGGCTTCAGCCTCATAATAAAGATGACTTCAGCCTCATAATAAAGATGGCTTCAGCCTCATAATAAAGATGACTTCAGCCTCATAATAAAGATGACTTCAGCCTCATAATAAAGATGGCTTCAGCCTCATAATAAAGATTGCTTCAGCCTCATAATAAAGATTGCTTCAGCCTCATAATAAAGATGGCTTCAGCCTCATAATAAAGATGACTTCAGCCTCATAATAAAGATGGCTTCAGCCTCATAATAAAGATTGCTTCAGCCTCATAATAAAGTTTGCTTCAGCCTCATAATAAAGATGACTTCAGCCTCATAATAAAGATGGCTTCAGCCTCATAATAAAGATGACTTCAGCCTCATAATAAAGATGACTTCAGCCTCATAATAAAGATTGCTTCAGCCTCATAATAAAGATTGCTTCAGCCTCATAATAAAGATGGCTTCAGCCTCATAATAAAGATGACTTCAGCCTCATAATAAAGATGGCTTCAGCCTCATAATAAAGATGACTTCAGCCTCATAATAAAGATGGCTTCAGCCTCATAATAAAGATGACTTCAGCCTCATAATAAAGATGACTTCAGCCTGATAATAAAGATGGCTTCAGCCTCATAATAAAGATGGCTTCAGCCTCATAATAAAGATGACTTCAGCCTCATAATAAAGATGGCTTCAGCCTCATAATAAAGATGACTTCAGCCTCATAATAAAGATGGCTTCAGCCTCATAATAAAGATGGCTTCAGCCTCATAATAAAGATGACTTCAGCCTCATAATAAAGATGACTTCAGCCTCATAATAAAGATGGCTTCAGCCTCATAATAAAGATGACTTCAGCCTCATAATAAAGATGGCTTCAGCCTCATAATAAAGATGACTTCAGCCTCATAATAAAGATGGCTTCAGCCTCATAATAAAGATGACTTCAGCCTCATAATAAAGATGGCTTCAGCCTCATAATAAAGATGACTTCAGCCTCATAATAAAGATGGCTTCAGCCTCATAATAAAGATGACTTCAGCCTCATAATAAAGATGGCTTCAGCCTCATAATAAAGATGGCTTCAGCCTCATAATAAAGATGGCTTCAGCCTCATAATAAAGATGGCTTCAGCCTCATAATAAAGATGGCTTCAGCCTCATAATAAAGATGGCTTCAGCCTCATAATAAAGATAGCTTCAGCTTCATAATAAAGATGGCTTCAGCCTCATAATAAAGATGACTTCAGCTTCATAATACAGATGGCTTCAGCCTCATAATAAAGATGGCTTCAGCCTCATAATAAAGATGACTTCAGCCTCATAATAAAGATGGCTTCAGCCTCATAATAAAGATTGCTTCAGCCTCATAATAAAGATGGCTTCAGCCTCATAATAAAGATGGCTTCAGCCTCATAATAAAGATGGCTTCAGCCTCATAATAAAGATGGCTTCAGCCTCATAATAAAGATTGCTTCAGCCTCATAATAAAGATGGCTTCAGCCTCATAATAAAGATGGCTTCAGCCTCATAATAAAGATGGCTTCAGCCTCATAATAAAGATGGCTTCAGCCTCAAAATAAAGATGGCTTCAGCCTCATAATAAAGATGGCTTCAGCCTCATAATAAAGATGGCTTCAGCCTCATAATAAAGATGGCTTCAGCCTCAAAATAAAGATGGCTTCAGCCTCATAATAAAGATGGCTTCAGCCTCATAATAAAGATGGCTTCAGCCTCATAATAAAGATGGCTTCAGCCTCAAAATAAAGATGGCTTCAGCCTCATAATAAAGATGGCTTCAGCCTCATAATAAAGATGGCTTCAGCCTCATAATAAAGATTGCTTCAGCCTCATAATAAAGATGGCTTCAGCCTCATAATAAAGATGGCTTCAGCCTCATAATAAAGATGGCTTCAGCCTCATAATAAAGATGGCTTCAGCCTCAAAATAAAGATGGCTTCAGCCTCATAATAAAGATGGCTTCAGCCTCATAATAAAGATGGCTTCAGCCTCATAATAAAGATGGCTTCAGCCTCAAAATAAAGATTGCTTCAGCCTCATAATAAAGATTGCTTCAGCCTCATAATAAACATAAATGCTCCGTATAATTTTTATAGAAGGTGGATTATGAGACTTTACAAGACTGTGTACTGAAACATCATAAACATTTGCTTTAATAATGTGATGACACTACACCTTTCCCCAACGTCTTCCCTCACTTCCTCCTCAGCTTATTTCTATCTACCCTCAATTCCACTTTCCTTCACCTACACCCTCCCTCACCTACTCCTTTCTTCACCTCTTTCTTTCATTTCTTCCTTTCTTTATCTCGTCCTTTCCTCATTTCATCTCCTCCTTCCCTCATTTCTTTCCCCCGCTCCCTCCTTCCCTCACTTCATCCTCTCCTCATTTCCATAATTCTTCCTTCTTCATCTTGCTATTTCTTTCATTTAACTGATTCCTTCCTTCCTTGTCTTCCACATGTTTCCTTCCCTCACCTCCTGCATCCTTTATCTCTTCCCATTACCAACTTCTTTCATCCTCTTCTTCCCTTACCTCCTCACACTTTCTCCTCCTCACTTTCTCCTTTCCTTTCAATAACACAGCATCACATATCATCTCTGTTGTCTTGACCCGCCTTAAGTTCACATAGACTTCCCTGCGTAATCTTAAGGTGGGTCAGGCTGCGTGAGGTAAGACGTGGTCCTGGGCTGAGGATGAGTATAAGAGACTGTAGTATATTATGGCAGGTCAGAATGTTGGGGTAGTGGCTCCGTGTAGTCACTGGTTGACATTATTCTACCCATCTGCTTAAATTCTATGAGGATTTCTCACATACAGGTTGTAGAAAACTTGGACTATCCAAGTTTAGTAGGAAGATCTATGCCTGATGTCACTGTTTAAAAGTCTTATTTTATGAATCACCATCTGGGTACATTAACAACAGTGAAATACTGTGTATTATAAAGAGGAGAAGAGAGACTGGATCTTGTGGTGAATCAGGAAGGTGAGATATGGTTGGTTAAAAGGAAAAGAGGTAGGAATAGGAGTTGAGGGAAGGAAGTGAGAGTAGGAGGAGGTGATGGTAGGAAGAGCACTTATATTATGCATATATATATATATATATATATATATATATATATATATATATATATATATATATATATATATATATCCTAGGGGTGATGCGCAATAAGAGAAAGATTGTCTCCCGGAGTGATGTATACTGGAAGCTGTGTCCGCTTGGGTGATGCATTCTGAGAGAAATTCTTGTCTTCTACTGAGAAAAGCACTGTGAAAGTTCTTAATGTATCTAATTTGCGTATTTTATTTAGCTTTCCTTATTCACTGTAGAGCTGGAATATCATGGGTAGTTGTCTTTCTATCCTATACATATAGTTATTAACAGTAAAAACTTTATTGAAAGAATACAAAATAAGGAAATAAATATTCAACATTTAAATTTTGTAGTTTTATTTTGCTTTGAGCTTAAATTTAAAACTTTGACGGGCGTCTCCCTGTGCTTCCCCTCCGGTGCTTGACAATACCAGGATGATCCATCACCGCCGCCCTCCACCACACCTCCAGGCTCATGGCGTGAATTACGAATTACACGCTGGGCTGGAACGACCCGGAGGAGTAATCCATATTACGCTGCTGGAACTAATGTCTTTTACACCCATCTCCAAGACAACAGTGCTGAATAATCACATCCATCATGTCAAATTACATTCCACTTTGTGACTCGCTGAAGAAGCTTCCCCAAAAAACTCCAGAGATGGCAGTCTTACTCTCATTGAGTTTGTCTTCCAGAGGCTGATGGAACCATGAAATACTTGTGCTTCTTTGCATGAGCCATATATGTTTAAAATGTTTTTAAAGCATCTCAGAACAATGTGTGACACACTTAAAGTATGTTTTTTTTTTTTTTAAATAACGAACACTAATGTACATGTGCGTTCCCACACCGCTACCATCACTGACAGGAGTAAAGAATGTGTGTTTAGGTGGGGAGGATGTTAGAAGGGTGCGATTTGTTTTGAGTTATTGTTTTCGGGTAGGAATGGAGGTTGGGGTTCGACGGATTGTTTTGATCTGAGCTTGCTGTTTCCTTAGAAGTAGATCCTCTACATGGCTGGTGTTGTCCCTGGATGAGGAACTTCCACAAATGTTGTTTGGTTTCCTGCCTCTCTTTCCTGTCTTGGACTGTTTCAAATTCCTTTCATCAGTTGTTCCTTCTCCTGCAACGTTCTGTTCTTTTCGAGGCATGCACGTTGATAGCTGTCCATCCTCCTCAACGGTGGTTTCCGTCTAAAGAGAAGATCTCAAGTCATTTCCCATGCAAGAGGCAGTTTGACCAAGTGTATATTGTGCCTTGAATGCTTCCCAGTTCTCTGCAAATTTCCCACCTCGTGAACCACAACCTCATCTCCTGTCAGTTCAATGTTATTACAAATCTCCCTTTTATTAGCTATTTACATCTCAATAGTCTTTATCACTCTGCCTCTTGAAATCTATGTATAGTCAATGACCTTCTTTCCTCCTTGTTATGCTTTACACTTTAGACTGCGTAACGTAAATAGAAGCTCTTAAAGGGTAAATGACCTTTCTAGTCTATGGGCATTTATATTTAAAATTGAAAAAGAAACCAATCTAGGGCCAGCTTGTACGTTCACATTAAATATGGAGACAATAATAAATTTAATGTAAGGACACAAAAAATCACCAATACAAATTATTATTTTTTTTTTTATCACACTGGCCGATTCCCACCAAGGCAGGGTGGCCCGAAAAAGAAAAACTTTCACCATCATTCACTCCATCACTGTCTTGCCAGAAGGGTGCTTTACACTACAGTTTATAAACTGCAACATTAACACCCCTCCTTCAGAGTGTAGACACTGTACTTCCCATCTCCAGGACTCAAGTCCGGCCTGCCGGTTTCCCTGAACCCCTTCATTAATGTTACTTTTCTCACACTCCAACAGCACGTCAAGTATTAAAAACCATTTGTCTCCATTCACTCCTATCAAACACGCTCACGCATGCCTGCTGGAAGTCCAAGCCCCTCGCACACATAACCTCCTTTACCCCCTCCCTCCAACCTTTCCTAGGCCTACCCCTACCCCACCTTCCTTCCACTACAGACTGATACACTCTTGAAGTTATTCTGTTTCGCTCCATTCTCTCCACATGTCCGAACCACCTCAACAACCCTTCCTCAGCCCTCTGGACAACAGTTTTGGTAATCCCGCACCTCCTCCTAACTTCCAAACTACTAATTCTCTGCATTATATTCACACCACACATTGCTCTCAGACATGACATCTCCACTGCCTCCAGCCTTCTCCTCGCTGCAACATTCATCACCCATGCTTCACACCCATATAAGAGCGTTGGTAAAACCATTCTCTCATACATTCCCCTCTTTGCCTCCAAGGACAAAGTTCTTTGTCTCCACAGACTCCTAAGTGCACCACTCACCCTTTTCCCCTCATCAATTCTATGATTCACCTCATCTTTCATAGACCCATCCGCTGACACGTCCAATCCCAAATATCTGAATACATTCACCTCCTCCATACTCTCTCCCTCCAATCTGATATCCAATCATTCATCACCTAATCTTTTTGTTATCCTCATAACCTTACTCTTTCCTGTATTCACTTTCAATTTTCTTCTTTTGCACACCCTACCAAATTCATCCACCAATCTCTGCAACTTCTCTTCAGAATCTCCCAAGAGCACAGTGTCATCAGCAAAGAGTAACTGTGACAACTCCCACTTTATGTGTGATTCTTTATCTTTTAACTCCACGCCTCTTGCCAAGACCCTCGCATTTACTTCTCTTACAACCCCATCTATAAATATATTAAACAACCACGGTGACATCACACATCCTTGTCTAAGGCCTACTTTTACTGGGAAATAATTTCCCTCTTTCCTACATACTCTAACTTGAGCCTCACTATCCTCGTAAAAACTCTTCACTGCTTTCAGTAACCTACCTCCTACACCATACACCTGCAACATCTGCCACATTGCCCCCCTATCCACCCTGTCATACGCCTTTTCCAAATCCATAAATGCCACAAAGACCTCTTTAGCCTTATCTAAATACTGTTCACTTATATGTTTCACTGTAAACACCTGGTCCACACACCCCCTACCTTTCCTAAAGCCTCCTTGTTCATCTGCTATCCTATTCTCCATCTTACTCTTAATTCTTTCAATAATAACTCTACCATACACTTTGCCAGGTATACTCAACAGACTTATCCCCCTATAATTTTTGCACTCTCTTTTATCCCCTTTGCCTTTATACAAAGGAACTATGCATGCTCTCTGCCAATCCCTAGGTACCTTACCCTCTTCCATACATTTATTAAATAATTGCACCAACCACTCCAAAACTATATCCCCACCTGCTTTTAATATTTCTATCTTTATCCCATCAATCCCGGCTGCCTTACCCCTTTTCATTTTACCTACTGCCTCACGAACTTCCCCCACACTCACAACTGGCTCTTCCTCACTCCTACAAGATGTTGTTCCTCCTTGCCCTATACACGAAATCACAGCTTCATCAACGTTTAACAATTCCTCAAAATATTCCCTCCATCTTCCCAATACCTCTAACTCTCCATTTAATAACTCTCCTCTCCTATTTTTAACTGACAAATCCATTTGTTCTCTAGGCTTTCTTAACTTGTTAATCTCATTCCAAAACTTTTTCATATTTTCAACAAAATTTGTTGATAACGTCTCACCCACTCTCTCATTTGCTCTCTTTTTACATTGCTTCACCACTTTCTTAACCTCTCTCTTTTTCTCCATATTCTCTTCCCTCCTTGCATCACTTCTACTTTGTAAAAACTTCTCATATGCTAACTTTTTCTCCCTTACTACTCTCTTCACATCATCATTCCACCAATCGCTCCTCTTCCCTTTCGCACCCACTTTCCTGTAACCACAAACTTCTGCTGAACACTCTAACACTACATTTTTAAACCTACCCCATACCTCTTCGACCCCATTGCCTATGCTCTCATTAGCCCATCTATCCTCCAATAGCTGTTTATATCTTACCCTAACTGCCTCCTCTTTTAGTTTATAAACGTTCACCTCTCTCTTCCCTGATGCTTCTATTCTCCTTGTATCCCATCTACCTTTTACTCTCAGTGTAGCTACAACTAGAAAGTGATCTGATATATCTGTGGCCCCTCTATAAACATGTACATCCTGAAGTCTACTTAACAGTCTTTTATCTACCAATACATAATCCAACAAACTACTGTCATTTCGCCCTACATCATATCTTGTATACTTATTTATCCTCTTTTTCTTAAAATATGTATTACCTATAACTAAACCCCTTTCTATACAAAGTTCAATCAAAGGGCTCCCATTATCATTTACACCTGGCACCCCAAACTTACCTACCACACCCTCTCTAAAAGTTTCTCCTACTTTAGCATTCAGGTCCCCTACCACAATTACTCTCTCACTTGGTTCAAAGGCTCCTATACATTCACTTAACATCTCCCAAAATCAATCTCTCTCCTCTGCATTCCTCTCTTCTCCAGGTGCATACACGCTTATTATGACCCACTTCTCGCATCCAACCTTTACTTTAATCCACATAATTCTTGAATTTACACATTCATATTCTCTTTTCTCCTTCCATAACTGATCATTCAACATTACTGCTACCCCTTCCTTTGCTCTAACTCTCTCAGATACTCCAGATTTAATCCCACTTAGTTCCCCCCACCGAAACTCCCCTACCCCCTTCAGCTTTGTTTCGCTTAGGGCCAGGACATCCAACTTCTTTTCATTCATAACATCAGCAATCATCTGTTTCTTGTCATCCGCACTACATCCACGCACATTTAAGCATCCCAGTTTTATAAAGTTTTTCTTCTTCTCTTTTTTAGTAAATGTCTACAGGAGAAGGGGTTACTAGCCCATTGCTCCCGGCATTTTAGTCGCCTCATACGATACGCATGGCTTACGGAGAAAAGATTCTTTTCCACTTCCCCATGGACAATAGAAGAAATAAAGAGGAGCAAGAGCTATTTAGAAAAAGGAGAAAAACCTAGATGTATGTATATATATATGCATGTGCGTGTCTGTGAAGTGTGACCAAAGTGTAAGTAGGAGTAGCAAGATATCCCTGTTATCTAGCGTGTTTATGAGACAGAAAAAGAAACCAGCAATCCTACCATCATGCAAAACAGTTACAGGTTTCTGTTTCACAGTCATCTGGCAGGACGGTAGTACTTCCCTGGGTGGTTGCTGTCTACCAACCTACTACCTACATATATATGTATATACATGTATATGTCGTGCCGAATATGTAAAACTGGTCAATTAGCAAGAACTCATTTAAAATTAAGTCCCTTCTAAAATTTTCTCTTATACGTTTAAAGATATATTTTTTTCATTAATGTTGATGTAAAAATTTATAATTTTGCACCAAAAGGAACTTAGAAAACTTACCTAACCTTATTATAACAAGAACAATTTATTTTAGCCTAACCCAACTAAATATATTTTAGATTTGTGTACAATAATTTAATACTAAACAAACACAGTGAAATATATTTTTTTTCGCTAGGTTCACAATAATTTTGGCGAAATTATTGCATACACAAATTTTCACTTGTCCTATATGGCAAGATGAACGTTGCTATTTAAGCCAAGATGGCAAGTTCTGCCTATTCGGCACGACATATATATATATATATGTATATATATATATATATATATATATTTGTAATATATATATATATATATATATATATATATATATATATATATATATATATATATATATATATATATGTATACAAAACAACCACTCTGAAAGAATAGAGAAATTCCAAGCGCTTTCGTGACTACTCGCATAAGTAGTAGTCACATAAGTGAGTAGTCACGAAAGCGCTTGGAATTTCTGTATTCTTTCAGAGTGGTTGTTTTGCTTATTCGAAAATCACCTGTTTACTGTGATCTTGTTATATATATATATATATATATATATATTAAAAATATATATATATATATATATATATATATATATATATATATATATATATATATATATATATATTGTATTATATTACAATGGAACCTCGGTTTTCGTTTGCCCTAGTTTTTGTACGATTCGGCTTTCAACGACTTTTTTCGTCGAAATTTTGTACCAGTTTTTGTACATGCACTCGGTTTTCATACAGTTGAAAATGGTCCGTACTAAACTCGTCCGCCTGCCCGCATGACTCAGCCACTCATTTTCCGGAATCGAGCGCCCACACAAAGCATCCCATGCATTCGTGATTTTGAAGGGTTTGACGCTGACCCTGACGACCCTACACCTTTTGTGTAATCTATTGTATCTCTGGGGAAGTCCATGAGATTGGATGCGAGTGGCCAGGATGTGGAAGAGTTGGTGGAAGACCACAGGGACAAGCTAATCACTGAAAAGCTGCAAGACCTTCAACAGGAATAGCAACAGACTGCAGCTGAGAAAATTGCTTCATAGGAGGAGGAAGAGAGAGTAGACTGTACCTTCTTCAGTGATTAAGGACATGTATGCAAAGAGGAATGAGTTGCAAAGTTTTGTGGAGAAATATCACCCTAGCAAAGCTGTTGGAAGCCGTGTCTGCAACATGTTCAATGGCAGTGCCTTGTCCCATTTTGGGCAAATCTTAAAAAGATGCCAGATTTTTTTGTGCGACTGGGGTCTAGTGACGCAAGCTGGTCCTAGTGCCAGTAACAGACAAATAAGGCAGTAGCCCTGGATAGGGCCTTGATACCTGAATTCCTTATGGACGGGGATTTCTCTTCCAAACAATAACCTCTCCTACCTCTACCCTGAGCCAACAAGTCTTCAGTAAATGTAAAAATGATGTTAAATGTTCATTTATCCATTTCATTTGTCATTTATATTTATTTCTCTTTGTTTTCTGTATGTAAAACTATAGTTATTCTCTATAAAATGTATTTTTTGTTAATATTTTGGGTGCCTGGAATGGATTAATTGGATTTACATTATGTCTTATGGGAAATATTGCTTCAGTTTTCATACGATTTGGTTTTCATCAAACTTTTTCAAACTGATTTATCACGTAAACTGAGGTTCCACGATGACTTTAATTATCCATGAAGAGAAATCATTGTACCAAAAAAAAGAGATGCAACGGGATTAAATTGTAATGAAATTAGTGTACAAAATGCTAAATAATTATAAATAAAAGTAAAGGTAATAAAATAAACAATGGAAGTAAAGCAGTATAATAACATTTTGAAACAAGACATGAAGACAAGAGCAAGATAATTCAATGTTTGACATGAATAAAGTCTAGATCAACCGGTGTACAACAACAAACTCTGGATTACTATGTGAGACGCTCACAAAGTGTCTAAGTGTGTAGCAAAGTCAGAATCATCCAGTGGAGATTCTTCTTCTCTTAACCCCACAACTCTTGCCAACAGCCGAGCATTCACTTCCCTTACATCCCCATCTATAAATATATTAAACATCCATGGTGCCATCACACATCTTTGTCTAAGGCCTACTCTAACCTGAGCCTCACTAGGCCTTAGACAAAGATGTGTGATGGCACCATGGATGTTCAATATATTTATAGACGGGGTTGTAATAGAAGTGAATGCTCGGGTATTGGCAAGAGTTGTGGGGTTAAAAGATGAAGAATCTCCACTGGATGATTCTGACTTTGCTACACACTTAGACACTTTGTGAGCGTCTCACATAGTAATCCAGAGTTTGTTGTTGTACACCGGTTGATCAAGACTTTATTCATGTCAAACATTGAATTATCTTGCTCTTGTCTTCATGTCTTGTTTCAAAGTGTTATTACACTGCTTTGCTTCCATTATTTCATTATTGTGTTGTCATTATATTTTTAAAGAAACTTTGTACAAGAATGATTCTGATTGGTGAGGGGGACACATGCTTACGTCTGAAAATGGCTTGGACCTTTGTTAGCACTACTATCTTGTCCCTCTCTGTGGCAGTGGCTTTGCCTTTTAAAGGCATTCATAAATCAGGCCATTTGAATTTTGTCGAGCACTATCAGCAGGGTAGAATGGAACAAGATGAATGGGGGTCCCATTATTCAGTTTTTATTGCTTTGTGCCAAGGTTGCATGCAAACCGTCTAAGGGATGCACTTTATCCTCAACTGTAACAGTGCCCTGGAGGATGTGGTGTGCTATGCACCAAGTACATAACAATTTATTCGCCATTCATTACACATGTATTCATGCATACCTTCTATACCTGTCAAACTGGCAGCCAGTTGCAGTAGTTTGCAATGGAACCCCGACTGCTCTGATTTTCTGTCAGATTTATAAGTCAGCCAGTTGGTTAAGAGTTTGCTCCCAGTCGAATTGGTGTTATGCTTCCACTTCTAGCTGGAGGAAGACGTACACTATGGCCGGTCGAGTGCACTTCTCAGTATTGGTCTGTCTTGAAATGAATAACTAAATTGAGTGACTCACTTTGTTCTTTCATTTTAGCTGCTTTATTGTACTGTCTGCATACTGTATTGTAAATATATTAGTGTAGGAATGTACAGGTACTAAAAATACCCGATTATGTAAGCCTTTGCCTTTATTTACTTGAGTAATTTTCTTTGTCAGAAAACTTGATGTATGGTCAGTGTAAAGTGGCTTCTCATCGTCTACCTGTTTTGTAATAGTGAATAAGACACATGTACAAAACATGATTTTTAGTTGATAAATTAGACACATGTGCAACTCTTGGGTATCTTTATTGAGAAAACGTTATATGTGAATGAATTCATAGGACATAAATTTAATAAATATTTCTGTGAGTACTGACAGGAGTGACAGCACATGCCTATGTGAGAACAATCTTCCCAGTAAGTTGAAGTTACTCGAGCTAATTTCTCTCAAGGCTTAGAATATAGTTAGGTAAATGGACACATGCAAATTATTTATTAAAGCAACGGTTAACCCACGAAGGGCTTTATCAATCTTATGCAAATATAACAATTTATAACGCGAATACATATAGAGGAAGGTGTAGTAGTACAACCATTAGTATTAATAATAGTTGGCGTTGCTGAACTACCTGTAGTAACAAGATCTTTTTAATACGTTTGTCCGGCTGATGGTCTAAGAGAGAATGGTTAGGATAATTACCATGATAAAGTAATCGAACCATTTATTCAACCTTTCCCTGAGAGGTAAGAATGTCGCTACTCACCTATCAGCTACTTACCCCCTCTGGAGGTCTTTAGTAATAATACCTACAGGTGACGAAGATGGCCTCAGGATTATGGTTGGTTTTGGGTGCGCCTGATAAACGCATATGTACTTGACTCAAGCAACAGTAGTACTATCAGTAGAGAAAGGCATGTGTTTGAAGTAGGATTTCTGGAGATTCTTGGAGATAATATAGCTATCATTATGTGCAACAGTGTTGGAGTTATCTCTATGCACTTCTATCTCAGCGTATCTGGGCTTTGTATAACAAGACGGGCATACTTCCATTTCTTAAGGTGTTTAGCGGTGTTGTAATCGTGCACACATGCATTATGAATAATGCATAAATGTAATAGCTCATGCGTGTTTTGAGGCTGCGGGATGTTTCTAAAGTGTATACATATCCGCACACCCCACAGAAAATGGGGTAGACACAGATATGGAATATTTCTGAGGGATTTTAGTTTTGGTGAGAAGTGAGATTCCTGACAGAGGTGCTAGTAGTGGTGGCGACTCTGATATTACCCCGGAAACTGGTGTCCCTGCATGGAGAGTTTTAGATAGGAAAGGTGCGTTTCATTCAGTCTCTAGTGAAGATTGTCGGGAAATTGAGCTCTGAAAATGTTAGGTGCACGAAGGCATATTCTTCTTTTAGGTACACTAAACAGGACCGCTTTAGAAAGAAAGACTAATTTGACTGAAAGTGAATGAGATCGTTTTTCTTAAATTTTCTGTAGACTTTGAATCTGAATAACTTACTGAATTTTCGTATGAGCATGTAGAGTAAAGGATATTTTGTCTGTTTTCTCTTCTAAATGAAGTTTATTAGCAGCTCAACTGCATCGCACACGTTGGCGTTGTTAGAATAATGTCACTGGAACGAAATTTTCAATAATTAGTGATTAATACTGAACAGATTCCTTGTACAAGATGGTGGAGTATTACATCTTGATTACTGTTATTTCAGTTGATCTTTACACGTTTATTTACGAAGTTGCAGTTTAGGGAAAGTATATTATCCTAAGAATAATGTTTGTGTTTCATTAATTACCGTATTTAGAGGTATATTGATCTTTATTGAATATTGTGTATCTTGAATTTGTATATATCTAACAGCTAAATTATAAACTTCCTATTAAAGTCATGATCATATTATATCTAATCTTATTTTGGTGATATTTATTATCCTAAAGTTTGTCAAGTAGTTCAATATTCTCTCAGTAACTGTCTGATTTTTATCGGGCAATTATATTACTTGAAGTATCATGGAAGTAAACATCACACTGATTCGTGTAGGATTGAGGGAATTTACGTGCACGAACTCTGACTGTTAAGGAAACACGGTACTTTGTATCTAAAGTCTAACTCAAGTTTAATTATTTTGAAATGTTTCTGATATAATAATTTGATTTCTAATGTTGTCATAATTTTATAGGTATGTATTTAGAATCCTATCTACAGCTCCAGTAGCTATTATGGCCATATATATCAGGAGTCATTTGAAAAACTCCAGTAACTCACATATTTATGGTATTCTCATTACTGTAGCAGATTGCATTAAATTCGTATTTGTTATTATTAATGATTACTGTGAATAGATTCACGTGCAGTTATTGAATGGTTGATTTTTGTGGTTATGCTAGGTAATTTACACTATGTATGATAATTTACACTATGTATGATAATTTACACTATGTATGATAATTTACACTATGTATGATAATTTACACTATGTATGATAATTTACACTATGTATGATAATTTACACTATGTATGATAATTTACAGTATGTATGATAATTGCGTTTACGTGTACCTGTGCCTAAACAAACCTACTAACTCATCGTTTAACTAGGATCTTACGAATAAAGAAAATAGGGTTTTACTGGAAACTTTTCACACACGAATTTCAAGGTTTATCTAACAGAAAGAAAACAAATCATTTATCTAATAGGCTACAAATGAGAGGTAATTACAAACAGGCACCTGTAAATATACGTACTTATGGTTGTTTTTAAAACAAATAACGTTTTCAGTTTTCTGCATATACGTACTTATGGTTGTTTTTAAAACAAATAACGTTTTCAGTTTTCTGCATATACGTACTTATGGTTGTTTTTAAAACAAGTAACGTTTTCAGTTTTCTGCATATACGTAATTATGGTTGTTTTTAAAACAAATAACGTTTTCAGTTTTCTGCATATACGTAATTATGGTTGTTTTTAAAACAAATAACGTTTTCAGTTTTCTGCATATACGTAATTATGGTTGTTTTTAAAACAAATAACGTTTTCAGTTTTCTGCATATACGTACTTATGGTTGTTTTTAAAACAAATAACGTTTTCAGTTTTCTGCATATACGTAATTACGGTTGTTTTTAAAACAAATAACGTTTTCAGTTTTCTGCAAGTACGTACTTATGGTTGTTTTTAAAACAAATAACGTTTTCAGTTTTCTGCAAGTACGTAATTATGGTTGTTTTTAAAACAAATAACGTTTTCAGTTTTCTGCATATACGTACTTATGGTTGTTTTTAAAACAAGTAACGTTTTCAGTTTTCTGCATATACGTACTTATGACTGTATTTAAAACAAGCTGCGCCATCTCCCACCAAGATAGAGTGACGCGAGAAAGAAGAAACTTAAAGTTTTCTTTTCTGTACATTTATTAATTTATTCAGATAGAGTTACTAGCCTCTTGTTCTCGGCTTTTTAGCCGCCTCTTACGACATGCATGGCTTACGGAGGAATGATTCTTCTTCACTTTCCAATTGTGGCTATACATGTCTTGCCGAATAGGTAAAACTTGCGATTTTGGCTTAAAAACAGCGCTCGTTTTGCCAAATTAGGCAGAATTTGACGGAGCGAAAATATGTGAATGCAGTAATTTCGCAAATGTTCTGAACCTAATGAAAAAAATATATTTCACAATGAAATATATTTTTCTTCGTTAGGTTGAGAATGATTTTTGCGAAATTATTACATACACTAATTTTCGCTTGCGTTATTCGGCAAGAAGAGCTACAAAGATTTGGGTTGAAGGTGCATACACAGAGAGATGGATATCTTAACAGTGAATAACCAATGGATTTACCTAAATCCTAGTTTTAGGTATTCAAGCAATATTTACTAATGATGTATAAGCGAAATAATGCCTAAATGACTGTCGTATAGTCGACGGCATTTAATCTCAGTATAACAACCAATGATATTTTTTGTAATTTAATATTAAATCACAAACTGTTTTCCACAGACAAGGGAATAGACTAAAACTTTTTACTGAGAAATGTACATTTAATATTTTTAAGCGAAACAAAATGATAATAGTTGCTATAATAATAATAATAATAATAATAATAATAATAATAATAATAATACAATAAATTATATTTACGATTATTAGTCACTTGATAATTACATTCCATTAGTTACAGCTCCAGGAAAGCCTGACCGCATTACACTTAGCAACATTAATCACACCGGGGCGTACTAATTCCCACTATCATTACGCAAGATTAATACATTAATAGTGATCACGTCGAGTATGACACTACTTGATTAATATTGGGAACTATATGGGAACCATCAGGAGCTTGAGCAGTAATATTAGATGCTGGAACTGCGGTATCTAGTGGTGGAGTTGCAGGTTTGGGAGATGCAGTATCAGGTGCGGAGCAATATTAGGTTCACGAACTTCAGTATCAGGTGGAGATGGAGTATCAGGGGTTATTGCTGCAGTTTCGGGAGCTGAAGCTGCTATATCTGGTGCTCGAGCTGAATATCAGGTGGAAGAACTGCAATATTAGGAGGTGAAGCTGCAGTGTAATCCTCAACAGTACCGGGAGGAGGAGATACAGTATTAGGTACTTCAGAAGCTGAAGGTACAGTAACTGGAGCAAAGCCTGCAGGATGGAGTGCTGAAACTGTAGTATCTAGAGCTGGAGTTGCATTTAGCAAGTGCTGGAGAAGTATCAGTTGCTGGAAATGCAGTATCAGGTGCTGCAGCTGCAATATCAGACTGTGGAGCTGTCGCATCAGTTGGTAGAGCTGCAGTATCAGGTGCCTGTAATAGAGGATCAGGTTTTGGACCTGTAGTTTCAGATCCTCTACATCGGGTGATGGACTTGTAGTAACAGGTGAGGGAACTCCAGTAACAGTTGCTGAAGCAATATTAGCAAGTGGAGATATAGTATAGAAAAGTCTAGTTGAATTATAAGTAACAACAGTATCGCGAGGAGCTTCACCTGATACTGCAGGTATCATTTGATGGATTTTGTAGATTTCATAAGTCCTAAATAATTCAACGAAAATAAATATTAGTAATTTAAAAGATGCATATTATTAAAGTTCTTTCCAAAAACAAAATTTTGTTTTTGCTTAATAGATTTAACATCATTATATCTACCCTTGCACCGCCCGGCAATATAAATCTTTCATTCATTAAATTTTTGTCAGCCATTATAATTCATAGTAGGAAAGCTATTTAGAATCATTTATCTCTCGTGTTCATGCATTTACACTGTAATTCTTTGGTAGAACATTGTCACTGACATGCCGGGGTGCAAATTAATTTGGATTTTCAGCATATCGTAGCGCCATGCAACGATGTGCTGAAAATTAGCATTTCCATGCAGCTTTCTGGGATGGTACTGAAATTTCTCAGGACTAGGAATAATTTCCTCTAATCATCAAGTATCCCTCTCATAGGAAAGTTGGATTTTCGATTGTTTGCACATTTTCAGACTATGCTTTGATAGTGTTCCCGAATTTTGCGGTATTTAATAGAGTCTGGTAGTAATGCTTTTCTTTTTCTCAACAGTGGAGAGAAGTATGCAGAGTGACGTAGCTGCAAACGATGTCATGACAGAGTTGGTCAATGCATGAAATGAAAGGTGATGTTATGAACGCACCCGTATTTCAGGGTTGAACATGATTTCATGTTTGTACCTGCTTTTACGTGGCGTTCACGACAACCCATCTCTTGAACATGTGGAGTGAACAGGAGGAGGAGGACATCTTTGTTGCGGCTATGACAACAATAGATTCGGCTTCGAGAACCAGGCAGTGTCTGCCTTTCAGTGTTTGGCGTCTAGGATGTCCAATAATCGGGAATGATTGTTACTTTTAACTTCACACTGGTCTACAAATGTTCCACCAACAACGATACTCATATCGGAAAGGAAATGGTTTGCCATTTCTCTGGGCTGAAACAAAGGGATATCAGCCTAGTTCTGTGAAAAGGCTGTGAAGTTTGTCTAGTTGACTAGTAGGAGAATGTTGCGGTTGTAAATAATGCCTCGAATTAGCTGGGTTATTGTGATGCTTTGTCTAGTTGAAGCCTTTTGATATTATCCCTATACCTTTCGAACACTTTGTCAAACCTGTCATACTTATCATTAACTGATATAGCTGTAGCAAAAAAAAAAAAAATATCCGCCGAGTCTCCAAACATTTATTATTTTTGTGCCTTATGCATCTAAATGAATACCGCCTGACCATCAATCAGGAAACATAAGGTGCCCTGCCTAGTAGCCAGTCAATCGACAGTTAATAAATTGCTTTGTCAGTGCAAGCCATTGTTAATTTCTTTGCAGAACTCGAGCTTATTCACTTCTAGCCTATTCGCTGCTCTGAATTGAACAGCAACGACAATGCCTGAAGCCGTCATCCACACACACACACACACACACACACACACACACACACACACACACACACACACACACACACACACACACACACACACACACACACACACACACGCGCGCGCGCGCGCGCGCCAGAAGCACACATTAACCAGGTAACTGCTGCGGCATATGGGCGCTTGGCAAACCTGAAAACAGCGTTCCGGTACCTCAGTAAGGAATCGTTCAAGACTTCATACACTGTGTACGTCAGGCCCATACTGGAGTACGCAGCACCAGTTTTAACCCACACCTGGTCAAACACGTCAAGAAATTAGAGAAAGTGCAAAGGTTTGCAACAAGGCTGGTTCCAGAGCTCAGGGGAATGTCCTATGAAGAAAGGTTAAGGGAAATCGGTCTGACGACACTGGAGGACAGGAGGGTCAGGGGAGACATGATAACGACATACAAAATACTGCGTGGAATAGACAAGGTGGATAGAGACAGGATGTTCCAGAGATGGGACACAGAAACAAGGGGTCACAACTGGAAGCTGAAGACTCAGATGAGTCAGAGGGATGTTAGGAAGTATTTCTTCACCCACAGAGTTGTTAGGAAGTGGAATAGTCTAGCAAGCGATGTAGTGGAGGCGGGAACCATACATAGTTTTAACATGAGGTTTGATAAAGCTCATGGAGCAGGGAGAGGGAGGACCCAGCAGCGGTCAGTGAAGAGGCAGGGCCAGGAGCTGAGTCTCGACCCCTGCAACCACAATTAGGTGAGTATGAGAGGTTAAACCTTTTACTGGGCACTTCCAGGAAAAAGCAAAATTTGAAATGTATTTACTACGATTCCTACATAAATGGATTTCTAACGGTAAGTATTAGTTCAGCTGCGAAAATTCGAAGCCAATTTTTCGAAGTATTTTTCGAATTTATTATGCAAATAAACAATATCAAAAACATAAGTTGAACTTATTTTTAAACATTTTGAAGGTATACAGAAATATAAAGATGAATCAAAAAACAACATTTAGGCGCTACACCAGTGGTTCCCAAACTTTTTCAGCTTGTTACCCAATTTAACATGCCACATAAAGCATGTTACCCCTTTCACAAAATATTGTTATTATTGATATATATGGCTAAATTAAAACACTTGAGATATTTTCTTTTATTTATTGTATTTGAACATTGTGCATCTCTAATGACTATTACCAAAGATGTCAAGAACATCAGTGGGATGGATGGAGTTGCATACTTGAAGCTAGTTTAGGAATTCTTGGCTTCATACCAGCTTATGTCTACCTCGGCTGATGCTCACAGATAAACTGACAGTGTGAAATAGAGGCAACCTCAGGAAGTGAGTGACGCGTACTGGACAGGTCGATCTGGGCTACTGAGTGACTTTTGTCCTGAAGCATACTTGTCAAAATACTTTTGGGTTTCCACACACTTAGCTATATATTTCTTCTTTTCTAATACTGTATATTAGTTTTTGATGTTTATTGTTATTTGGTTTAACTTTATTACTTACTTATAATAGGTTTACTTTACAACTTTATATACTAAGACAAAGTTAACAATAATCCTCATACCGGGTACCGCATTGTTTTCTTGATTTTCAGAATTCATAACTTTTTTTCTGTCACCCCTCCATTACCCCCCAAAAATGGTTAAATTACCCCCAGGGGGTAATTTACCCCCAGTTTGGGAACCACTGCGCTACACAGAGATATGACTTGTACTTCCCATTTTCATTAATTTCCTAGATAATCGTTTCTTAGAATGAAAGTCTATGGAACAATTTTTTCCCTTCTTGATGTATAGATTTATTCTGCATGTGACATACAAAAGAGGATATGACAGTATGTTTCTTTGTGCTTGCATGTAAATGTGTCCACACTTGCTGGTCAATGATTCAGCATTGCATCATATTTCACATGATCATCAGGCCTTGGTGCAAGTTGGTACTGCATTGTAAATGATATTTTCAAGCTTGAGAAATCTTGATCATCACTGTCAACACTGGAACTATGGGAAATATACCTGAAGAAGGTCATGGAGTTGTTCTTATGCTGCTGTATCTAAACTTTTGTGCTTCTGATCTTGCAATGACAAATATCAAGCCTGAAAATCTTCAGTGGAATGTAAATGTAGGCAAAGACTCATTATGAATGTCGTTCTGCTCCCATCATGGAGGTCTTCCCATCATGGAGATCTTCAATATGGTATTCCTCGATTCTAATACCTCTCTTTCATGGCTACTCTGGTTTTTGGCTGGCCTAGCTTCTTCCTCATCATTTGACACATGTGCATTCGGTGGTAAGTACTCAATATCAATATCAAGCAGTTCCAGAACACTATCCTTAGCAACACAAATATATTTGGGTTTTTTCTGGGAGACAGCACTGCAAAACAACTCCTCATTCATCTAGAAGGACAATATAAACATTCTGTACGCTCCCAAACTACTACTGAATTCACGTATTCATTATAAAAATAATATTTATTTATTGAAATTACTACTTTTACTCTTACGGTCTGGCTAATAAATTTGTTGGCCTTTTTCCTTGCATTTTTTTTTTCATTACATGGTGCAGTTATATTACGACTCAAAAATTTAGTTATATTTCAAAAATATGTCTAAATCATTCAATTATGCACTAGACAGAAAAGTTTATACTTACCGACGTTGTAGATTGGTGAAATCTGAGAATATACGAGTATAACACGAGAAGAAAAACTTCTTTGGACGACACCAAGCGCAAAGTGTTCATATTTATGTATCTCGACTAATGGGGAGTAGATGTCACTGCCACTTAGCTGGAACGACTCACAGAAGTCCTGTGATTCATCAGAACTAGAAAATGGGAATCCAGAGACGCAGTGGGAGCAGGAAGACGTGCTAAAAACATGCTGTGAGGCCGATAAATTTATGGGCCTCCCCATAAATTTATTGGAGGAGAGGAGGCCTTGGGTGAATATGATAACGTACAAAAAAAATATGGTGAACAGGGGCAGATTGCTTGAGACGAGAAACAAGAACACAAGAGAACAGTTGGAAGTTGAAAACTCAGATGACTTATATGGAGGTTAGGAAGTATTTCTTCAACCTTAGAGTAGTCAGGAGGTGGAATATTCTCGAGAGGGAAGTGGTAAAGACAGAATTCATACAAAGGTTCAAGAAGAGGTACAATAAGGCTCTTGAAGCCAGCGACCAGCGAGGACGAGAGGCCAGGAGCTTAGAATCGACTCATGCAACCACAAATAGGTGAATACAAGGGCTGGCTTGTGTTGTAAGATAAATTGCAGCAAGCTAGCCAGGCCGCCTCCCTTCCACTTTCCCTCCCTATCTCACTCCCTCCGTTCCTCCCTTTCCCCTACTCTCTCTCTTCTCTCTCTCTCTCTCTCTCTCTCTCTCTCTCTCTCTCTCTCACACACACACACACACATAGAGGACAGATTTTAGTGGATCAGAAAGTATTTAAAGTACAAAATTCCCCAAATCAAATTGACTCTTGCAACAGAAGCGTAAGAAGAAAGGACCTGTAAACAGAGACAATCTAACTCAATTAAGAACGAACAGAAGAGAGACAGGTGAGGTAGAGGATAAAAATAAAATGAAAAGGACAGGAAGGAGAATCTAGGAATTTCAAAGACAAATACAGTAGCTGGATCTGGCTTTCGTTTAGTATAACTGGAATATTCTAAGCACAGTTCTGTTAGTTAATAGAAAATATTTTCAATCTAAACTGGCTAATATTATCAATTAATACATAGCTAGTTTAAGTGTAACTGGAATATTCTAAGTACAGTTCTGCTATTTAATAAAAAATATTTTAAATCTAAAGTGGCTAATATTATCAATGAATACATTCATCACTACTACCGCTATGGAAGGGAAGATCGAACCCAAGAATAAAAAACTTGATTACATTTACTTCAAGAAACCAGAGGATGTGTCACTGTGTGCCAAGACAGCTAGAACAATTGATCTTCCAGACACTTGGTTTAAAGCACGGATAAATGAATAATGTCAACGTTGTGTGCTCAGCAGTACACTGTAGATAAGGACTGCTCAGCAGTACACTATAGATAAGGACTGCTCAGCAGTACACTGTAGATAAGGCACTCTACTGTAGACTAAAGGAACTTAATGGTCTGTACATGAATACCGACAGTGTCATACGATTACATTACAGTCTTCATGTCTTCATTGACTTCCTTGGGTTTATTAATAAGTAGATGAAGGTTATCAGACTGGTGGAGCACCTGGAAAGAGACACCTTCATTACTACTACTTGTACAGTTTACAGATGATGAATCCCATTTAACAAACCCGCCAGAGTTGTAGGACATGGTAACTGAAGTGCGTTGAGAGAGAGAGAGAGAGAGAGAGAGAGAGAGAGAGAGAGAGAGAGAGAGAGAGAGAGAGAGAGAGAGAGAGAGAGAGAGAGAGAGAGAGAGAGAGAGAGAGAGAGAGATCCTTAACCTTGTCAAACCCTGTGTAAAAAAAAAAAAGATGAGAAGCAAAGTTTGTTAAGAAAAAAGGTATTTACAGGGAAGACAATAGAGTTGATCAAGTAATAATTAACATGAAACAAACTCTGAGTGATAGGGCGAGACGTCGAGGGACGTAATTGTGATGGTGAGATTACACACGAGTCATTAAGATGACCGATTCTGTTTCTTGTGTAGGTGAATGACTTGATACAAGAAATAGTCATAGGAATCCCTGCTCACAGATAAAACGAAGCTAATGAAAGGAATACAAACAGGAGGGGATCAAGAAAGGCTACAATTAGACCTGGGCAAGCTGCAGGATTAGTCTGTCATGTGGCTATCTTGATTTTCCTGACGCAAATATGCGTCAGGAAAATCAAGGACTACGTTTTAGGAACTTCATCATGAAATCATTTATATTATATTCGGCATACGTCAGATACATCATAGTGTATACAAAACTAGCATGGAAGCCGCACTATGTTAAGCTCGTCAAAAGGCTGAAAAAATGTATCAAGGTTTCCAAAGTAATTTGTCCCGGAGGTAAGAAGCTATGCAAAAACACTAAGGAGCTAAACATAACATTAGAGAACAGAAAAACAACGAGTGACATGATAATGAGATACAAAATATTCAATGAAATTGATAGGGATGACAGTGACAAACGGTTCGAAAAATTTGAAGCAGGAACTCCAGAAAAGAGCTGGGAGTTGAAAACACTGATGAGGCACAGGGATATTAAGAAATATTTATTCAGCATCAGAGTCATCAGGAAGTGGAATGTCTTCGTCAGCGAAGTGACAGAGCCAGAATCCCTGCGTAGGTTCCAGAATAAGTGTGATGATGCCCATTCAGTAGAGAACCCAGTAATAGTCAGCGGGGAGGCAGGACCAGTAGGTGGGATTCGACCCTTGCAAATACACATAGGGAAGTAAATATTGATTAACATACACACACATACAAACACACACACACACACACACACACACACACACACACACACACACACACACACACACACACACACACACACACCCGCACCCCCGCAACCTCAACTTGAGTACACACAAACACACAGGGCAAACAAGACCGCAGACGGAGTACAGTATAGGGGGCCAGAGACTACAAACCTCACTAGGATCTTGGGGTGAGAATAACACGGGGCACATCTCCTGAGGCGCACATCAACCAAATATCTGCTGCAGCATACGAGCGCCTAGTAAACCTAAGAACAGCATTCCGAACTCATAATAAGGAATCATTCAAAACCCTGTACACTGTGCACGTTAGGCCCATATTAGAGTAAGCAGCACCGGTTTAGAACCCGTGTTAGCCAAGCAAGTAAGAAAACTAAAGAAAGTGCAAAGGTCTGCACCAAAACTAGTCCCAGAGCTAAAGGGTATGTCCTACGAGGAGAGGTTAAGGGAAATCTACCTGACAACACTGGAGGACAGAAGAGATAGGGGGGATATGATAGCGACATATAAAATATTGAGAGGAATCGACAAGGTGGACAGAGAGAGGATCTTCCAGAGATGGGACACAGCAACAAAGGGTCATAGTTGGAAGCTGAAGACTCAGATGAATCACAGGGATGTTAGGAAGTATTTCTTCAGTCACAGAGTTGTCTGGGAAGTGATGTGGAGGCAGGATCCATACATAGCTTTAAGAAGAGGTATGATAAAGCTCATGGAGCAGGAAGAATGGCCCAATAGCGGCCAGTGAAAAGGCGGGGCCAGCTGCTCTGAATCGGCCTCTGCAACCACAAGTAGGTGAGTACACACACACACACACACACACACACACACACACAAACACCGCCCTGCTCATGGAGCAGGGAGAGAATGGCCCTAGTAGCGACCAGCGAAGAGGCTGGGGCAGGAGCTATGACTCGACCCCTGCAACCACCCACAGTTAGATCAGCAGTGTTGTTTTAATGCCAGTGAAGAGCTGTTGATCCAAGGAATTTGGGCTGCCCTCCCCTTCATGTCAAACCACATTACCTCCCATTCCCCAGACTCTGTATGACGACTACAGGTTTAGTGCCTCCCCGTGAATAAAATTATGTGCTCGACCTTTCAAGTGTTGTGTCACGTGGCGCAGCTATAATGCGAACAAACCTTTTCCTACTTGATCTCTTGCGTCAGACCCACAACTGTCAGTGTCACCCTGATCATCATTTTACTCACGAGTTGTTCATTTATTTTGGCTAAACAAGAGGTCACACCCACCGAGGTATGCAGTGTCCAAAAACAAATCGGTTTATCTTTGACTTGTTAAGTCGTCACCAGATGAAGATTTGGGATTATTTTGTATGTATGTGTACAGTATCATAATGGTGATATTAATATTAAGTTAACTTCACCTGCAGGTTGTGTAATTGTTTCGACTAGCCTAGAGGCCACACCCACTGAGGTATGCAGTGTTCGAAAACAAACCTATTTACCTTTGACCGACTAGTTCAGTCATCACTTAGTAAAATAATTTTAGGCTGGACCGATACTGTATTATTAAAAGCGACAAATTAGCCAGGTGATGGCTGTGTAGGCAAGCAAGCTGCTGCTAGCAACATCTGGTTGACCAGGTAGTCAACATCAGTGTTTGACATCAGTCTGGGCTTCAGGGGTTAAAACAGGACTGAAAACCGGCTATATATATATATATATATATATATATATATATATATATATATATATATATATATATATATATATATATATATATACACACACACACACACACCAGGCCTAGTGTCTAATCGACATGTGCCTAGGACAAAAATGGTAACTAACAGTTAACTGAGTACACACACACACACACACACACACACACACTATCACTCAAGCACTTCCAGGAAACCGAAGCGGTAGAGCACACCAACAGGTGCTGGATACAACCGAGGAGGTGAAGAAACTGCTAGGTGAACTAGATACCTCGAAGGCGGTGGGCCCGGATCACATCTCTCCATGGGTCCTGAGAGAGGGAGAAGAGGCGCAGTGTGTGCTATGAACAACAATCTTCAAGAAATCTATCGAAACAGGGTAATTGCCAGAGATATGGAAGACAGCAAATGTAGTCCCAAATTTTAGTAAAGGAGACGGAGAGCATTAAACAACAGACCAGTGTCACCGACGTGTATAGTATGTAAAATCATGAAGAAGATTATCAGGAGAAGAATGTTGGAGCACTTAGAAAGGAATGGGCTGCTACTTGACAACCAGCACGGATTCAGGGATGAGAAATCCTGTATAATAAACCTGATGAAGATTGAGACACTTATGCAACATATGGGAATCTTTATGTTGCACAAGTGTCCCAATCTTCAACTTGTCGTTTTTTTTAAACCCTTTATCACACATAAACCTACTGGATAACTATGACAAGATAACAGAAGTAAGACAGGAGAAAAATGGATGGGTAGATTGCATTTTCTTGGACTGTAAGAAGGCTTTCGACATGGTACCTCATAAGAGAATGGTACAAAAGCTACCTGGAGTCTACCTGGAGGGTGTTCCAGGAGTCAACTCTCCCGCGGTCCGGTTCATGACCAGGCTAGAGGAGCGTACAGAAATAACAGGAAAAGCACTGCAATGGATCAGGGAATACCTGACAGAAACGAAACTACGAGTGTTGGTACGTGACGAGGTGTCGGAGTGGGAGCATGTTTCAAGTGGGGTTCCACATGCATCAGTCGATCCGGTGCTGTTTCTGCATATGCGAATGACATGATGGAAGGCATAGAATCAAAGGCCTCACTGTTCGCACACGACGTGAAACTAATAAGGAGAATACAAGCGGACGAGGATCAGGAAAGACTATAAATTGATCTGGACAGGCTACAAACCTAGTCCGACAAATGGCTCGCTCCTGGAGTGAAACCTCACCAAGTGTAATGTTATGAAACTTGGGGAAAGACAAAGAAGACCAAAGATTTTGGGGTTAGTATCATGCCTAGCAAACCCCCATAGCGCACATTAACCAAATAACAGCTGCATATGGTCGCCTCTCAAACCTAAGAAAGCGTTCCGACATCTAAGTACGAATTCATTCACGACACTGTACACCGTGTACGTTAGGCTCATACTGGAATATGCAGCACCAGTTTGGAACCCACACCTGGTAAAGCAAGTCAGCAAGACTAGTCCTGGAACTAAGGGGTATGACCTATGAGGAGAGGGTAAGGGAACTCCACCTGATAACACTGGAGGACACGAGAGGTAGGGAGGGGACAAGATAAGTACGTATAAAATACTGAGAGGAACTGACAAGGTAAACAGGGACGGAATGTTTCAGCAATGGGACGCAGGAACAAGATGACACAACTGGAAGTTAAAAAGTCGTATGAGTCATGGAGATGTTAGGCAGCATTTCTTCAGCCTTAGAGTTATCAGGAAGTGAAACAATCTTTTAAGCAAAGTAGTAGAGGCAGGATTTATACAGAGCTTCAAGAAGAGACACGATAAGGCTCTTGGAGCCGGGAGACAAAGCAGTCCTAGTAGCGACTAGCAAAGGAGGAGGACCAGGAGCTGTGAATCGACCCTTGCAACTACATACAGGTGAGGGGGTACACATACACCTCCACAATGACGACTGCACTGACGTCAGTGACGACATTTATCAATTCTATATTTTCAAAGAATATTTCCCAGTATTTTATCTTCTTCCTGAAAACACGCGTGTGAGTGGACTGTATAAGATGAAAATGAATATAAATGAACCAGAGTGTTGAGAGTAAAACAATAAACAACACTAAATAACAAAAAAGGCACAATACCGTGACTGGAACGATACACAAATAACCCGCACATAAAAGAGAGAAGCTTACGACGACGTTTCGGTCCGACTTGGACCATTGACAAAGTCACACAGTATGACTTTATCAATGGTCCAAGTCGGACCGAAACGTCGTCGTAAGCTTCTCTCTTTTATGTGCGGGTTAATTGTGTATAATAAACAACACTGACGTAACTAAGCAATTAGTTTTTAAGCTCTGTAAGGATTTACTTAATGACAATTTACAGGCAGTGAGCCAGAGTAAACATATCAAGCTCTGATACATTGAGTGAAAATAAAATAGTGACAAACATTTCCTAATGTAGTAAACAGCATGTTACATAGACATAAAATGTATTTCAGCTGTCTTTTGTTTACTAGTGTTTGAATAACAACGTGTTCACTTGGGCTCACGGCTCATGTTGAATTAGTTTTATATAAACTTTGTCAGCGCTTACGAAATAATGTATATTAATGACGATAAACACATTTGGTTGATGTTGTGAATATACTTGATAAAATAGACACATGTGCAACTCTTGGGTATACCCAAGAGTTGCACATGTGTCTAATTTATCAACATGCCGGTTCTCTGAACCATTCATCTACAAACCTGTCAGACACTGCAACTTCTTGTGAATATACTTGTTGTAGAGAAACAGCCAGTGTGGTGATGTGTTGAGTCTGTTTGAAGTTAGGTTCCGAGGCTTCCAGGTAGAGTAAATCAGCTGGTTGTCATTCATTTTCCAATCACATATTAACTATAATTCGTGATGGGTCACCTGGTTACCTACTTTTTTTATTTTTTCCATCTTGCTTAGTTTCTTCTTTTCAGAAATTTATAGTTTTATTTTTCAATTAATTTTAATTTGATTTTCCTTAATGCTATTCATCATTTATTAAGATATAAATATATTTATTTAATGATATATATAAGCTGCTTCTTGCATGACGACCCAAAGTGGCATCATGCAAGGGAATTCACTTACTTTTATTCTTTCTTTCTACCCACACACCTCTTATCTTTTCCAGAGAATAATTCTAGCTGCTCGGACAACTAATATTCCGAATAGGGAAATCAGATAAAACAAAAATGATCCTAAATGGATAAATAATAGATTAAAACATCTCATTGGTCAAAAGAGAGGCATATATCAGCGAATCAAAAGACGAAAGGAGCAGTTAAGAAATTAATATATTCAGTTAAAGAGAGAAATAAAAAGAAATATGAAAAGCAAAGAGAGATTATGAGGTTAAAGTTGCAAGGTAATCGAAGATTAACCCAAAAGGACTCTTTCAGGTATACATAAGTAAGATTACGGACAAGATAGGCCCACTCAAAAGTTACTCGGGTCAGTTCACCAACAGTGATAAGGGAATGTGTAGAATTTTAAAACACTTCCTCTCAGTTTTTACACAGGAAGATACTAGTGATATTCCAGAAATAACAAATTATGTAAACAGGACGATAATAAACTATGCACGATTAGGGTCACAAGTGACATGGTCCTTAGACAAATAAATTAAAACCTAACAAATCCCCAGGCCCTGATGAACTGTTTGCAAGGGTTCTAAAGGAATGTAAAGAGGAGCTTAGCGAGCCTTTGGCTAATCTTTCCAACATATCACTATAAACTGGCATAGTGCCTGGTAAGTGGAAAATGGCAAATGTGATACCTATTTTCAAAGCATGTGACAGGTCCTCAGCTTTGAACCATAGGCCAATAAGCCTAACGTCTATAGTGAGAAAATTTATGGAGTCAATAATTGCCGAGGCAATTCGTAGCCATCTTGAAAAGCATAAATTGATCAATCTCAGTATGGTTTTACAAAAGGGCGTTCCTGCCTTACGAATTTATTAACTTTTCTCACTAAGGTATTTGAGGAGGTAGATCATGGTAATGAATATGATATTGTATATATGGACTTCAGTAAGGCTTTTGATAGAGAACCTCATCAGGGACTATTGAAGAAAATTAAGGCACACGGAATAGGAGGAGAATTTTTTTCCTTGATATAGGCATGGTCGGCAGATAGGCAGCAGAGAGTTTGCATAAATGAGGAGAAATCAGAGTGGGGAAGCGTCACGAGCAATGTTCCACAGGGGTCAGTGCTGGGCCTTTTGTTGTTCACAATGTACATAAACGACATAGATGAGGGAATAAATAGCGACATAGGCAAGTTTGCCGATGACACCAAAATAGGCCGTCGAATTCATTCTGACGAGGACATTAGAGCACTTCAGGGAGATTTGAATAGACTGATGCAGCGGTCGGAGAAGTGGCAGATGCAGTTTAATATAGACAAATGCAAAGTTCTAAACATTGGACATAATATTAAGATCCACATTAAATAATGTGGATCTTAATATTATGGATTTCGAAAAGGATTTAGGAGCTCTGGTTAGCATAAGTGTTCGCAATAAAGCTTACAGAATCCTTGGCTTCATATCAAGAAGCATATACAATAGGAGTCCTCAGGTTGTTCTTCAACTCTATATATCCTTGGTTAGGCCTCATTTCAATTATGTTGCACAGTTTTGGTTACCGTATTACAGAACGGATATAAATGCCCTGGAAAGCGTACAGACGAGGATGACAAAGTTGTTCCCATGTATCAGAAATCTTCCCTATAAGGATAGACTGAGGGCCCTGAATCTGCACTCTGTAGAAAGGCGTAGAATTAAGGGGGATATAATTGAGGTGTATAAATGGAAAACATGAATAAATAAAGGGGATGTAAATAGCGTGCTAAAAATTTCTAGCCAAGACAGGACTCGCAGCAATGGCATTAAGTTGGAAAAACTCAGATTCAGGAAGGATATAGCAAAACACTGGTTTGGTAATAGAGTTGTGGATGAGTGGAACAAACTCCCGAGTACCGTCCTAGAAGCTAAAACGTGTAGTTTTAAAAATGGGTTAGATAAATCTATGAGTGGGTGTGGGAGAGTGAGTTGGACCTGACTAGCTTGTGCTACTAGGTCCGAAGCAGTGCTCCTTCCTTAAGTGAATGTGACCTGACCTGATTAGGTTGGGTCATTGGCTTAAGCCGGTAGGAGACATGGACCTGCCTCGCATGGCCAGTAGGCTTGCTACACTATTCCTTCTTTCTTATGTTCTTTCTTGCATGCTTATACACACACACATGAACGCGTGCACGCGCACACACACACACACACACACACACACACACACACACACACACACACACACACACACACACATGCATGCACACACACAAATGCACACACACACTGACACTGCTAGCAGTAATCAGTGGTAGTGACAACGTCAGTGAACAATCCTACGAGTGATAACTAAAGTTATTAGTTAAAAAAAAGTCGAGAGGAAGCCTGAAATCATTAATATTTCAAAGTGCCAAACCGTTAGTGGCTAGGAGGCACCTGTTGCCACACAGATTCAAATATACAAAGATCAAAGTGAGTGTACCAGCGTTTGGATAACAAGTGAAATGTGGGGCACCATACAGTGAGAGTGAAAAAGTTAATAAGCGAAAGGAGAAAGGAAAAATAAAACATATAATAAGGGAAAGTGGCAGAGTAGGCCTGCTGAAGCAGTGACGTCACAACAAGTGGCGTGCCATTATTCATATAAAGTGAAGTGTATATAATGTGAAGTGTATACTATCATAAGTGAAAAGTGAAATCACGTGAGGAACACGGGATGTATGAGTATATATGGTTATAAACATCACGGGTGAAGGCTCTCCAAAATGGTGATAGAAGGCCTATGTACGACGACTACGTCATCAGCATCTGGCAACCTGTCACTGCACCGCTGCTAGCGAAAGTATTACTCGCCTATTGTGGTTGCAAGTTGTCAGATTCTGGTCTCTGCATCACTGTTAGATACTGGTCACTCACTCCTGCAAGCTATTACCAGAATTAGGGTAGAAATAGAATAGATAAGGTGAAGATAGTGTTGACGAGAGTGTGAGGTGTAGAGCAGACTAGCGAGGGGTAACGTAGTATTACTACCGGTAGTTATTAGCAGTATGAATACTTAGGAAGCTAGGAAGTCCTCTCTCAATGTGAGCAAGGAATAGGATAATAACCAGCAGTAACTGATACTTAAATCCAGAAAGGGCAATAAGTGGAGAGAGTAGCATTACTAGGAAAGACAACTGGGACTAAATATGAGCCTACACGACAGAGAGGCATAACAGATCTTTCAACCACAACAACCCCTCCCCTACCCCACCTAACCATCTCTCCCTCACACACATACACATACACACACACACAAGGGTAGACACTTATAGAAGCTTTAGACCCTAGTACCAATTTCCGCCAAACACACGAACACACACACATACACACACCTCTACTAGGCGAATACACACACACAAACACACACACATACATACATACACACACACCCTTATTAGGCGAGTACACACACACACACACACACACACACACACACACACACACACACGCACACACACACACCTGTAAAGACCCCATTATCAAGCGGTCACTCTACCCTCAGCCTTCTTTCCCTTCCCCTCCCCTTCTAATCCCATCACACACACACACACACCTCCCCCGCTTCTAAGGGTCACTCATCCTTCTCTCCCCCTCCTCCTTGCCCCCTTAATCCCATCCCTCTCTCTCCCACACATGCAAACACACACAAGCACACATACACAAGCACATATACACTTGACACAAACAAGTACTCCCCCTTCCCCTAACCACCTCTCCCCCTCCCCTAGCCATCTACCCCTCCCTCAAACCATCTAACCCCTCCCCAAAACCATCTAACCCCCTCCCCCAACCACCTCTCCCCCTCCAACAACCATCCTCCCCCTGCCCCATAACCACCCATCCCCACTCCCAGTAACCATCTATTCCCCTCCCCCTTCCTTCCATGGTGCAATGGGACAACCTAGAACTAGGATGAGAACAAAGGGCCCGAAGGACGAATCTGGGAGGGAGGACTGGGAGGTAGAGCTCAAAAAAGGGAGGAAGACTGGGGAAGGAGGCTAGCTGAGCTTGCAAGGAAGATGGATGAGAGAGAGGTTAGCAGCAGAAGGTGGGAGCAGCATGCCACAGTAGCAGAAGCCAAGATACAGAGTTTAGAAGAGGAGCTGAGAAAACTGAAACAGCCTAGAGACAAAGATAATACAGAAGTAGCATCAGCAATGTTTACATCAGACACAGACAAAGGGTCTGAAGGGAGCATGGAAGCTAAACTGTATGCAGAGGTCCTGCCAAACCCACATGGGGCCAAAACAAAGACAGGGAGCACACTAGGACAGAATGAGAGGTTGGAAGACATTGAAGGAACTAGGACATATGCAGGGACCTTACCAGACACTTGTGGGGGCCAGGAACAGGTGAGCAGGAATGACAAACCAATGAGCATAGGGGCCACAGCTAGGGAAGGGACTGAAGGAACACTCCATGGGAAGGAACTAAAACACCTAAGAGGATGCAATGGGAGTCACAGTTGGAGGTGGAAAGGGAGAGATCAGTTTTTGTCTGTGGGCTAGACGAAGCTGAAGGGGAAACTTATGATGAAAGAAAGCAGGAGGAGAAAAAAGCGATTGAAGGTATCATGAAGGTGATAGGCAAGGGAGACATGACCCAAGTGGCAAATTTTCGGAGAATCGGGTGGTTCACAAAGAAAAGGAATTGGCCTCTCAAAGTAATTTTCAAGGCAGAATCAACTCGAACCATGATCCTGCAGGAGAAAGCACGGCTGAGAGGCAAGCAGGAGTTCATGAGTGTGTACCTCGATCGAGACAGAACACAGGAGGAAAGGATGATACTGACAGAGTGTAAAAACGAAAGGAGGAATTGGAGGAAATGAAAAAGGAGAGCAGAATAACCCAGGAACAGGTGGAAGGACAAGCACACCCCCCAGAAACACCTGCAGAAGGACTCCAGCCACGACACCCCCAAGGCAACTGAACAATCCAAACCAACCATCACACACCGATCCCTCTATTCCCACCCCCTGCACCACGAACCCTACCTCTACAGCAACCCCCTATGGGAGCACTTCCTCCACCTCCACTGCAACCCCCCACAGGCCCCCACCAGGGCTCCTGCTCTCCCAACCCCAGTATTCCCCCAGGACCACAGTTACAGTATTAGAACAGAAGTTGAAGGTTTGGTACACAAATGCGGATGGATTAACGAAATACGAGGAATGGCAAGAAAGAATCAATGAGAAGTCCCCAGATATCATCGCAGTTACAGAAACAAAACTCACGGAGACATTAACAGATGCAATCTTCCCAACAGGATACCAGATCATGAGGAAAGATAGAAGGGGCAGAGGGGGAGGAGGGGTTGCTCTGCTCATAAAAAACCGATGGAAATTCGAGAAAATGGGAGGCATAGACGAGACAGGAGAAAGGGACTACATAGTAGGTACACTTCAGTCTGGGGAGCACAAGGTGGTCATTGCAGTGATGTATAATCCACCACAGAACTGCAGGAGGCCAAAAGAGGAATGTGAAGAGAACAACAGAGCAATGGTGGACATACTTGCTGAGGTGGCAAGAAGAGCTCACTCCAGCAGAGCAAAGTTGCTGTTATGGGAGATTTCAACCACAGGGAGATTGACTGGGAAAACCTGGAGCCACATGGGGGTCCCGAAACATGGAGAGCCAAGATATTGAATGTGGTGTTGGAAAACCTCATGCACCAACATGTTAAGGACACTACCAGAGTGAGAGGGGAGGATGAACCAGCAAGATTGGACCTTGTGTTCACCCTGGGCAGTTCAGAGCTAGTGACCACGTGGTTCTGTGCTTTGAATACATAGTAGAGTTGCAAGTGGAAAGAGAAACAGGAGTTGAATGGGAAAAGCCAGACTATAAAAGAGGGAACTACATAGGGTTGTGGAACTTCCTGCAAGAGGTTCCGTGGGACAGAGAACTGGCACGAAAGCCAGTAAATGAAATGATGGAATATGTAACAACAAAATGCAAGGAGGCAGTGGAAAGGTTTATTCCCAAGGGCAACAGAAACAATGGGAAGGCCAGAACGAGTCCCTGGTTTACCCGACGGTGTAAGGAGGCAAAAACAAAGTGCAATAGAGAATGGGAAAAGTACAGATGGCAGAGAACACATGAAAATAGGGAGATTAGTCGCAGAGCCAGGAACGAGTATGCACAGGTAAGGAGGGAGGCCCAGCGACAGTATGAAAATAACATAGCATCGAAAATCAAGACTGGCCCGAAACTGTTGTATAGCCACGTCAGGAGGAAGACAGCAGTCAAAGACCAGGTGATCAGACTGAGGACAGAAGGTGGAGAACTCACAAGAAATGATCAGGAGGTATGTGAGGAGCAAAACAGGAGATTTAAGGAAGTTTTTACAGTAGAGACAGGAAGGGCTCTGGGAAGACAGCACAAAAGGGAACATCAAGAGGGAATATACCAACAAGTGTTGGATGACATACGAACAACCGAGGAGGAGGTGCAGAAGCTGCTAAGTGACCTTGATTCCTCAAAGGCGATGGGACCAGACAACATCTCCCCGTGGAGATGCTGTGCGTGCCCCTAACCACAATCTTCAACACATCCCTTGAAACTGGGCAACTACATGAGAAATGGAAGACAGCAAATGTAGTCCCCATATTTAAGAAAGGAAACAGAAATGAAGCACTAAACTACAGACCTGTGTCTCTGACATGTATTGTGTGCAAAGTCATGGAGAAGATTATCAGGAGAAGAGTGGTGGAACATCTGGAACTGAACAAGATTATAAATGAAAACCAGCTTGGGTTCATGGAAGGCAAATCCTGTGTCACAAACCTTCTGGAGTTTTATGACAAGGTAACATAAATAAGACACGAGAGAGATGGGTGGGTTGCGTTTTCCTAGACTGCAGGAAGGCCTTTGACACAGTTCCCCACAAGAGATTAGTGCAGAAACTGGAGGATCATGCGCATATAACAGGGAGGGCACTGCAATGGATCAGGGAATACCTGACAGGGAGGCAACAACGAGTCATGGTACGTGAAGAGGTATCACAGTGGGCGCCTGTGACGAGCGGGGTCCCACAGGAGTCAGTTTTAGGACCAGTGCTATTTTTTATATATGCGAACGACATGATGGAAGGAATAGACTCTGAAGTGTCCCTATTCGCAGATGATGTGAAGCTGATGAGAAGAATTAAATCGGATGAGGATGAGGCAGGACTGCAAAGAGACCTGGACAGGCTGGATATGTGGTCCAGAAACTGGCTTCTCGAATTCAACCCTGCCAAATGCAAAGTCATGAAGATTGGGGAGGGGCAAAGAAGACTGCAGACAGAGTATAGGCTAGGTGAGAAAGACCTTGGGGTTACCATAACACCGAGTACGTCACCGGAGGCACACATCACCCAAATAACTGCTGAAGCATACGTTCCGATACCTTAATAAGGAATCGTTCAAGACACTGTACACTGTGTATGTTAGGCCCATACTGGAGTATGCAGCACCAGTCTGGAGCCCACACCTGGTCAAGCACGTCAAGAAGTTAGAGAAAGTACAAAGGTTTGCGACAAGGCTAGTCCCAGAGCACAGGGGAATGTCGTGCGAGGAAGGTTGAGGGAAATCGGACTGACGACACTGTCATAGAGTCGTCAGGAAGTGGAATAGCCTAGCAAGTGAAGTAGTGGAAACAGGAACCATACATAGTTTTAAGAAGAGGTATGACAAAGCTCAGGAAGCAGAGAGGGAGAGGACCTAGTAGCGATCAGTGAAGAGGCGGGGCCAGGAGCTGAGTCTCGACCCCTGCAACCACAATTAGGTGAGTACAATTAGGTGAGTACACACCTCCAATGTACAAACCTCCATCAATTTTATTTCTCTACCATTTCACAATCTCCTCCTGTCACCTATCACACAGTCACTCCTAGTAAATCTCATATAGCGAACCGTCCTTCTCTCTCTCTCACTCTCTCTCACTCTCTCTCTCTCTCACTCTCTCTCTCTCTCTCTGTTAAATTCATATTTAACAAAACTTACCCCATAGATCATAGGTTATCCTGTGTTAAGTAACATATGAGACGAAAATTTATTCCTTCAAAAATATAATGTAGGAGTCTGATCATACTGTTATTATGTTGTTCTTATAAATATCAATCCATTTCCACTACAAAAGAGTTCTTTTTCCTTACAACTATTAGTTGTATTTAATAATAATAAAAATGGAGGTTTAAATAAAAAATAAGACAATTTTAAAATCTTTAAAAATTATAAAATGTATTTTTCAAAATTAGATGCTGTTTTCTTTTGAGGTTATCAAATTATTTTGCAGAAGTAAATTTGCATTATTATTATTATTATTATAATCAAGGGGGAAGCGCTAAACCCGGAGGATTATACAGCGCCTGGGGGGGAGGGGGATGTGGAAGGCATTCAGGCTTAATTCGGGGAACTGGAGTACAGATCCAATTCCCTAAATCAAGAGCCCCTCACCAACATCAAGGAACCTTCCTTGAGGGGAGTAAATTTGCAGAGGTTAAGAGAAGGAGCTTAAGATAAAGTGATTAATGATATTCATACCAAGTAATGATTAGTGTGTCACAGATTATAAAATCCATATAACAAATGGGTAAGGAAGGATATTAAGACAAAGCATTATATACAAAGAAAATGTGCTAAGAATATATGTTTCTTTATAGTAATCACAGGTAATGGAGCTTCCTCAGAAACCTATAGCCAGATCAAAATTTCATGAGATGTTTCGCAAATATTTTGTTTACTTGCAGGTGAAAAAATTTCAAGAAGGCCACCAAGTGGATTTTGTTGGTATTGTAATAAGATAAAGTTTTTAAGGTGAAGGAAACATTCATCAGAGTTCTTGTATGCATCTTGTTTACATCATGGATAGTATCACAATACGCATTGCATCATATTATCATCTGATGCTACTTAAAATCGTAAAAAAATAGCTATTGAAAAGGGTAGAAATGGAATATCATGTAGATCTCTTTCTCTACTCTTTAAATGCTGGTTAATTTTATTCGGTAAGAGCTTATAAGAGCATAAGAACATAAGAAAGGAGGATCACTGCAGCAGGCCTGTTGGCCCAAACTTGGCAGGTCCTTTACAATCCATCCCACTAACAAAGCATTTGCTCTACCCAATTTTCAATGCTACACAAGAAATAAAGTCTGATAACTCTATCCACTCATTTTCAATTCTCACTCAAATCCAATCCTTCTCATTCATATATTTATCTAACCTAAATTTGAAACTACCCAAGGTTTTAGCCTCAATAACCCAACTAGGTAGACTGTTTCACTCATTAACTACCCTATTTCCAAACCAATACTTTCCTATGTCCTTTCTGAATCTAAACTTGTGTAATTTAAATCTAATTTCAATCTAATTTAAATGGAGCTTAGTCAGTCATTAACGAGTGTGTTTAATGCCTCCATCCTTACCGGTGTTTTGCCAGAGTTGTGGAAGATGGCTAATGTGGTTCCTATATTCAAATCAGGGGATAAGTCCGTTCCTTCAAATTACCGTCCAATAAGCCTGACATCTATAGTGGGCAAGTTATTAGAATCAATTATAGCTGACGTTATCAGAAGTCACCTTGAAGAGCATAACTTGATAAATGAATCTCAGCATGGATTCACGAGAGGTCGTTCCTGCCTGACAAACTTACTGACGTTCTTCAATAGAACATCTGAGGCAGTTGACAGTGATAAAAATTATGATATTGTTTATTTGGATTTTAGTAAAGCCTTCGATAGAGTACCTCACAAGAGACTCTTAAGAAAAGTGGCAGCTCATGGTATAGGAGGTAAAGTTCTAGCATGGATAGAGGCATGGGTTATCAATAGAAAGCAAAAAGAATCTTCAAGGCCTAATAATTGTGGCTCCTTATTCTTCTTTGTCTGACAAATTTCCAAAAGCATGTTCAGAGAAGAATTTTTTAGTATCCAAATATCGTAAAATTATTATATCCAAATCTGAGAAAAACCCTCACATATCGAGTTTTCTGACGTTAAACGTAGCTATTTCTCCATGGCTCAGAAAGTGGGGTAACTGGGCCGTTGAAATGATCTATAAAGGAGAAATTAGACCTAATAGTAGAATGACTGAAAAAAACAGAAGCTATCAATACGTCACTAGACGCAGTTTTAACACTATTTCTATCTCTCATTAATTAGTTATAAATTTTAAGGACCCTAAGCATTCTGTGTTAATTTTTTTGAGACTTATTAGAAACTTAGTCGACACACCCTCACACTCTTGCTCTTACCTTTCATAAATATAGGTAAACACTCATCTTATCTAATCATTAGGTTCAAAATTTAGAAATCTGTCTTTCGACAGGAGGCCTGGTCACAAACCGGGCCGCGGGGGCGTTGACCCCCGGAACTCTCTCCAGGTAAACTCCAGGTAAACTAGAGATATATCTGTGACATATTCTTTTAGTTTTATTCACTCAACGTTTCTCCTTTACGTAGATACTTCACAGATTCGCAAAATAATTGCCAACGAAGGTCTTTCAAAGCCTAACAGATATTAAGAAAATCGGTTCATTTGTCCCATATTTTCAATCCACACTTAACTATGACTGAGACTCAGTCAGAAACACACACCCTCTCACGTAGGCTCTCTTCACATCACTGAGAGTTACCAAGTAATATTAATAAAAAACCCATATCTCGAATACTCATGTTTATATACGAATTAAAATACCAATCACTACCAGTTATATTGATCAGGATAATTTCCGTGTTTTCTCGTACAATTATGCATCATGTGCTCTATTGTAGATATTTTGAAATCATTCTCTGATCATCCTCTACCTCTGATCCTGGGAGTTTAAGCTCTTCCATCACAACCATCTTTATTACATTTCATTTCCATGTCTCCGAGAAATCATATCATCTGCGGATTCATATCTTCTGATTACCTTTGGGAAAACGACCTCTCGACTATTTTTCTTCCTCTTAATGCTTTCTCTAAGTCGCCCAATAGCTTCCGTGAAATAGGTTATTCGATCAGGATCATTTTAACCAGCACCAAACTGGAGTTCTATTGGTGAAAGTTCCAATTCATGCACAGATTATAAAAACGTAATAGTCATAAATCAAAGTCTTAATGTCAATGATTGCAAACCTAAGCATTCTTGCAAACGAAATTATTGATTTAGTTGTTATACGTATATTTTGAAGCTGCCAGAAATGCTTTGCATAACCAGGGGCTTACTATAAAGGATGCTTGTAATGTCAACTATTCATGGATCGAACGTCGTCTTAAAGTTATGTACTTCACTCTCCAGTTTCTTCCACTTCCTGAGAGCTCAAAGGCTGAAGAAAAACTTCCTAACATCCCTATGACTCATCTGAGCTGTTAACCTCCAGTTGGGTCCCCTTTGTTCCTGTGCCCCATCTCTGAAAAATTCTAGCCCTGTCCACCTTGTCAATTCCTCTCAGTTTTTTATACATTGTTATCATGTCCCTTCTATCTCTCCGGTCCTCCAATGTCGACAGGTTGAGTTCCCTTAACCTTCCTTCATGGGATATGCCCTTTAGTTCCGGGACTAGTCTTGTTGCAAACTTTTATACTTTCTCCAGTTTCTTGTCGTGTTTAACTAAGTGTGGGTTCCATATTTTTGCTGTATACTAGAAGGTGCCTCACATACATATGTTGCATCAGTTATTTGGTTGATGCGGGCCTCAGGGGATATGCTTGGTATGATGCTCTCCTCAAGATTCTGTTTCTGGAATGGTTTTGCAGCCTTTTGATCCCATAGGCTATACTCTTGTCTGCAGTCCTCTCTGTTCTTCCCCAAGCCTCATGACTTTGCATTTGGTGGGGTTAAACTCTGAGCCATTTGTCAGACCAGGCTTGCAGCCAGTCCAGCTTTCCTTGTAGTCTTACCTGATCCTCGTTCACTTGTATTCTCCTCATTAATTTCACATTATCTGAGTCTGTCCATTCCGTCTTGTCATTTGCATATACAAAAAACAGCACCGGACCTAGGAATGGCACTTGTGGAACCCCACTCGCCACCTGCACCCACTCTGGCACCTCGTTACCTACTAGCACACTTTGTTCCCTTCCTGTCAGGTATTCTCTGATGCACTGCAGTGCTCTCCCTGCTATTCCTGCCTGCTCCTCTAGCTTTTCAACTAGTCTTGTGTGGCACTGTGTCGAAGGCCTTCTTTTAATCCAAGAAGATGTAGTCTACCAATCACTTTTTCTCTTGTCTTACCTTTGTTACCTTGTCGTACAATTTCAGTAGGTTTATGACGCATGATTTTCCTTCTTTGAAGCCGTCTTGGTTGTCATACAAGAGTCCGTTCCTCTCCTGGTGCTCCACCACTCTCCCCCTGATCATTTTCTCCATAACTTTACATACTATATATACATGGAAGTGACACTCGTGTGGTTTAATGCTGCCTATCTCCTTTCTAAAAAACTGTCTTCCATATCTCAGACAGTTGCCCTTTTTCAACAGATTTATTGAAGATTGTTGTTAGCCGAGAACGCAGTGCGTCTTCCTCTCTCAGAATCCAATGAGAGGTGTGTGTGTGTACTCACCTAAATGTATTCACTTAATTTTAGTTGCAGGGGGTCGAGTCATGTGTGTGTGTGTGTGTACTCACCTAGTTGTACTCACCTAGTTGTGGTTGCAGGGGTCGAGTCATAGCTCCTGGCCCCGCCTCTTCACTGGTCGCTACTAGATCACTCTCCCTGAACCGTGAGCTTTATTATACCTCTGCTTAAAGCTATGTATGGATCCTGCCTCCACTACATCGCTTCCCAAACTATTCCACTTCCTGACTACTCTGTGGCTGAAGAAATACTTTTTAACATCCCTGTAATTCATCTGTGTCTTCAACGTCTAACTGTGTCCCCTTGTTGCTGTGTCCCATCTCTGGAACATCCTGTCCTTGTCTACCTTGTCAATTCCTCTCAGCATTTTATATGTCATTATCATGTCCCCCCTATCTCTTCTGTCCTCCAATGTCGTCAGGTCGATTTCTCTTAACCTCTCCTTAGCTCTAGGACTAGTCTTGTTGCAAACCTCTGCACTTTCTCTAGTTTCTTTACGTGCTTGGCTAGGTGTGGGTTCCAAACTGGTGCCGCATACTCCAATATGGGCCTAACGTACACGGTGTACAGGGTCCTGAACGATTCCTTATTAAGATGTCGGAATGTTGTTCTGAAGTTTGCTAGGCGCCCATATGCTGCAGCAGTTATTTGGTTGATGTGCACCTCAGGAGATGTACCCAATGTTATACTCACCCCAAGATCTCTTTCCTTGAGTGAGGTTTGTAGTCTCTGGCCCCCTAGACTGTACACCATCTGCGGTCTTCTTTGCTCTTCCCCAATCTTCATGACTTTGCACTTGGTGGGATTGAACTCCAGGATCCAATTGCTGGACCAGGTCTGCAGCATGTCCAGATCCCTTTGTAGTTCTGTCTGGTCTTCGTCCGAATGACTTCTTCTCATCAACTTTACATCATCTGAAAACAAGGACACTTCGGGTTCTATTCCTTCCGTCATGTTGTTCACTAGAAACAGCACTGGTCCTAGGACTGACCCCTGTGGGACCCCACCTGTCACATGTACCCATTCTGACACCTCGCCACGTACCATGACTCGCTGCTGTCTTCCTGACAAGTATTCTCTGATCCATTGTAGTGCCTTTCCTGTTATCCCTGCTTGGTCCTCCAGTTTTTGCACTAATCTCTTGTGTGGAACTGTGTCAAACTCCTTCTTACAGTCCAAGAAAATGCAGTCAACCCAACCCTCTCTCTCTTGTTTTACTGCTGTCACCCTGTCATAGAGCTCCAGTAGGTTTGTGACACAGGATTTCCCGTCCCTGAAACCATGTTGGCTGCTGTTGATGTGATCATTCCTTTCTAGGTGTTCCACCACTCTTCTCCTGATAATCTCCATGACTTTGCATACTATACATGTCAGTGACACTGGTTTGTAGCTTAGTGTTTCATGTCTGTCTCCTTTTTTAAAAATTGGGACTACATTTGCTGTCTTCCATGCCTCAGGCAATCTCCCTATTTCGATAGATGTATTGAATATTGTTAGGGGTACACACAGCGCCTCTGCTCCCTCTCTCCGGACCCATGGAGAGATGTTATCTGGCCCATTGCCTTTGAGGTATCTAGCTCACTCAGAAGCCTCTTCACTTCTTCCTCGGTTGTGTGTACTGTGTCCAGCACTTGGTGGTGTACCCCACCTCTCCGTCTTTCTGGAGCCCCTTCTGTCTCCTCTGTGAACACTTCTTTGAATCTCATGTTGAGTTCCTCACATACTTCACGGTCGTTTCTTGTCTCTCCTCCTTCCTTCCTTAGTCTGTGTGTGTGTGTGTGTGTGTGTGTGTGTGTGTGTGTGTGTGTGTGTGTGTGTGTGTTTGTGTGTCAGTGTATAAGCATTCACATAATTGTGGTTGCCTTATTCGAGTCCCACCTCATGGCCCTTCGCTACATGCTAACGAGGTATTCCTCCATTACATCTAAGTCATTCCACTACCTGGCCACCCTAAGGCTGAAGACGTATTTCTTGGTATTCCTGCGATTCACCTTCCAGCTATGTACTCATGTACTCTTTTCAATCTATGTAATATATTCGTAGTTTAGTATAGAACTTGGCTTCACTGCATTTGTAAAATTCAGTCACACATGCGTCCATTCAGCTACACATGCGTCCATTCAGCCACACATGCGTCCATTCAGTCACACATGCGTCCATTCAGCCATATCAGCTGATAAAATTCCGTGGAGCTTGCTGTGAGCTTCCAAGCACATTAGTGACTCCATTAGCTAACGAGGAGGGAGAGCACCTTAAAGGTCACAGTAGTCCACTTGACCATGCAGTAAGACAAAATTCGGAGTGCCTTTTGTCAATAGGCTTAAGTGAATGAGTTCCTGTATACCTGGTGTCGAATCCCTGCTAATGGCGGGTTAATTAACTGTTTTAGGTTTAAATCTCCAGATGTCCAAATTTACGCACGATTAATTTATTCGCAGTGTCTTCTAGTGTTTACAAAACTAGAAATAAAGTAAAAGTTATTTGCAGGATATAGTACGGAAATTTAATTCTTAGGTTTTTTATTTTCTCATTAGGCCCTGGAATTGATTAAAAGATTTTCGTGGTTCCTATATTAATTACTAGTTCCATAATCTCCTCTTCCCATGCTCGTATTATTGTGTAAATGGACACAGATGCAACTAATGTGACATTTTATTTAGTCAGCGTTTTATTCTCCAGGAGGTCTGTCAAGTCGTTGCAGGAGAGCAAAACATTGCCACAATAAAATGACATATTAGTTGTATCTGTGTCCATTTACCTAACATTTTGTCGGTAATTCTACTGTTATTACCCATCCTCGCATTCCTTTCCCATCCTCACCTATTACGACTCTCTCTCTCTCTCTCTCTCTCTCTCATCGTGCCCATTCCAAAACCGAATTCTAACAAGTTTACATCTTGCATGTGAAAAGTACTTGAGAAATTTGTCCTCAACAGGTTCATTGTCCATATATAACACCAATTCTTTCCCAGTATTTATGGGTTCGTACTTTGGAGAAGTATGCAACAAGCTTTGCCGAGTAGTTCACCAGGCAGAGACTTGGCACGATGGTGGCCTTTATTGACCTCAGACCTACTTTTGACACGGTAAACAGAGAACTCATTTTGGAACAAGGATTCCTGAGCAACAGAACAGCCTAAAAAATGGTATATAATACTGACAAGTTCAGATATATACATTGTACTGGGTGTCTTTACAAAGTAGACATTACAAAACCAGTGATTTTATCAATACAATGCAAAAGGCTATAAAGGTGGAAGTAATCAATTCCTTAGCATAGAAGCAGGTATTCGGTATCGTAGTCTTGAACAACCTCGGTCATATACAAAGGTGGCAGTACCTCAGTGCCTCATTTGAGCAAGGCACATCTCAGTGTGAAGTACTGAAGAAAACAAGGCACAATACCGTGACTGAAACAATACACAAATAACCAAATCAGACCGAAACGTCGTCATAAGCTCCTCTCTTCTATGTGCAGGTTGTGTGTGTGGAGTACAAGGTCAAACTCTTTTTGCAAATGCAGCGAACAAACTACAAACTCTCCTCAACTACTTGTTAGCTAGCAGCAATAACTAGGAACCCCAGTGTCACTGAGCAATCATTTCCTGACCAACTTTCGTAGTTAAGTGAGAATTAATACTGTGTGTGATGGCGCACTAAAGCACGCCCTACCACTACCACACACCCAAAACCCACACACACATTCTCATTCTCTCTCTCACTCTCTCTCTCTCTCTCTCTCTCTCTCTCTCTCTCTCTCTCTCTCTCTCTCTCTCTCTCTCTCTCTCTCTCTCTCTCTCTCTTTCTCTCTCCCTCCCAATCCAGTTTCGATCCTGAAGATCCCTAGTTAAATAATATTTGTCTATCCCTTTCCCTTTAAAAATCATAGGAAATGAGGAAGCAAACTACTTTGGTGCAGTGGGCAGCAGTGTTTCAATTTGCATGTAAATACTTAGGACGGAGTTTGGAGCTCCCATTTCTGCAGTTGTAGTTCTAGGGGTCAAAGTTCTCTTGTTCCACTGATAGAACGAAGATGATTCTCTCTGTATAGGTATAATAGGAAAGAGTATTCTCCGTATGTTTTTCTTTTTTGGGTTGTGTTTGATTTGCGCAATGGTTCAGTCAGATGGGACAGAAGGATTAGAGAGCACTTTATCAAGACTGTGAAGATGGTATGATTGTAGGAGCTGTAGTAGTGAACAATGATCATGATTATATCAGTTGTAGTAGTGAACAATGATCATGATTGTAGGAGCTGTAGTAGTGAACAATGATCATGATTGTAGCAGCTGTAGTAGTGAACAATGATCATGATTGTAGCAGCTGTAGTAGTGAACAATGATCATGATTGTAGCAGCTGTAGTAGTGAACAATGATCATGATTGTAGCAGCTGTAGTAGTGAACAACTGATCATGATTGTAGCAGCTGTAGTAGTGAACAATGATCATGATTGTAGCAGCTGTAGTAGTGAACAATGATCATGATTGTAGCAGCTGTAGTAGTGAACAACTTATCATGATTGTAGCAGCTGTAGTAGTGAACAACTGATCATGATTGTAGCAGCTGTAGTAGTGAACAACTGATCATGATTGTAGCAGCTGTAGTAGTGAACAATGATCATGATTGTAGCAGCTGTAGTAGTGAACAATGATCATGATTGTAGCAGCTGTAGTAGTGAACAACTGATCATGATTGTAGCAGCTGTAGTAGTGAACAACTGATCATGATTGTAGCAGCTGTAGTAGTGAACAACTGATCATGATTGTAGCAGCTGTAGTAGTGAACAATGATCATGATTGTAGCAGCTGTAGTAGTGAACAATGATCATGATTGTAGCAGCTGTAGTAGTGAACAACTGATCATGATTGTAGCAGCTGTAGTAGTGAACAACTGATCATGATTGTAGCAGCTGTAGTAGTGAACAACTGATCATGATCGTAATTTTTGTGTCACTGTTTTATGAGTTTGTGTGGTATTGTAACAGTAGGAACAGTCAACTATATCATGATTGTGAGGAAGTTGGCGTGATTGTAACGGTTGGTGTAGTGAACGTTTTGCCATGTTTGTGAGTAGGTTAGTGTGACTGTAGCAGCTGGTGTAGGGGAGTCTTCAACGTACTTTTTAGGAAGTGGTATACGAGTGCGTGTGAAGATGGTGCAATTAAGTCAGTTGGTATAGGGAACATTATATCACGTATGTGAGGAGCATGGTGTGAGTCAGTTGGTATAGGGAACATTATATCACGTATGTGAGGAGCATGGTGTGAGTCAGTTGGTATAGGGAACATTATATCACGTATGTGAGGAGCATGGCGTGAGTCAGTTGGTATAGGGAACATTATATCACGTATGTGAGGAGCATGGTGTGAGTCAGTTGGTATAGGGAACATTATATCACGTATGTGAGGAGCATGGTGCGAGTCAGTTAGTATAGGGAACATTATATCACGTATGTGAGGAGCATGGCGTGAGTTAGTTGGTATAGGGAACATTATATCACGTATGTGAGGAGCATGGCGTCAGTCAGTTGGTAGAGGGAACATTATATCACGTATGTGAGGAGCATGGTGTGAGTCAGTTGGTATAGGGAACATTATATCACGTATGTGAGGAGCATGGTGCGAGTCAGTTAGTATAGGGAACATTATATCACGTATGTGAGGAGCATGGCGTGAGTTAGTTGGTATAGGGAACATTATATCACGTATGTGAGGAGCATGGCGTGAGTCAGTTGGTATAGGGAACATTATATCACGTATGTGAGGAGCATGGCGTGAGTCAGTTGGTATAGGGAACATTATATCACGTATGTGAGGAGCATGGTGTGAGTGAATCACCTGGTATAGGGGGCATTTTATCATATATGTGAGGATGATGACGTGATTGTAAAAGCCTGAACAGGGAGCATTTTACAATGCATGTGAAGAGATTGATACATGAAAGCAGTCAGACCAAATTAAATTTTATAATGTGATGCTTTTAGAGAGGTTGGTGTGATTGTAACAGCTGGTGTAGGGGATATTTTATCATGCTTGTGAGCAGGTTAGCGCTGCTGTAGCTACTGGTGCAGAAAATGGTTTATGATGCTTGTGAGCAGGTTAGTGTTGCTGTAGCTACTGGTGCAGAAAATGGTTTATGATGCTTGTGAGCAGGTTAGTGTTGCTGTAGCTACTGGTGCAGAAAATGGTTTATGATGCTTGTGAGCAGGTTAGTGCTGCTGTAGCTACTGGTGCAGAAAATGGTTTATGATGCTTGTGAGCAGGTTAGTGTTGCTGTAGCTACTGGTGCAGAAAATGGTTTATGATGCTTGTGAGCAGGTTAGTGTTGCTGTAGCTACTGGTGCAGAAAATGGTTTATGATGCTTGTGAACAGGTTAGTGCTGCTGTAGCTACTGGTGCAGAAAATATTTTATGATGCTTGTGAGGAGGTTGCGGGTGAGAGGAGGAGGAAGCCGGAGATGCCGTCGTAAAGTTGGTCTGGCAACGCCTGGTTATTTCTTTAATGGCTTTTATTACTGTGTTTACAGGTATTGTTCTGTTTTGTTGTGTGTACGTGAGTGTTTGTGTACACATTTAGCTCTGTTATGTATACTTGAGAGTATCTGTGAACGCGGGTAGCCGTTATATATACTGTATACACTCACCTTTGTGTGTGTGTTAGTTACCCCTTTGTTATAGGCACATGTCGACTGAAGAAATGCTTACTAACATCCCTGAGATTCATCTCAATCTTCAAATTCCAAATGTGACCCCTTGTTGCTGTGTCCCATCACTGGAACATCCTGTCTCTGTCCACCTTGTCAATTCCTCTCAGCATTTTATATGTAGTTATCAAATCCACCTATCCCTCCTGTCCTCCAGTGTTGTCAAGTGGATTTCTCTTAACCTTTCTTTGTAAGACATGCCCCTTAGCTCCGGAACTAGTCTTGTTGCAAACCTTTGCACTTTCTCTAACTTCCTTACTTGCTTGGCTATGTGTGGGTTCCGAACTGGTGCTGCATACTCCAATATAGACCTGACATACACGGTGTACAGGGTTCTGAACGATTCCTCATTGAGATGTCGGAATGCTATTCTTAGGTTTGCTAGGCGCCCATATGCTGCAGCAGTTATTTGGTTAATGTGCGCCTCAGGAGATGTGCCCGGTGTTATACTCACCCCAAGATCCTTTTCCTTGAGTGAGGTTTGTAGTCTCTGACCCTCTAGACTGTACTCCGTCTGCGGTCTTCTTTGCTCTTCCCATTCATGACTTTGCACTTGGTGGGGTTGAACTCCAGGAGCCAGTTTCTGGACCAGGCCTGCAACCTGTCCAAATTCCTTTGTAGCTCTGCCTGGTTCTCGTCCTATTCAATTCTCATCAACTTCACATCATTTGCAAACAGGGACACTTCTGAGTCTATTTCTTCCGTCATGTCGTACACATATACCAGAAACAGCACCGCTCCTAGGACTGACCCCTATGGAACCCCGCTCATCACAGGCGCCCACTCTGACGCTTCATCACGTACCATGACTCTGTCTTCCCGACAGATATTCCTTAATCCATTGCAGCGCATTCCCTGTTATACCTGCCTGGTCCTCCAGCTTATGCACCAATCTCTTGTGTGGAACTGTCACAAGCCTTCTTACAGCCCAAATGAAGAACAAAAAGGCACAATTCCGTGACGGGAACAATACACAAATAACCAGCACATAGGAGAAAAGAGCTTACGACGACGTTTCGGTCCGACTCGGACCGTTTACAAAGTCGTCGTAAATTCCTCCCTCCTATGTGTGGGTTATTTGTGTAGATATCCAAATGTTGCACAAGTATTTCATTTATGAACTTGTCGGTTTTCTAAACCCTTTATTCATAATTGAGACACTTATGCAACATGTGGGAATCTTTACTGAAGAAACGTTTCGCCACACAGTGGCTTCATCAGTCCAATACAAATCAGAAGGGTGTAAGGAGAGGAGAAGTTTGAGGTAATCAGTCCCTCAGCCTGGAGTCGATGTGTTCAGTCCATCAATCTTGTAGAAAGTACAGCATATGTCCGTAGAAGTGGCTTATATACTGTAGTCAGGTGAGACGAAGCAGGAGGAGGCGGGGTCATAGTGGTACCGTCCACTAGTCGAAGTAGGTCTTCGTTCTAAGGTTGGGATCTTGATACAAAGAATTCTTCAAAACTTGTCCAACCTTTGGACGAAGACCTACTTCGACTAGTGGATGGTACCACTATGACCCCACCTCCTCCTGCTTCGCCTCACCTGAATACAGTATATAAGCCACGTCTACGGCCATATGCTGTACTTTCTACAAGACAGATGGACTGAATACATCGACTCCAGGCTGAGGGACTGATTACTTCAAGCTCCTCTCCTTACTCCCTTCTGATTAGTATTGGGCTGATGAAGCCACTGTGTGGCGAAACGTTTCCTCAGTAAAGATTCGCATATGATGCTTAAGTGTCTCAATCTTCAACAAAGCAGGAAGGTGTAAGGAGAGAAGGAGTTTGAGGTAATCAGTCCCTCAGCCTGGAATCGATGTGTTCAGTCCATCAATCTTGTAGGAAGTGCAGCATAGTGCCAGTATATAAGCCACCTCTCTGGCCCTCTGCTCTACTTCCTGTTACAGTGTTCCTTCTTTCTTATGTTCTCATGTTCCAGGACAGCGCCTAGTAAGTAACGTTTGCTTGCAGGAAAATTTGTTGATGTATAATAGTAAAAAGCTTTACTTAGAAAAAAATAGTTATAACTTTAACCATAACTTTTAAAGGGGGTGGACTGGTAATCCAGCGGAAGGCCTCGATCAGATGACCACAGCTCCAACGGCGGGTCATCTAAGACCCATGTCAGAAAATACTTGTCCTGTTTCCTGACAAACTTTACCCAACCTAAATAGTTAGAATCCGTGTCATAACCGGGTAATGATTCATCTGATGGGCTACAGATTTTTACCACCAGTGTGACTTCCTGAACACAAGACTCACTCTGCCATTGGGTGGAATAAGTCCCAATTTGCCAATTTTATTCAGTAAATAGTGAGTTTCATTTTTTATTCAATACATGAAGAATGGTTCTTCTGATTGACTTCAAAATATTATTAACATGTATTTCATAAGTAGGATGACATCTCAAATTTATTTAGAGTTGGTGCAAATTTGAAATTTTACTGAAATAGTTAAAAAACGTGGAATTATTGGAATCAGATTATTAACGGTTTGGCTTCTAACTTTTAGCATCGGTAAACTTCAATAAAACTCAGCTTGTCAGTCATTTTCAGATCTGTAAATTTTAATTTGCCTGTTTTGTTAAACAGGCAAATTAAACAGACTGTAAATTCCCATTTTGTCAGCAAAATACTGACGTATCTTAACATGAAGCATTTTTTGTATTAATTTTGGGAAATGCTTTAAGGTTGTGCCAACTTCATTTGTTTTAAATATTTCTCCTCCAGGATGGTAGAGAACTTTACAGAGAATAAGAAAAGAAACCGTAAAAAAATTGAAAATCATTGTTTTACGGTGCCTTTAATTTTGACGAAAGGAAAACTTTCCATTTTTCAGAACATTATCATCAGCATCTTTTCGTTTGCTTCTTGAAAAAATCTGTAAAGTAAAAGGACACAAGTGCAACTAATGTGACATTTATTGTGGCAACGTTTCGCTCTCCAGGAGCTTTATCAAGCCATTACAGACAATACATGGACACAGAGGGTATACTACCACTAGTATTACACCTCACTCTGAGCCTATATATACCCTCTGTGTCCATGTATTGTCTGTAACGGCTTGATAAAGCTCCTGGAGAGCGAAACGTTGCCACAATAAATGTCACATTAGTTGCACTTGTGTCCTTTCACTTTACATATTGTCGGTAATTCCACCAACTTTATTGAAAAAATCTATTCGATACTATTCGATAACGTTTAATTCGATCGGATTAAATTTTTCATCGTTTGTGTAATGTTTATTGGACTATTCATGACACTATTTGCATGTGTGGTACCTTATGCATAATGTTACATAAGCCAGGTCCAAATTTTGTTTCCGTGTGATAGATGGTGACAAACTCCTCTGATCGACTTCAAAATATCGACACTCGTGTATCTTATTTTGAAAAAAGTTGCTATAATTAATGGAGTTTGTATTGTAGATGTCATTTTGACACCTTTAATCTTGAAATGGTATAGCAATATTTAACCTTATTGCATTATTTTCCCTTGATGCTGGTAAGGCGCTCTTAATCCAAGGAACTGGATTCATCTTCCCCATGACTGGATCTACTTCGAATACCTCCCTTTCTTGTAATAAAAATATGACAATGATGAAATTAAGACACATATGCAACATCTGGGTATCTTTATTGTAGACGTTTCGCCATCCAGTGGCTTTATCAAAACAAATTCCAGGACATAACTTAAAGACAGGAGAACTATGTACAGAAGATGAGGTAATCAGTCCCTCAACCTAGCAGTAGGTGCGAAGAGCACCGTAGTCGTGGAGATTCATTGGCATCAATATTCAATGGCTGAAATGGATTGAATACTTAATGCTTTAAGGTTGTGTAGAAATAAATTTGGTTGGAATCTGTATAATAACTGGAAAACGCATCTTTTCAAATTTAAACTTTTAGCGCTGATATATTTTCTCAGATAAAGAAGCTCTGGATGTTATAGTGTGAACGCTGTCATGTCTTAATTTTATTACTCGAATTTATTTCACTGAATTGGGGAATGTCTCTTCTGATCAGAGATAAGACTATATCATCTTCAGGTTCTTTTATGAGTTTATAATATCTATGTAACCTCAAGACCAGTGTTCAAATATTGTATGCTATGTATAGTAAGCTTAGATCAAACTTACTTATGTACTTATGCATTTGCTTATGAAATAAATTTTTTTCTTAAAAGGAGGTCAGTCCTTATTGCAGAAAAGTTTTAACTGGTTTACCTCTCCGGAAACTGTCAAAATGAAATTCTTTTCAAGTGTCAATTCAAGTCGTAATAAACGACTCTCGAAGAATAAACAGAAGAGTATACGGAGGAGCTGGAATCAGGGTCCCGAGATTAATAGGTCCAGCGCTTTACCACTGAGCTACGGCAGTCCTAATAGGAAACTTTCAATGGTACTGCTGTGTTCTGCGTCAGTGGCTATCGTCTGCAACTCTACTGTTCTTTCCCACGGCCTCAAGATGTTTAACAGTAAACCGATCCCCACCTCCCTCGAAGCCACAGTCTATGAACTCAAAATAAACAACTTAAGTCTCAAAAAAGCTATAGAATTCTTGGCTTCGTATCAAGAAGTACAAATAAAAGAAGCACTCAGGTTATACTTCAAAATTACAAACCCTTGGTAAGGCTTCATTTATATTATGCTGTGCAATTCTGGTCACCGTATTACTAATTGGATATAAATGCGCTGGAAAATATAGAAGGATGACAAGGTCGATCCCATGTGTCAGAAAACTTTCTGACGGATAGACGGAGGGCCCTGAATCTTCACTCTCTGGGAAGACCTAGAATTAATGGGAATTTGATTTGGGTGTATAAACAGAAGACAGGAATGAATAGAGGGGATATAAACAACTTGCTAAAATATCTAACAGGACTCGCAGCATTTGGTTAAAGTTGAAAGAAAATAGATTTATAAAGATATAGGAAAACAATGGTTTTGGTAGATAAGTGGAAAAAACTCCCGACTAGTGTTATTGAAGCGAAAACCTTTATTAGCTTTAAAAATAGGTTAGACAAACACCTGAGTGTGTGCGGGCAAACTACCTGCAGGGCTCCTCCCTTTATACATTCTTATTTTCCTTTGATTTGTTGTTTCGTCGTTCCGTAGGAAGTCATCATTTTATTAGTTTCAGCTTCCTATTGTGTTATGAAATAATGCGTGAAAAAGTATATAAAATTTTTTAAAAGTCATTTATTATTCATTTGGCTCTAGTTCAATTATTTACCTAAGTATAAAACCTGTTGACTGCACTTGGATACTAAACGTGGCAATTCAGCTATACACAAATAATAAATTATACCTTAATTCCATAGCTTGAAAATTAAGTAACCTCAGTGAATATACTTTAAGAGATACCAGTCAGTGCATTTATGTTAGCATAAAGACTTGTCAGCTACACAAGGGTATTTAATAGTGTAAACAAACCCCATTAACATTGATAGTGACTTTTGAATAAGTGGAGATTTTGAGATGTTTAGTCCCTCAGCCTTGCTAGCGACAGTAGGAGATTTTGAAAGTGATCAGTCCCTAAGCCTTGGTACAAGAGGAGTCTTCTTGAGGTTTTCAGTCCCTCAACCTAGATGGAATGAGGTCAGTTCCATAACTCTCACTAATGCGAGGTAGAGGCAATACGATGGAGATGTGACATCTGAAGATCACGTCACAGGAGAGGTCGCCTACAGGCAGTCTTGCTGGCCTATTTAATATTGCTAGTGAATGTCTCTCTAAACCCTGAGACTTAATGCATCCTGACTATGTCCCACCTTTCTGCGTAGTCACGGACGCAGCTCAGGAGGCTATCATTATGTTGCACATGATATTTTTATTTGCATACTTTTCTATTCCATGTGCTACTAAATACCTCCTTTGCAGCAGCACCTTCAGCAGCCAGCACCGCAGCAGCACCTCCAGCAACCACTGCTGCAGCAGCACCTCCAGCAACCACTGCTGCAGCAGCACCTCCAGCAACCACTGCTGCAGCAGCACCTCCAGCAACCACTGCTGCAGTAGCACCTCCATCAACCACTGCTGCAGCAGCATCTCCAGCAACCACTGCTGCAGTAGCACCTCCATCAACCACTGCTGCAGCAGCACCTCCAGCAACAACTGCTGCAGTAGCACCTCCAGCAACCACTGCTGCAGCAGCACCTCCAGCAACCACTGCTGCAGCAGCACCTTCAACAACCACTGATGCAGCAGCACCTCCAGCAACCACTGCTGCAGTAGCACCTCCATCAACCACTGCTGCAGCAGCACCTCCAGCAACCACTGCTGCAGCAGCACCTTCAACAACCACTGATGCAGCAGCACCTCCAGCAACCACTGCTGCAGTAGCACCTCCAGCAACCACTGCTGCAGCAGCACCTCCAGCAACCACTGCTGCAGCAGCACCTCCAGCAACCACTGCTGCAGCAGCACCTCCAGCAACCACTGCTGCAGCACCTCCAGCAACCACTGATGCAGCAGCACCTTCAGCAACCACTGTTGCAGTAGCACTTAAAGCAACCACTGCTGCAGCAGCACCTTCCACAACCACTGCTGCAGCAGCACCTCCAGCAACCACTGCTGCAGCAGCACCTCCAGCCACCACTGTTGCAGTAGCACATCCAGCAACCACTGTTGCAGTAGCACCTCCAGCAACCACTGCTGCAGCAGCAAATCCAGCAACCACTGCTGCAGCAGCACCTTCAGCAACCACTGTTGCAGTAGCACCTCCAGCAACCACTGCTGCAGTAGCACCTCAGGCAACCACTGTTGCAGTAGCATCTCAGGCAACCACTGTTGCAGTAGCACCTCAGGCAACCACTGTTGCAGTAGCACCTCCAGCAACCACTGCTGCAGCAGCACCTCCAGCAACCACTGTTGCAGCAGCACCTCCAGCAACCACTGCTGCAGCAGCACCTCCAGCAACCACTGTTGGAGCAGCACCTCCAGCAACCACTGTTGGAGCAGCACCTCCAGCAACCACTGTTCCTGGAGCACTTTCATCAACTACTGCTACTGGGCACATCCAACAACTACTGTTGCAGGAACACATCCAACAACTACTGTTGCTGGGCACATCCAACAACTACTGTTGCTGAACACATCCAATAACTACTGTTGCTGGGCACGCCCAACAACTACTGTTGCTGGGCACGTCCAACAACTACTGTTGCTGGGCGCATCCAACAACTACTGTTGCAGGAACACATCCAACAACTACTGTTGCTGGACACATCCAACAACTTCTGTTGCTGGGCACGTCCAACAACTACTCTTGCTGGGCGCATCCAACAACTACTGTTGCAGGAACACATCCAACAACTACTGTTGCTGAACACATCCAACAACTACTGTTGCTGGGCACGTCCAACAACCACTATTGCTGGGCGCATCCAACAACTACTGTTGCAGGAACACATCCAACAACTACTGTTGCTGGACACATCCAACAACTACTGTTGCTGGACACATCCAACAACTACTGTTGCAGGAACACATCCAACAACTACTGTTGCAGGAACACATCCAACAACTACTGTTGCTGGACACATCCAACAACTACTGTTGCAGGAACACATCCAACAACTACTGTTGCTGAACACATCCAACAACTACTGTTGCTGGGCACATCCAACAACTACTGTTGCTGGGCACGTCCAACAACTACTGTTGCTGAGCACAACCAACAGCTACTGTTGCTGGGCACATCCAGCAACTACTGTTGCAGGAACACATCCAACAACTACTGTTGCTGGAACACATCCAACAACTACTGTTGCTGGACACATCCAACAACTACTGTTGCTGGACACATCCAACAACTACTGTTGCAGGAACACATCCA
>NC_091349.1:17269180-17391680 GCF_038502225.1 Cherax quadricarinatus
GAGGACTCTGTTCGAACCCCTCGTTTAGCAGGTGTTCCTCACCAACTGTATCCGGATAAGTGGACACGACACCGACTTTGCATTTCCTTATCATCAGCTGATATACACGACGTTTCCACATGCGTAAAACCCTGGAAACCAACTTATTTTCAACCCGAGAAGATTAAATTAGAGATTAGAGAAAATTATCAAGAAATGGCTATAATGAGTGTGTGTAAAAGTGCATTGCAGCCAGACTTCTGAACATGCATAAATAAATGGGATGCCGACTAGATTTGCTGTCATTACTTACATAGGACGCAGCAGCTGATGCTGAAGTCAGTGATCGTCCTGATTTCTTTCCAATTAGTCGGGACGAAAACGAAATCCATAGCAAATTCATGCGATATTAGTTGCAATCAGAGTATACTGAGTATATTGAGTGGAAGATTATGGTGGTAAGATTCTTTTAGAAAGTAATCGAACAGGATTTCAAGTCAGGTATAGCTGCTATTTAAGTATTCAGAGCAGCTAGGCGCGCGCAGCAGTAATTACCGAGTCAAAATAATTGTTTATTTTGCTTGTTCATGTGGTAACTTCAACAATAACACTGTTGTCTCTCAAGAGGCTTCAATGCGTCATTTTTATTAAAATTTCAGTAATAATATAAGCATGAAAGTATAGAAGTGTCATATGAAAAATACAAGCAATAGTATAACAATCATGTAGATATAACAAATGCAATATGAAAAATACATTGTAAATTTCTTGAAAATTATACATATAGCATTATAATGCCCTTACGAAGCAGTGCTAGAGTCAGAGACAGAGGAAAGAGGATTAGATTTCTTCAAAGCGACGGTGTGATCTTACTGTTATTAAAACTCTTCATTGTTATTAGTTTGTTGCTAGTTACTCTGCACCACATATAAATTTCACATAGATATTTATATGTGCCTTTCCAGACAGAGCAGCTTTTTGTGAATAAAGTATTTTGTCATTTATATAACAGCTGTGATAAATAAAACTAATTTAGGTTGCACATAACCTGTCAAACTGGGAAGACAGACGCATCACTTCTTAGTTGGTTTGAAAGAATGATTGCAGCAACACAAATGGATTCATTCATAATTGTTACTTAAATAAGAAACACTGTTTAGTGAACAGATATCTATCATTAAGCAAAACTTTCATTTTGTTTTCTTTAATCAAACTGGAGTAATTACTTAGTCGCTGCTTCAGCAGTACCAGCCCAAGCAAATGTGAAGTTTTTTAAACGAAAAGAAATATTCCATAAATTTATTTTATAATGGAAATAAGCACGAGCATAGAGCTCCATTCTTGGTTAAAAAAAATAGTGTAACGGTAATGTTTCTCAACGTTGAATTAAGTTTATCTCATTCATCTTAATAAAGATTTCCCTTTATCCATATATATGCAATTTCTTTATATGGGCATGTCTCTATTACTGATATATTTCGCAGATTATTTTCTCTTATATTAATTGAGTGTAATTGAAGCTTGTCCCGTTAAATAATTAAAATCATAATTATCTCTCCGGATGGGCTTCATACTTCGTCTCGACTTAGTGTTCCTCCCGTAGCTAAGCTAGATTGAGAGACAACTAAGGTAGTGTCTGCCTTCCTTGGGTCTCCCTAAAATTATATATTTTCTCTTGCGTATATTTTATACCTTACATATCTTCTACAAGCAAAACTTCTCTATTTTAATTCCTAAAAAAGGCTGAGGGAGTTTTCCTGCTCGTTCTCTTCTTTATTCTTTATATTGTATTTGGGTATAATACTTTACATTCCGAGTACTTTATTTTCTCTATCCGTACGCCTAATGTAAACACGCGTCTTATAACTACTACCATCACACTGATGTGTACCAGTGTGTTAGTGCACATCACCAGTGAAGTATCACTCGTCTCCCTCTTCGTTTGTCGTGCCCTTTCCTGGTGTAGGAGTGACTTTCAAGCCAACTTCTATCCCCAGGCATCTTCCATGATCTCTGAATTTATCCTATACTCTTATGAAGCATCAGAACTCTCGCACCTGTCCCCTAACCCTCTTGCACATGTATGCATATTCGTATGAATACACATGCACAGATATGCAACCATAATTGAATACATAGAAATTTTGAATTTATATATATATATATATATATATACATATATATATATATATATATATATATATATATATATATATATATATATATATATATATATATATATATATATACACACACACACACGCACACACACACACACACACACGTCTTGCCGAATAGGTACTACTGGTCATTTAGCAAGAACTCATTTAAAAATTAAGTCCTTTCTAAAATGTTCTCTTATACGTTTAAAGATATATTTTTCATTTATGTTAATGTAAAAATAATAATTTTGTACCAAAAGAACCTTCGAAAGCTTACCTAACCTTATTATAACAAGCGCAATTTAATTTAGCCTAATCCAACTAAATGTATTTTAGATAAGTTTACAATAATTTAATAATATGACTCACGAAATCGTAATGACACGATTGCAAACAATCGGTGCCTGTGCTAACCTTCCTATGGTGTAGAAATATACCTAGTTGGATGAATCTTATTGTGGCTAGCTGGTCTAGTGGCTAACGCGACGGGCTGGAGTTTTGAGACTCTATGACAGCGGGTTCAATCCCGGCCGGGGGTATGGTTTACTTAATAATAAACAAGCACAATGAAATATATTTTTTCGTTAGGTTCAGAATGATTTTTGCGAAATTACTGTATACACAAATTTTTGCTTGCCTTACTCGGCACGAAGAGCGTTGCTATTCAAGCCAAAATAGCAAGTTTTGCTTATTCGGCACGACACATATATATAAATATATATATATATATAACAGTGGCAGCTTCTAGTCAAGGCAGATCTGAAGATCGTCACAAACTGCCGGTGAGGGATGTGTTTTTGGAGGCGGCGAGCTTGAACAAAGGACCGGCCAGTCTACTCTCTCCCACAGTCAGGGTGTAAATTTAGATTCTTCACCTTGTTCTATTGGAATCTTCAGTGTCATAAAGACAGTTTTGTGGTCAGATGGGCCAACATTGCCAAGGGGTTGACCTGATTCTGCCTTCAGATAGATCACTCATTACTGGGGTATCCCCTCTGTCTCTGTCTGTCTGTCTGTCTGTCTCTCTCTCTCTCTCTCTCTCTCTCTCTCTCTCTCTATCATAAAGTTAGTGGGAGTCACGCAAGACGTCATAACCTGTATTTTTATATTCAACAGAGCATTGCCTCGCACAATGCTCTGTTGAATATAAAAAAAACATTGCTATTCATTGCTTTTCAGCTGGCTTTCATTCCAGTTCTTCTTGGCATTTTGTTTTACTTACCACACTCCTCCTTTCTACCCCGGCGCAATTCAATTTTTTTTATGACGTTGTCCCCTATTGGATAAATTGAAAAATCTGTCCACCCCAATTGGCGATCATTTTTTACTAAATTTATCTTAAATTCTAATTTCAGGTATAAGAGAGAAAAAAGGCTTTTCACTTTTTTTTTTTTAAATCCTGCATTGCCATATTTTTACATATATAAATTGAAGTTCAGAAAAAAAATGTTTAAGAATAATGCGATATTAAAGAATGATACGCATAATTCAGCAAGTTTAGGTGATTCATTGACCTGACTGCCGTTGTACTGGGCCTTACATCAGCTGAAATTGTGGCAGATGGAGAGTTTCTAGTGCGTCCCATATAAGGGAGTCCACTCTCAAAATTTCTTTCCTTCTCTTTAATTTGAATGAAACTAAAACTGTTTTTCCTTGCTCGCACAGGTTAGGTAAGGTTTGTCAGGATACAGACAAGTGTTTCCTGGCGCGGGTCTTAGTCATATAATGACCCGCCGTTGGAGCTTTTGGTCATCTGACCGAGGCCTTCTGCTGGCTTACCAGTCCACCCCATTAAAGATTATTGTCATAGTTATAACCATTTATCTTTTTCTTTATTTGCTCGTACATACATAGCTTTCGCCACAGCACGAAGAGGGCTATCACCTGCTCTACTATCTCATTATGTTCGTGAATATCCAACAGAGTAACTTATAAATCCATGACTCACAAAATCGTATTGAGACGATTGCAAACAAACTTCACCACGGGCGGGGCTTGAACCCGCGGTCATTTAGTCGTGCAACTCCAAACCGACACGTTAGCCACTGTGACTAACGCGCTTGTAATGTCTTAAGTAATGGATTTACTCTTTGACCACTTACCGCCCTCTTCAGTCAGATTCACGTAGTTTTGAAAATGTTCTCTGTTACTGTTTCTCTCCCTAGTCGGCAGCAGCACAAATAAGTCTGGAAAACAGCGGAAGACAGTCAACTCTGTATTCTCTCTCACGTTTGTTATATAGACCAAGTGAACGCCAAACGAAGTTGTTTGGTGCAGTTTTCAAAGAAGTCGCTGCATCAAATCATCAGCTGACATCTTGGATCTGCAGTGTGTCGTGATTTCTGACAGTGGCCTATGATTTATATATATATTTTACCGTTTCCTTCCTGCCGCAAATAAGGAATGACAGTACTAGGTTGAGTTCAGTAGAAGGTTGTTTTGTATATTACGTGCTGTCATCAGTGAAATATCAACTTATTTTCCTTATCCACTGCGAATGCATATTTTTGTGCTCAGAATTTAAATACAATCACAGAAATATTGTATTCTCAGTGGGTGAGGAATATAATAATAGGTGGGTATTTCTTAACATTACTATTGAAAACGTTAACGGTAACTTCTTTCATAGAATATACCGCAAGTCCGTTCTTACAGCATTTGGTGTTCACTTTCTTTTACCAACTTTATTTAAAATAAATGCTACAAAAATGTCAATCAGCAGGTACTATTCATTGTGTTCACTTAGTCTGCATATGATAATAGAATTGATTTCTTACAGATTTCTTCCTAAAGTAATAGCTATCTGCTGCCTTTCAGAAAAATACCGAAATCATTCTTAGAGATGGAGAGAGCTGGTGGCCTACGAGGGTGGAACCAAAAATGTTGGGGAAGGGGGGTACCCAAAAAGGAAAGAACACACCTAGGCAGAAGAAAGGAAAGGCAAAGAAAATATAGGAGAGAAGAGGTAAGGAGAGGAGATAAAAAAGAGGTCAAGTCACAAGTGTACTGAAGTTTGAAGCATTTGGCAATATGAGGAGAAATGAAGAATTTCAGAGAACTTACACATGGAGTAAATGATAATGATTCTACTATTAACTTATTAAGTGCTAAATGGTTATTGTTTACCTTATTTTGGTGACCGTACTTTTCTGTTTATCTTCGATGTTTCAGTGTGTCTTATTAAGTAATTACGTGATTCAGGGAAAATATATAACACCTCTTTACTGTTGTCTTTACGTAATTATTAATTTTTTCTTTTCGTACTGTCTTACTGTGCCATTGTATTTTCAATTATAAAATATAATTGTACAATATTATAACATGTTCCAGAATATAATTCCTGAAGATGGTAATGAATTTATCGCCAAAACGTAGAATTATCCTCCAATAAATATTCTAAGATATTTTTTTTTACACTGATCCTTCCTCAACTCACTTCAATCCTGAGCTCTGTCTACGGTGTTCTACATCACCTGGGATGCGACCCACAGCAGTTGATGGCAATGAGTTATTTTATTTAAACTCAACGGTAAACTTTATGAATGGAATTGAAGTATTTCAAGCTGGAATTGGTTTATATTTTTAAATTAATAAAGCTTACTCTTGAGTTTGAACAAAATAACTCGCTGCCATTTTTTAATTACATTGTTCAACAATTTTTTAAAAGTTGTATGCTTCTTAAATGAGATTAGTTGAATCTTTTGTATTTTCATGTCCTGAATCCAAATATCACCTTGAAAAATGCTTATTAGCTATAGATTTTAAGTGACTTGTTACATCCCATGTTCTTGTAAGCCTTGATGAGGTTTTCCACCAATTCTTCACAGTTACCTTCCCTTCTGTTTCCGAGAAGACACTTCGCCACTAACCTGAATGCTTCCCAAGCAGCTTTCTCCTCCCCAAGAAGGTCTGATTCAAAGTCACCATCTTTAAGAAGCTCTCGAATCTGAGGACCATTGAAGACTCCCTTTCTTGTCTTAGCATCGCTCAGTGAGGGGAATTTTGATGTTAAATAATTGAATCCATGACCGGATTTGATGCGATTATCCAGTTGAACAGATAGTTTGCAGTGCTTGACAAAATAGTTAATGCATAACTATAGCCATCATTCATACAATAATTTTTTTCAGATGCCTCACGAAATACTGGGAAAGTTCTTGAACCCCTTGTATGATATTACCTCCCGAGAATCTGGCTCATTTTGGATGAAGACAAAAAAAAAATTATTGCAAAATTGATCTTCTTGCATTGACAACTCTGATGCCATCTTTTTCTCAGCATACGTTTTGAGAGTCTATGTTCTCCACGCAATGAGCAATGAGGACGCAACACTAATCCAAGTTGGATATTGAACCTGCCCTTCAGTGTGCACTCTCTACCATTACCAAATATTCGAAATCAAGGGACAAATAAAGTGTCAAGTATCTTATTAACTCTGTTCACACTCGCTCCCTCTTGATTCCTAGATTTGTTATGAGAAGTCACTGATAAGAAAATGAGTAATTTTTATATATGAAGATGAAAGTCACTGAAAAAAAACGTATTTCTAATCCATTATTTAGTACTGCGTTTTCTTAGTAAGAGTTCTATATCTAATTTATTCATGAATGTGGTTTAGAATCGATAAAATATTGACACGGAGTGGAGTGGTCCACAGGTACAGGGCTTTAATTGATCCAAACCATAAAAAAGTTACGAGCCCCAGGTCTTGACATTACAGTGACCTAAACTTTTCTCTTATATGGATGCAAGTAATCTCTCAACTCATAGATATTTTTTATAGAAGAAGCAATCTCCCGCGAAAATTTGATCCTTATCAATATGTGGAATCAGACAAAGAATCTCCCTTTTCCACTCCTTACGTGGTTCCCGTCTCTTCCCTCTCCTCTCCCCGCTAATCCTACCACGAGTTTGATCCAAAACTTTGCCACGTCATGGTTAAAAATGAGCTATAAAAAAAAAAACCATGGAGACCGTACAGCTTCCGAGCGCTTTAAGCAATAAATTTGCACAATAAGATTCTCAATAAGGTCTTCTTATTTTTCTGATTTGTTGAATAATGATAGTCATCATAGGATCATTCTTCTAACGCCGATGACTCCCTCTAGAAGACAATAAATACTTCAACCTATAATGAAAAAAAACAAACTCTTTTGAAAAAAGAAAACTACGTATTTACACACAAACAACCCGCACACAGAAGAGAGGAGCTCATGACGACGTATCGGTCCGACTTGGACCATTTACACTAACGAAAAGGAGAGAAGGAGGGAGTATATATAGGCCAGGAGGTGGTAGTGGTAGTAAAGGAGGTAGAAGATAGTAGTGGGGAAGGTGGAGCCAGTCAAATACTAAGAAAGAGGAACACTGCAAGGGCTCTAGGGGCCCATAGAGGGTAGGAGCAACAACACAGATGGGGCGGGGAATAAATAATGAAGGAACAAATACCCAAGGCAGAAGAAAGACAACCCAAAGGAGAAAGAGGAAAGTGGAAAGGGGAAGAGGGAGATGAAGAAAAACGAATCAGGTTAAGTCACGGGTGTTCTGAAGTTTGGAGCATTTTACAATGTAGTGGGAGAGGAAGGCATCTACAGAGACGAAGCCAGGACTATGATTCATACAAGGAAAGTTGTGTATAAAGGAGGATTCAACCAGACGGCGACTGTTAAAGTTAGAAGTAGGGAAGACAGTTTTAGCAGAAGACCAGTCAATAGAATTACTGTGGTCTCTGACGTGACAGAAAAGAGTATTGTCGGCAAGCCTAACACTACTTTTGTTTCCCCCGAGTCTGTCATAAAGAGATCGGTCAGTTTCTCCAAAGTATTGAAGAGGACAGGAGGAGCAAGAAATAGAGTAGACACCAGGAGCATCTGTAGAGAGAGGAGAGGTATGAACGAGATTAGTGCGAAGAGTGTTAGTCTGGCGGAAAGTAAGTTTGATGTCTAAGGAACGGAGAGAATTGTTGAGATTAGAAAGACCGGAAATGTAGGGAAGGTAGAGGACAGAAGAGTTCCCAGGAGTAGAGAGTTTGGGAGAGAAGAAATTATGTTTAGCACGTGAGAAGGCAGAGTCTATGAAATGGGAAGGGCAGCCAACGCGGGAAATGAATTAAGAAGAGTGGAAATTTCTGATTGAAGGAACTGATCACAAATGCGGAGAGCACGGAGAAAGAGAGAGATAAGAACACTTTTCTTGACAGAGGAAGCATGATAAGTAGTGAATGTACATGCCACTCTGCATAGGCTTGTGGTAGCGGAAAAGGCAAAACCTGTATCTGAGCGGTGGACATGAAAATCAAGGAAAGGAAGCAAGGAATTAGATACCCATTCAGCTTTAAACTTAACGAAAGGGGCAAGGTTATTAAGAGCATCATGAAATGGTTGGAAGAGACAAGAGTCATAAGGCCAATGAGCAAAGATGTCATCTACATAGCGGAGCCAGAGTGAAGGGCGCACATCGATAGTAGGAAGAACAACAGTCTCGAAATATTCCATGTTAAGATTAGCAAGGGCAGGAGAAAGAGGAGAGCCAATAGGGATACCAAAGGTTTGAGAATATTTCCCTTGGAAGGAAAAGGAATTAGAGTCCACACAGAGGCGGATAAGATCAAGAAAGACATCAGTAGGTATAGAGAGATGAAGAAGCCTTTCATTGGACTTCTAAGAAAATCAAGGACATCATCAAGAGGGACATTAGTGAAGAGGGACTCAACGTCAAGACTAAGCATCTTACATGTCGGGAGAGAGCGAACCCGTTCAATGAAGTCTTGAGAGTGACGGAGGTGGGCAGGAGAAAAAAGTACCAAGAAAGGGAGTGAGGGTTTTGGCCAGCCAAGAAACAAGAGAATAAGAGACAGAACCTCTAGAAGATATGATAGGACGTAGAAGAATATCAGGTTTATGAGTTTTGGGAAGGCCACAGAAATAGGGCAGAGAAGGGCAGATGACACGAAAACGTTGAACAAGGTCAAAGTCAGGAGGACAGAGGTCGGATAGAGTCCTTAGTCTCTTGTTAAAAATTCTCTTGATGCGATCAAGAGGATTGAAAACGAGAGGAGTGTAGGTATGGTCCAAGTCGGACCGAAACGTCGTCGTAAGCTCCTCTCTCCTATGTGCGGGTTACTTGTGTATCCTTCCAGTCACAGTATTGTGCCTTTTTGTTTTGTTTTGTTTTGTTTGTTACTACGTATTTGCATCAGCACTAGAAAGTTTATGTTATTGTTTTGGGAGTATTGTACAACTTATTTTATTTTGTTCATATTTCTTTGTCCTAAATTATGTTTGAGAATACATTACACAAATAACCTGCACACTGGTAGTGTGCCTTTTTTATTCTTTAAGAATATATTAGATGTTGTGTAATCATTGTCTTCTGAAATACGAAAAGCCATTTCAGTTCAACGTACAACATTGTGCTCCTGTTTGTATTTCATGTGTGTTTGGTTCTTGGATCTGTTAGACAGACGATAGAAAGCAATAAATAAGAAGGAAAAAATAAGATTGGAAGATTCTGTAAATAAATGGATAGAGTAATTAAGAACTAACCAAGAAAGAGGATATGAATCCTAAATGACGTGTCGATGTCACGGACCATTTCCAAGCTGCGAACTAATACTGAAATATGGTCCATTTTTTCAAATTTAGTGGTTTAGTTGTGAATGAAGAATATTTTTATTCAATTTAAACTTTGGATGGAGAAATTATGAGTACACTAACAGATAATTTTCTCTTAAAATACTTCATTTATAATATACAAAGAAATGAACCCCGCGCGACTAAAGATGATCTACGGCAGAGTTACATCAAGGATAGAAAGTTAATTAGCAAGAAAGAGCAGTGTGAAGGACAACGACAAGGCCTCGCACCTGCCCCTGCTAGTACTCAGGTGATAATGAGGACTGTGATGAAGGACGGGAGACAGGAGGCGGAGGAGGACCAGATAATGGAGTAATTAGAGAAACGTGGTGAAGGGGTTAGGCACCTGGTGTAAGGAAGAGAGGTGCAATATGCACAGAGACGGTCTTTCATGCCGATGAAGAGGATGGAGAAAGATTCCAGCGTTTTGTAAGGTAACACCGCACGATGATGAAGACAAATTTTCCTTACTCTGGAAAATTTCTGTCTCATGTGATTTCGTATTCCAGTAAAAAACTTTACCTGACAAGACAGACTAGATTCACTGCCCCTTGGCAAGTTTCCGCTGTCTGTGAAACTTAAGAACTCCTGTTATAGTCACTACCACAGACCAGGTGTTATAGTCCAGCATCCATCATGATTAGACTTGATGCTATTGTTTGGTGCTCATTATGAAAACTACAGACCAGGTGCTACAATCCGGAGTCCAGTATGACAACTATACCACAAGATGTTATAGTCTAGTATCCACTATGAAAACAAAAGATCATCTATGACAAAGACTGACAAGAAGCAAGAGTCCGGTGACCACTGTAATAACTACAGACTAGATATAATAGTCCAGTGTTCACTATGGCAACAGTAAGTCATTTACAATAGTCCAGAGGTCGTCTCTTTCTCTTTCTCTCACTCTCTTCCTCCCTCCCTCCCTCTCTCTCCACCATTCTCCGCGTCTCCGTTACTTTCTACCGTTCGCCATGTTAGAGGCGGGGCCGTCAATATGGCGGGATGAGTCCTTGAGGCAATTTATATCTTTCGTAAGTACCTGAAGGAACCAGTGTCTAGAGGAAAGGTGCGTGGGGAAGATTACGGAGGACCAGGAGACGTCTGGGTGGAAGTTGAGACGTCTGGGTGGAGGATGGGGCGTCTGGGTAGAGGATGGGACGTCTGGGTGGAGGATGGAACGTCTGGGTAGAGGTTGGGACATCTCGGTGGAGGATGGGATGTCTGGGCTGAGGATGGGATGTCTAGGTGGATGATGGGGCGCCTGGCTGGAGGATGGGTCGTCCGGGTGGAGGATAAGACGTCTGAGTGGAGCATGATACATTTGGGTGGAGAATTAAACGTCTGGGTGGAGGATGGAATGTCTGGGTGGAGGATTAGACTTCTGGGTGGAGGGCAGGACGACTGCGTGGAGGATTAGACATCTGGGTGGAGGATGGGATGTCTGGGTGGAGGATGGAATGAATGGGTGAAGGATGGGATATCGGTAAGAAGATTGGGACGTCTGGATGAATGATGGTTCGTGTGTGTGGAGGATGGGACATCTGGGTGAGGGGAGTCTAGACGGAGGATGGGACGTCTGGGCGAATAATGGTGTGCCTGGGAGAAAGATGGGGCGTCTGCGTAAAAGATATGAGTAATGGGTGTTGGAAGGGACGTCTGGGTAGGAGAAGGGAGTCTGGATGGATGTGACACTTGGGGAAATGGGACGTCTTGCTGGGGATGGGACATATACATGAATGAAGGGATGTCTGGAGTGAGATGGGGTCATTACGGTGCATGAGATGTCAGGGTGGGAGACTTGACGTCTGAGAGAGAGGAAAGGGAATCTGGTGGAGAACAAGACGTCTTGGCAGGTGACTTTGGCAGCTCTGTGGGATGGAGCAGATGAAAGGTGAATTATTATTATTATTATTATTTACGTGAATACGTGCTAACGTGTTGAGATCGTTGAGCGCCGGAGGATGGAAGGTAATCAGGTTTGATTATGGAGGAGATTCATAATCTTTGAAATAACGTAAAAACATATTCATGTTTGTATTTTTCTTCATTGTATTCTGTCGATAAATGAAGTTCACATAGAATATAGAATATAGGGGGTAGTAGGAGAAGAAATATTCAAACAGCTCCGAGGAGAACCTTGAGTTTTCCCTGAGGTTTATTCTCTTCTCTGAGGATAAGGGTCCCCAGTATAGTTCTAGAGGTGGTAACTCACTCTCTCTCCTCTCTCTCTCTCTCTCTCTCTCTCTCTCTCTCTCTCTCGCTCTCTCTCTATATATATATATATATATATATATATATATATATATATATATATATATATATATATGCATATTTATATATATATACATTTATATATTTATATGTATATGTATATTTATATATGTATATTTATATATATATATGTATATTTATATATATATATATATATATATATATATATATATATATATATATATATATATATATATATATATATATATATATATATATCTTCCTCTTTCAACAAACCTGCCGTATCCAACCAAGGCAGGGTGGCCCAAAAAGAAAAACGAAAGTTTCTCTTTTTAAATTTAGTAATTTATGCAGGAGAAGGGGTTACTAGCCCCTTGCTCTCGGCATTTTAGTCGCCTCTGACATACATTTATATATATATATATATATATATATATATATATATATATATATATATATATATATATATATATATATAAAGAATAAGAAGAAGAAAATTATCAAAGTGGGAAGTCTGAATGTGCGTGGATGTTGTGCAAATGATAAGAAAGAGATGATTGTGGATGTTATGAATGAGAAGAAGCTGGATGTCCTGGCTTTAAGTGAAACAAAGCTGAAGGGGGTGGGAGAGTTTCAATGGAGAGGAATAAATGGGATTAGGTCAGGGGTTTCAAATAGAGTTAGAGCTAAAGAAGGAGTAGCAATAATGTTGAAGGATAAGCTATGGCAGGAAAAGAGGGACTACAAATGCATAAATTCAAGGATTATGTGGAGTAAAATAAAGATTGGATGTGAAAAGTTGGTTATAGTAAGCGTGTATGCACCTGGAGAAGAGAGAAGTGTAGAGGAGAGAGAGAGATTCTGGGAAATGTTGAGTGAATGCGTGGGGAATTTTGAATCAAGTGTGAGAGTAATGGTGGTTGGGGATTTCAATGCTAAAGTGGGTAAAAATGTTATGGAGGGAGTAGTAGGTAAATTTGGGGTGCCAGGGGTAAATGTAAATGGGGAGCCTTTAATTGAGCTATGTGTAGAAAGAAATTTGGTAATAAGTAATACATATTTTATGAAAAAGAGGATAAATAAATATACAAGGTATGATGTAGCACGTAATGAAAGTAGTTTGTTAGATTATGTATTGGTGGATAAAAGGTGGATGGGTAGGCTCCAGGATGTACATGTTTATAGAGGGGCAACTGATCATTATTTAGTTGTAGCTACAGTTAGAGTAAGAGGTAGATGGGTGAAGAGGAAGGTGGTAACAACAAGTAAGAGGGAGGTGAAAGTGTATAAACTAAGGGAGGAGGAAGTTCGGGCGAGATATAAGCGACTATTGGCAGAAAGGTGGGCTAGTGCAAAGATGAGTAGTGGGGGGGTTGAAGAGGGTTGGAATAGTTTTAAAAATGCAGTATTAGAATGTGGGGCAGAAGTTTGTGGTTATAGGAGGGTGGGGGCAGGAGGAAAGAGGAGTGATTGGTGGAATGATGAAGTAAAGGGTGTGATAAAAGAGAAAAAGGTAGCTTACGAGAGGTTTTTACAAAGCAGAAGTGTTATAAGAAGAGCAGAGTATATGGAGAGTAAAAGAAAGGCGAAGAGAGTGGTGAGAGAGTGCAAAAGGAGAGCAGATGAAAGAGTGGGAGAGGCAATGTCAAGAAATTTTAATGAAAATAAGAAAAAAATTTGGAGTGAGTTAAACAAGTTAAAAAAGCCTAGGGAAAGAATGGATTTGTCCGTTAAAAACAGAGTAGGGGAGTTAGTAGATGGGGAGAGGGAGGTATTAGGTAGATGGCGAGAATATTTTGAGGAACTTTTAAATGTTGAGGAAGAAAGTGAGGCGGTAATTTCATGCACTGGCCAGGGAGGTATACCATCTTTTAGGAGTGAAGAAGAGCAGAATGTAAGTGTGGTGGAGGTACGTGAGGCATTACGTAGAATGAAAGGGGGTAAAGCAGCTGGAACTGATGGGATCATGACAGAAATGTTAAAAGCAGGGGGGGATATAGTGTTGGAGTGGTTGGTACTTTTGTTTAATAAATGTATGAAAGAGGGGAAGGTACCTAGGGATTGGCGGAGAGCATGTATAGTCCCTTTATATAAAGGGAAAGGGGACAAAAGAGATTGTAAAAAATATAGAGGAATAAGTTTACTGAGTATACCAGGAAAAGTACACGGTAGAGTTATAATTGAAAGAATTAGAGGTAAGACAGAATGTAGAATTACGGATGAGCAAGGAGGCTTCAGAGTGGGTAGGGGATGTGTAGATCAAGTGTTTACATTGACGCATATATGCGAACAGTATTTAGATAAAGATAGGGAAGTTTTTATTGCATTTATGGATATAGAAAAGGCATATGATAGAGTGGATAGAGGAGCAATGTGGCAGATGTTGCAAGTTTATGGAATAGGTGGTAAGTTACTAAATGCTGTAAAGAGCTTTTATGAGGATAGTGAGGCTCAGGTTAGGGTGTGTAGAAGAGAGGGAGAATACTTCCCGGTAAAAGTAGGTCTTAGACAGGGATGTGTAATGTCACCATGGTTGTTTAATATATTTATAGATGGGGTTGTAAAAGAAGTAAATGCTAGGGTGTTCGGGAGAGGGGTGGGATTAAATTATGGGGAGTCAAATTCAAAATGGGAATTGACACAGTTACTTTTTGCTGATGATACTGTGCTTATGGGAGATTCTAAAGAAAAATTGCAAAGGTTAGTGGATGAGTTTGAGAATGTGTGTAAAGGTAGAAAGTTGAAAGTGAACATAGAAAAGAGTAAGGTGATGAGGGTATCAAATGATTTAGATAAAGAAAAATTGGATATCAAATTGGGGAGGAGGAGTATGGAAGAAGTGAATGTTTTCAGATACTTGGGAGTTGACGTGTCGGCGGATGGATTTATGAAGGATGAGGTTAATCATAGAATTGATGAGGGAAAAAAGGTGAGTGGTGCGTTGAGGTATATGTGGAGTCAAAAAACGTTATCTATGGAGGCAAAGAAGGGAATGTATGAAAGTATAGTAGTACCAACACTCTTATATGGATGTGAAGCTTGGGTGGTAAATGCAGCAGCGAGGAGACGGTTGGAGGCAGTGGAGATGTCCTGTCTAAGGGCAATGTGTGGTGTAAATATTATGCAGAAAATTCGGAGTGTAGAAATTAGTAGAAGGTGTGGAGTTAATAAAAGCATTAGTCAGAGGGCAGAAGAGGGGTTGTTGAGGTGGTTTGGTCATTTAGAGAGAATGGATCAAAGTAGAATGACATGGAAAGCATATAAATCTATAGGGGAAGGAAAGAGGGGTAGGGGTCGTCCTCGAAAGGGTTGGAAAGAGGGGGTAAAGGAGGTTTTGTGGGCGAGGGGCTTGGACTTCCAGCAAGCGTGCATGAGCGTGTTAGATAGGAGAGAATGGAGACGAATGATACTTGGGACCTGACGATCTGTTGGAGTGTGAGCAGGGTAATATTTAGTGAAGGGATTCAGGGAAACCGGTTATTTTCTTATAGTCGGACTTGAGTCCTGGAAATGGGAAGTACAATGCCTGCACTTTAAAGGAGGGGTTTGGGATATTGGCAGTTTGGAGGGATATGTTGTGTATCTTTATACGTATATGCTTCTAAACTGTTGTATACTGAGCACCTCTGCAAAAGCAGTGATAATGTGTGAGTGTGGTGAAAGTGTTGAATGATGATGAAAGTATTTTCTTTTTGGGGATTTTCTTTCTTTTTTTGGGTCACCCTGCCTCGGTGGGAGACGACCAACTTGTTGAAATATATATATATATATATATATATATATATATATATATATATATATATATATATATATATATATATATATATATATATATATATATATATATATTTGTGTGTGTGTGTGTGTGTGTGTGTGTGCCGAATAGGTAAAACTTGCGATTTTTGCCTTAAATAACAAAGTTCTTCTTGCGAATAAGGCTAGGGAAAATTTCCGTATGCAATAATTTCTCAAAAATCACTCTGAACCTAACGAAAAAATATATTTCATTGTGTTTGTTTATTAAATTATTGTAAAGTATCTAAAATATATTTAGCTTGAATAGGCTAAATTAAATTACGATTGTTATAATAAGGTTAGGTAAGTTTTCTAAGGTTATTTTGGTATAAAATTATTAATTTTTACATTAACATAAATGAAAAAATATATCTTTAAACACACAACAGAAAATTTTAGAAAGGACTTAATTTTAAATGAGTTCTTGCTGACCAATTTTACCTATTCGGCACGACATACACACATACATACATACATTATATATATATATATATATATATATATATATATATATATATATATATATATATATATATATATATATATATATATATATATATATATATATATGTCGTGCCGAATATGTAAAACTGGTCAATTAGCAAGAACTCATTTAAAATTAAGTCCTTTCTAAAATTTTCTCTTATACGTTTAAAGATAAATTTTTTTCATTAATGCTAATGTAAAAATTTATAATTTTGCATCAAAAGAATCTTAGAAAACTTACCTAACCTTATTATAACAAAAACAATTTATTTTAGCCTAATTGAACTAAATATACTTTATATTTGTTTACGATAATTTAATACTAAACAAACACAGTGAAATATATTTTTTTCGTTAGGTTCAGAATGATTTTGGCGAAATTATTGCATACACAAATTTTCGTTTGTCTTATATGGCAAGATGAGCGTTGCTATTTAAGCCAAGATCGCAAGTTCTGCCTATTCGGCACGATACATATATATATATATATATATATATATATATATATATATATATATATATATATATATATATATATATATATATATTGAAAAAGAAAGATTTTCACCAACTGGTTGGTACCTTTGCCTTATAAACAACGAACAATCCCGTTTTAGTTTCGTCAAAAGAGGAAATATGCTCAGGTATGCACATTTGTTTATTCATGTTTGCGCTGCAGCGACAGCCTAACCTTTAGCAAGCACCGTATATCTTTTGGTGCCTGTGAGCCTTTGTATCGCTGTTTTGTTACACAGATGCCGATGCATACTGCAAATGTAGCACACACATACGCTTGAAAAATTTTTACTAAATGCATTACAGGAAGTATTCATTTACAAAAATAATGGTTGACGAGTAAACTGATCTCCTGGACGAGGTTGTGATGATATAAATTAAAATTAAAATAATAGCATTATTTCTTTGTGTTTGTCTGGTTAGATATTTGTGGGGGATTTTCCTTCTTCGCGATGGAACGCCATCTGTTGAGGTGTGTCGTCATTAACTTCATTCGTCTGTTCTTGGATTTCAGTTATTTTCTTTTGCTTATATTTTTCCTGTGTTGGTGGTGAGACATCTCACCTCATCCAGTCCACTTTAGCGTTGCTCCGTCGTAGAAATTTTGACAGAATTGTTATTCTCTTAATTCAGCTCATTACTACAGGAAGATCGATATCACTATCCTTTCTGGATAAGCTTCTTCCGGTGTGCTCTTTTCTTATTCTCTTAAAATATTCACATTTATTGTCTACAGCAATACTATAAGATTGAATTTTCTTCCTAACTTATTTTTTTTTGTCTTAGTCAGCCGACATTAAATCTAAGCCGTCTTCACTGACTTAAAGATGTGCGTAAGAAGTGGTCTGGTACCACTCAGTCAAGTCCAACAGTACCTCATGATAATCCTTTATCATTCTTCGGCTCATATAGATTCGCCAGAAGAGACATTCTCTTTTTCATTAAGCAGAAGAGCATCTAATCACGAGTGTAATGTCTTCCTCTGGCTTCAGAACTTTTTACTTTTTGGATCCATGATCGTTTTTTGAAGATTAAGTATCCAGAAAATCCATTAATCTTGATCTTTCACCTAACGTGTTAGACTTACTGCATCTTCTCCGGGCAGAAAATTCTTATTAGTGTAATTTATTCTGTATTAACATGAGTATTGCTTAGGTCGGTTTTCCATTTATTTTTCCTTTCCGGTTAGGAATATTAATAAATGTCAAGATAAAATTTCATTTGTTATTCAACCTTTTTCTTTTTTCTTTGCTATTTAGCATTTTCCTGTTTTTTATCAACAGGGAAAAACCAGAGTTCCATATTACGTTCAAATACTCGTCATCTCTACGCCTACCCTCACCACTACTCCAACTAAGTTCAACTTACCCACCCTCATCACCCATACATATCATTACAATACCGACCAACCTCCAACTACCTATCCATTTCATCCCAGCCTATCCTGTTAAATTAGGATATACTGTATTTACTCCTCTAAGCTGCTTTAAAATTTGGAGAATTATACACAAGGAAAGAAGACAAACTTTGGAGAACAATCTGCATTGGGACAATATTTTGCCTCCACATGGTGCGTGAAAACTAATAGCGATAATATAAGAAAAACAGCATCATTATGTGATATATACATAGAAATACAGCATCATGTGATATATACATAGAAATACATCATCATTATGTGATGTATACATAGAAATACAGCATCATGATGTGGAATATACATAGAAATACAGCATCATGATGTGATATATATATATAGAAATACAGCATCATGTGATATATACATAGAAATACAGCATCATGATGTGATATATACATAGAAATACAGCATCATGATGTGATATATACATAGAAAAACAGCATCATGATGTGGTATATACATAGAAATACAGCATCATGATGTGATATATACATATAAATACAGCATCATGTGATATATACATAGAAATACAGCATCATGATGTGGTATATACATAGAAATACAGCATCATGATGTGATGTATACATAGAAATACAGCATCATTATGCGATATATACATATCAAAGGATCCTCTTTTTTCCTTAGAACAAGCTGAATTCTTCGTAGCATGGATTCGACAAGGTGTTGGAAACATTCCTTACAGATTCTTGTCCATGCTGACATGATAGCATCACAAAGTTGCTGCAGATTTGTCGGCTCCACAGTAATGCTGCGAACCCTCCGTTCAACCACATTCCAAAGGTGATTCTGTCCCTACCATCTGCTAGTTGCAGCAGAAATCGTGATTCGTCAGACCAGGCGACGTTTTTCCAATTTTCAGCTGTCCACTTTTGGTGACCCAGTGCCCACTGAAGCCTCAGTTTCCTGTTCTTAGTTGACAAAAGTGGAATCCGGTGTTGTCTTCTGCTGTTGTAGCCCATCTACCATGATGAGAAAGGGTGGAAAAGCATGCAGGTTCTTTACCAGCTAAGATGCTTCTTGTCGACAGAATTTTTCTGGGTCAGTTGCATTCCATGAGTCGCTCGGTCTTGTAGCTCAGACTGACAGGTTATGATGTGTCTCATCTCTTATCAAACTTGATTATTATTTCTTTTATGTTCCTTAATAATTTCCTCTATTATCTATTTCAATACAAATATACTTATTTAATATATATGCGAAATATGCTTCATATATGAGCACCCATAGTGGCATTACGTATGTACATGTTCGTTCATCATTTTTTTTTATTTTCATCTAATTATTCTTAAAGATTAATCATATGTCCTAGTTCCTTCTCTTCCTTCATCTATTCCTCTTCCTCTCAATGTAATAAAAATTTATTGTTAAGTGCTACCCTTCTCGGGTTTTATTTTACGAGTTAACTTCACTAAATTTTAAACTAATTTTTACATATACCCCAATGTGGCTTAAACAAATATTGTGCATGAAACCTAAAAAATAACAATAGTTTAAATTGAAAGGATTAACATAAAAAAAAATTGTCAGTGACTGCTGACCCACAAGGCAGGTTCATAGCTCTATCACTTCAGAAAAGTTGGAGGAGATATTCACAAGGAAGAAACTCAGTTGCACTAGTAACCTTGAAGAGCACACACAAAACTTATCAATGAAAGCTCATTACCCCCATTACACATGGTCTTGTCTTATCTACTTAATCTCAAGTTATATCTTCACAAGTCCCCATACAGTAGGAAGAAAAATATGTTCATATAATGAGTGAAAATACTGTTAAGGAGTTTAGAGTTGACAATGTATTACTCATTACTTCTGTCAAAGAGAGCTGGAATATCCGATACTTTATTAATAGAAGAACACAGTACTTCCTGATTATATGTTCCGACTATGAAATAAAGCTGTACACATATCTTAAATATTTGGCCAAACTTGAAATTTTACTCTCAATAAAAACCAGAGGTGTAATTATATACGATTTTTTTTACACATTTTTAGTTTATTTCACATTCTATGAACCTATAAGAAATGTTTTTAATTGTTGTTTTTAAGAAACTGTATTTTTCATAGAGGAACTGATGTAAAATTATACCACAACTTGGCACCAAACCTGTCGAAGCTAATTATCATACGCAAAATCCGAATTTTCTCAATTTCTACATTAAAACTTAAAAACTGCCAGTCTAATATTAATCGATAAAAGTACCATAAATGTACATTTTTAGGGTTGGAAACCGATCAGAAGGGGCATTCTCAAGACAAATTTTAGTGAGTATGCTGCCCATTTATCGGCAGCTCGAGAGTTCGTCTCGCGGAAGGTGAATAGAAAAACATTAATGTCCTAATAGTCTATTGTCTACATAAATATGCGTAACCACTCTCGTAGGTGCATGCCACAGACCACCAGATCTGAACTGTTTACGTACGACTCACGCTGAGCGCAGGCAAGTCCACACATGTACTGTGCGAACACTACCACTGGCTGTACAGACTGTATTTACATAACGCGATCTAACGGTCGCTGATTTTGGCACAATATTTGCGCAATACACTAGATAAAAGACCGTGAAGACAAGTACACAACCCACCGTCAACCGCGGCTGACAGCTTGAAATTGTTCATTTATTGATCGGAATTCGAGGATTCCATATTTATTAACTAATAATAAAAAAATGACAGAGTTGCATATATAAAGTTTAAACCAGTCAGTAAGATACAGCAGCTTATAAAGACTGAAGCCCTTCGAGAAGTGCATAATCAAATAATTTAATTGAAGGAAAACTGCATACTGATAAGATACATCCGTAACATTCGGTACCTTTATTCCAAAACGTTTTCCTAACACGTTTCGGAATAAAGATACTTAAGTGTTGCACACGTGTCTTATCAACTTGTCACTACTGAATACCATTGTTATTTTCACAAAAACAACACAATTTAAAAAAAAAAGTTGGCAAATGGAAGAATATTGCGAATAATGTTGCAGCAGAAACAATCCCTGGATGTAGCGCAGGTGAAAGGTCACACACACATGAGCTACTAAGTCTCTGTGATAAACACACCTTAAGCCAGCAGATATTGGAGCCAATAAGACTAGAAAACACACTTGACCTTATCTTCACAAATAAAGAGGACCTGGTAAGACACATAACAATATCAAAAACAACTAATTCCGATTACAATCTAATCGAAGTCCAGACTTACATGCACAGGGGTCCTGATCAGCAAAATGCATGTAACTGTGAAGGTGTCTTCACAAAATACAACTTCAACAACAAGAATATCAACTGGGACCAGGTAAACAATGTCTTAAATGAAACATGTTGGAAAGATATCTTAAATAACATGGATCCAAACCAGTCCCTTGAAAGGATCAACTTCCTGGCAGCTGAAGCATGTTCAGGGCATATTCCCCTAAGAAAGGAGAAGAGCAGGAGTAAACTGGAGAAAGATGCTCCCTTTACAGAAGACGACGAAGAATCACTGACCTCCTCAGAAACGCTAGAATATCTGATACATGGACGGAAGCGTTGGCCAGGGAAGTGAAAACTATCGAACTTAAGTTAAAGGACTCTTACAGGAACCAGGAGAGACAGGAGGAGCTTAAAGCTATTAGTGAAATTGAAAGAAATTCGAAATATTTCTTTTCATAAGCCAAAATTAAGGCAAATACCACATCTAGTATCGGGCCCTTACTCAGACAGGATGGGACTTACACAGATGACAACAACGAAATGAGTGAAATACTGAAATCCCAGTACGACTCTTTGTTTAGTGAGCCGCTAATCAGTCTGAGGATCAACAATCCAGATGATTTCTTCATGAATGAGCCTCAAAATTCCATCACTGTATGCCAGATTTCCGACATTACCCTAACTCCGATAGACTTTGAAAAAGCCATTGACAACATGCCCATGTACTCAGCCCCAGACCCAGACTCTGTGTTCATTAAGAACTGCAAGAAACCCTTCTCACGTGCCCTAAGTATACTATGGAGGAGGAGCTTGGACATGGGTGAAATTCCACAGTCACTTAAAACAACGGATATAGCCTCACTCCATAAAGGTGGCAGCAAAGCATTAGCTAAGAACTATAGACCAATAGCTCTAGCGTCCCACATCATAAAAATCTTTGAAAGAGTGTTAAGAAGCATGATTGCAAACCACCTGGACTCCCAAAAACTTCACAATTATGGGTACAGGGCAGGTCGCTCCTGCCTCTCACAACTACTGGATCACTATGATATGGCCTTGGATGCACCGGAAGAAAAACAGAATGCAGACGTAATATACACAGACTTTGCAAAAGCGTTTGACAAGTGCGATCATGGCGTAATAGCGCACAAAATACGTGCTAAAGGAATAACTGGGAAAGTGGGGAGATGGATCTTCAACTTCCTAACAAATCGAACACAAAGAGTAGTGGTCAACAGAGCTAAATCGGAGGCTGCCATAGTGAAGAGCTCTGCTCCACAAGGCACAGTACTCGCCCCCATCCTGTTCTTCATCCTCATATCAGAAATAGACAGAGATGTAATCCACAGCACCGTATCATCCTTTGCAGACGATACTAGGATCTGCATGTGGCTGTCATCTATTGAGGACACGGTTAACTTGCAAGACGATGTAAATCAGGTTTTCCAATGAGCAATGGAAAACAATGATTTTCAATGAGGACAAATTCCAACTAGTCCGTTATGGAAAACTGGATGAGATAATAACTAGAACAGAGTATACTACAAACTCTGGCCATACAATAAAGCAGAAAAATAATGTAAGAGACCTGGGAGTGGTAATGTCTGGGGATCTCACTTTCAAGGATCACAACACTGCTACGATCACAAGTGCAAAGAAATTGATAGGATGGATAATGAGAACGCTCAAAACGAGAGATACCAAGCCAATGATGATCCTTTTCAAATCACTTGTTTTTTCTATGCTGGAATACTGCTGTACATTAACATTTCCGTTAAAAGCAGGTGAAATTGCAGATCTAGTGTGTGTACAGAGAACCTTTACTGCACGTATAAGTTCTATCAAGCACCTGAACTACTGGGAACTCTTGGAAGCACTTGACTTGTACTCGTTGGAACGCAGGAGAAAGAGATGTATCATAATCTACACTTGGAAAATCCTAGAAGGAATGGTCCCGAATCTGCACACAGAAATCACTCCCTACGAAAGTGAAAGACTGGGCAGGCGATGCAAAATACCCCCAACCCTTTATCGGGGTGGGCCGAAATAATTCGGTATTGATTACGTGTTTTTGGCGCGTGTCATACTTCGCGCCCCGCGCGGCCAGCTTCCCGTTCTTTAGTTCCAACCAATCACAAGCCTTCCCTGAGTCTCTTCAGCTAAGTACAGTTCGCTTCTGCCGCCTTCCCATTGGTTGAGAGATCAAAATATAAACACTAGCGGCTTTGCTTCGAACACACGCGCATTTTTCCCTCCACCCTTGCTAATCTACTCTTGGATTATATATTCTACAATGTCGGTAAGTACTGATTGTTGTGTTTAGTGCTTACATGAATAGTTTAGGCATATTTTGATATATACCTAAAGTCCGTGTGAAGCATAATATGAGTGTAGCATGCAGTTGAAAAAAGTGCATGCATTTTAGTCCGAATTATTTCGGTATTGCGCGAGTTTCCGGGAATGTCCAATTTTAGTCAAATAAATATTTATAAAAAATTTTCAATTGCATATATGAACTCTGTAGTGGTCTGGATTTATACAGGAGGTTTCTATTGTCCTTCCAGTTCCATGAGAGGCTGTTTTATGGGGAGCAGTCGACCAGCAGGTCGAGGTATATCTGCGTTTCTGAAGACAGTGACTCAGAACCAGAGGTAGACGAACCAGAATTGCTGGATAGTGGTGATGAATACTTGCCAACGGATGCACAGGATGCAGAGATGTCAACTGATGATGAGGAAGAAAGGGAAGAAAGGCCAGCCAAAAAGCAGAAAGTAATGAGGAAAAAGAAAACTTTTAGGATTGAGGCATACCCGGATGAGGAAGAGATCCATGAGAATATTGCTCTTCAAGTTTCATCTGAGTGGACCGTAGATGACATTGAAAATGATCCTTTGCCGGCATATGAACATGAAAAGCCTCTTGCAATTAGGTCTCCATATGAGTATTTTCGTATGTTCGTTACTCCAGCCATGATAGATAACATAGCATATCAAACAAATTTGTATACAAGGCAACAAGACGTAAATAGTACTTTTTCAACAGATTCTGAAGAGATCATGAGGTTCATAGGTATTTTGTTGTTCATGGGTATTAATTCACTACCATCCCTCGAAGACTATTGGAAAGCTGGTTTTAGGAGCCAACAGGTTGCAGAGAGCATGGCGTCTAAGAGGTTTAGGTACCTTAGAAGTCATATTCATTTCAATGACAACACAAAAAAGGATAATGACAGATTCTACAAAGTAAGGCCTCTTTACACTGAACTAACTAATGCTTGCTTGAAAATTCCAGCTACACCCAAGCAATCTATTGATGAAGTCATGGTTGGTTTCAAGGGTAAAACTGCTGGAAACCTAAGGCAGTACATCAAAACAAAACCAGATAAGTGGGGTTTCAAACTTTTTTGTCGTGCAAGTGAAGATGGACTCATACATGATATACTCATGTATCAAGGCACAACAACTTTTGACACACATCCCATACAGCTGCCACAGGAAGAATGTAAACTTCCAATAAGTACAAAGATTGTTCTGGTACTTGCACAAACTATGAACAAGACAAACACATCAGCAATCTATGCTGACAATTTCTTTTCAAGTATGCCTTTGGTCAAGCTACTAAGAGATAAGTATAACTGCAGATACACTGGAACAGTACGTGACAATAGATGTGGTAAGCCACATCTGGTGCCTATCAAACAAATGGAAAAAAACAGTGTGGCTAGGGGCAATTTTTGCTTCAACAACAATGATGGTGTCCTTGTTGTACGATGGAAGGACACCAAAGTTGTGACTTTAGTGACAACTGATATTGGGGTCGAGCCCATGAGTCTTGTTGAGAGATATAACAAGGGTACAAAGAGGAAAGAGAAAATATCGTGCCCTGCAGTCATCAAGAACTATAATGCAAACATGGGAGGTATTGACAAAAGCAACATGTTGGTGCATCTCTACAAAACACCAATGAAATCAAAACGTTGGTACATGCGGCTATTTGCCTATATTATTGATCTTGCTGTTGTGAATGCATGGGTGCTTTATTGCCGTGATTCTCGAGCAATAAAGCAAAAGTGTATGCAACTGAAGTATTTCAGGAATTCTATCTCTGAAATTGCAAGGTCTAAAGGACAAAACCTTAGAGGGAGCAGCCTAAGAACAACTCCAAGACCTTCACCAACTAATTCACCATGTACTTCCAATGGTGTTGGCATAGTGAAACCTGGGAGGGGAACACGTACAGAAATGCCTGATGACAGTGTTAGGAAAGACATGACTCTAATGCACTTCCCAATGGCAGGGCAAAGGCCGTTTACTTGCAAGTATTGCAGCACCTCGAAAAAAACGGTAACATCGTCATTCGTCTGTAGTGTATGCAAAGTAAATCTGTGCATAAAGACTGATAGAAATTGTTTCACAGACTTCCATCTTGCCAATTAGCAATATAGAATCATTGGTCTTCCAAATGAATCTCAGGAATATAGGGATTGAAACTTGCATCACTTTGCAATTTGGCATTGTTGATATTTGCTTCCTTTTTATATTTTTGTAAGTATTAAAAAAATGTTTTGATAAAAGTTCCATTTATGTTTTTTATATTGTCTGTTTGTATATTAAATTTAAAAAATTGTTTTGGTGTGTTTTATTAACAATTGCAAGTTTGCAACATAGAATTTTTTAATCACTTTGTCGGGGGCGGCCTAATATTTTCGGTCTTCGGAGATTGGCAATTGCTCGAAAACTAACCATCAGAAATCAATTTATATGGGATCAGTGACCTTGTATTGAGTTACTCTATCCACCATAGGGAGTTCAGTTCGAATTTCAAATTTTCGGACCAATTGCGCGATGAAGGGTATTAAAAGTAGGGGCGCCGTTGGTACACTAAGAGAAAGCACCATAAGTGTCTGGGGCCCAAGACTGTTCAACAGCCTCCCACTAAGCATAAAGGGAATTACCAATAGGCCTCTAGCTGCCTTCAAGTGGGAGCTGGACAGATAACTAGTCAGTGCCGGATCAGCCGAGCTGTGGTTCGCACGTTGGACTACGTGCGGCCAGGAGTAAAAGCCTGGCTGATCAGGCCCTGATCCACCGGGAGGCCTGGTCGTGGACCGAGCCGCGGGGGCGTTGATCCCCGGAATAAATTCCAGGTAGATAATCAAAATATCAACTTTACTATAAAGCAAGAAAGATATACCAATGTAGATCAGAGGTGATTTTCTGAAGTCGTTGCTCAGAAACAAAATCCGGGAAATGAAGCTGCACAAGCAAATAGTCACAGAGTGACCTAAAAACAAAAGTTTTTCTTTTTAAATTTAGTAAGTTGTAAGGGAGAAGGGGTTACTAGTGCCTTGCTCCCGGCATTTTAGTCGCCTCTCCTTCGACACACCTGGCTGACGGAGGAAGAATTCTTTTCCACTTCCCCATGGAGGTCGTTCTTTATTTATAACCGAAAAAAGTGAATGGAAAAGAAAATCAAGTAATTACTTAAAGGTACCTACGTCGGGGATGCCTAATTACCTCTGCTCTTAGGCATTTCCTCCGTCATCTTGGCCAGGAAAGTGATCTTCTTCAGGAAATTATGGTCATGACATTGAGCGTTAGTGGTGAAGTGGGTAGTGGTGGATGTGGTGAAGTGGGTAGTGGTGGATGTAGCGAAGTGGGTAGTGGTGGATGTGGTGAAGTGGGTAGTGCTGAAGTGGGTAGTGGTGGATGTAGTGAAGTGGGTAGTGGTGGATGTGAAGTGGGTAGTGGTGAAGTGGGTAGTGGTGGATGTAGTGAAGTGGGTAGTGGTGGATGTGGTGAAGTGGGTAATGGTGGATGTGGTGAAGTGGGTAGTGGTGGATGTGGTGAAGTGGGTAGTGGTGGATGTGGTGAAGTGGGTAGTGGTGGATGTGGTGAAGTGGGTAGTGGTGGATGTAGTGAAGTGGGTAGTGGTGGATGTGGTGAAGTGGGTAGTGGTGAAGTGGGTAGTGGTGGATGTAGTGAAGTGGGTAGTGGTGGATGTAGTGAAGTGGGTAGTGGTGGATGTGAAGTGGGTAGTGGTGAAGTGGGTAGTGGTGGATGTAGTGAAGTGGGTAGTGGTGGATGTGGTGAAGTGGGTAGTGGTGGATGTAGTGAAGTGGGTAGTGGTGGATGTGGTGAAGTGGGTAGTGGTGGATGTGGTGAAGTGGGTAGTGGTGAAGTGGGTAGTGGTGGATGTAGTGAAGTGGGTAGTGGTGGATGTAGTGAAGTGGGTAGTGGTGAAGTGGGTAGTGGTGGATGTAGTGAAGTGGGTAGTGGTGGATGTGGTGAAGTGGGTAGTGGTGGATGTAGTGAAGTGGGTAGTGGTGGATGTGGTGAAGTGGGTAGTGGGTATGTGGTGAAGTGGGTAGTGGTGGATGTGGTGAAGTGGGTAGTGGTGGATGTAGTGAAGTGGGTAGTGGTGGATGTGGTGAAGTGGGTAGTGGTGAAGTGGGTAGTGGTGGATGTAGTGAAGTGGGTAGTGGTGGATGTAGTGAAGTGGGTAGTGGTGGATGTGGTGAAGTGGGTAGTGGTGGATGTAGTGAAGTGGGTAGTGGTGGATGTGGTGAAGTGGGTAGTGGTGGATGTAGTGAAGTGGGTAGTGGTGGATGTGGTGAAGTGGGTAGTGGTGGATGTGGTGAAGTGGGTAGTGGTGGATGTGGTGAAGTGGGTAGTGGTGGATGTAGTGAAGTGGGTAGTGGTGGATGTGGTGAAGTGGGTAGTGAAGTGGGTAGTGGTGGATGTAGTGAAGTGGGTAGTGGTGGATGTAGTGAAGTGGGTAGTGGTGGATGTGGTGAAGTGGGTAGTGGTGAAGTGGGTAGTGGTGGATGTAGTGAAGTGGGTAGTGGTGGATGTAGTGAAGTGGGTAGTGGTGGATGTGGTGAAGTGGGTAGTGGTGGATGTGGTGAAGTGGGTAGTGGTGGATGTGGTGAAGTGGGTAGTGGTGGATGTAGTGAAGTGGGTAGTGGTGGATGTAGTGAAGTGGGTAGTGGTGGATGTGGTGAAGTGGGTAGTGGTGGATGTAGTGAAGTGGGTAGTGGTGGATGTGGTGAAGTGGGTAGTGCTGAAGTGGGTAGTGGTGGATGTGGTGAAGTGGGTGGTGCTGAAGTGGGTAGTGCTGAAGTGGGTAGTGAAGTGGGTAGTGGTGGATGTAGCGAAGTGGGTAGTGGTGGATGTGGTGAAGTGGGTAGTGGTGGATGTGGTGAAGTGGGTAGTGCTGAAGTGGGTAGTGGTGGATGTGGTGAAGTGGGTAGTGGTGGATGTAGTGAAGTGGGTAGTGGTGGATGTGGTGAAGTGGGTAGTCGTGGATGTGAAGTGGGTAGTGGTGGATGTGGTGAAATGGGTAGTGGTGGATGTGGTGAAGTGGGTAGTGGTGAAGTGGGTAGTGGTGGATGTGGTGAAGTGGGTAGTGGTGGATGTGGTGAAGTGGGTAGTGGTGGATGTAGTGAAGTGGGTAGTGGTGGATGTGGTGAAATGGGTAGTGGTGGATGTGGTGAAGTGGGTAGTGGTGAAGTGGGTAGTGGTGGATGTGGTGAAGTGGGTAGTGGTGGATGTGGTGAAGTGGGTAGTGCTGAAGTGGGTAGTGGTGGATGTAGTGAAGTGGGTAGTGGTGAAGTGGGTAGTGGTGGATGTGGTGAAGTGGGTAGTGCTGAAGTGGGTAGTGGTGGATGTGGTGAAGTGGGTAGTGGTGGATGTAGTGAAGTGGGTAGTGGTGGATGTGGTGAAATGGGTAGTGGTGGATGTGGTGAAGTGGGTAGTGGTGAAGTGGGTAGTGGTGGATGTGGTGAAGTGGGTAGTGGTGGATGTGGTGAAGTGGGTAGTGCTGAAGTGGGTAGTGGTGGATGTAGTGAAGTGGGTAGTGAAGTGGGTAGTGGTGGATGTGGTGAAGTGGGTAGTGCTGAAGTGGGTAGTGGTGGATGTAGTGAAGTGGGTAGTGATGGATGTAGTGAAGTGGGTAGTGATGGATGTGGTGAAGTGGGTAGTGGTGGATGTAGTGAAGTGGGTAGTGGTGGATGTAGTGAAGTGGGTAGTGGTGGATGTGATGAAGTGGGTAGTGGTGGATGTGGTGAAGTGGGTAGTGGTGGATGGAGTGAAATGGGTAGTGGTGGATGTAGTGAAGTGGGTAGTGGTGGATGTGAAGTGGGTAGTGGTGGATGTAGTGAAGTGGGTTGTGGTGGATGTAGTGAAGTGGGTTGTGGTGGATGTAGTGAAGTGGGTAGTGGTGGATGTAGTGAAGTGGGTAGTGGTGGATGTGGTGAAGTGGGTAGTGGTGGATGTAGTGAAGTGGGTAGTGCTGGATATAGTGAGGTGGGTAGTGGTGGATGTAGTGAAGTGGGTAGTGGTGGATGTGGTGAAGTGGGTAGTAGAAGATATACTGAAGTGGATAGCGTTGGATATGATGAAGTGGGTAGTGTTGGATAAACTGAAGTGGGTAGTGTTGGATATACTGAATTAGATAGTGGTGGATATACAGCCTCGATAGTAGTCATGTTTTTCGTGGATATATAGCAGTGGATAGCAGTCATGTTGGTGGATATACTGCCGTGGGTAGTGATGGATATACACCTGTCGGTAGTAATGTTTTTGGTGGATATCCAGCAGTAGGTAGCATTCATATTGGTGGTGCATATACTGTCGTGGGTAGCAGTCATGTTGGTGGTGCATATATTGTCGTGGGTAGCAGTCATGTTGGTGGTGCATATATTGTCGTGGGTAGCAGTCATGTTGGTGGTGCATATATTGTCGTGGGTAGCAGTCATGTTGGTGGTGCACATATTGTCGTGGGTAGCAGTCATGTTGGTGGTGCATATATTGTCGTGGGTAGCAGTCATGTTGGTGGTGCATATATTGTCGTGGGTAGCAGTCATGTTGGTGGTGCACATATTGTCGTGGGTAGCAGTCATGTTGGTGGTGCACATATTGTCGTGGGTAGCAGTCATGTTGGTGGTGCATATATTGTCGTGGGTAGCAGTCATGTTGGTGGTGCACATATTGTCGTGGGTAGCAGTCATGTTGGTGGTGCATATATTGTCGTGGGTAGCAGTCATGTTGGTGGTGCACATATTCTCATTCTCGTGAGTAGCAGTAATGTTTATGGTGAATATACAAGATATTCAACCATGGGTAGCAGTCATGTTAATGGTGAATATACAAGATATTCAACCATGGGTAGCAGTCATGTTAATGGTGAATATACAAGATATTCAACCATGGGTAGCAGTCATGTTAATGGTGAATATACAAGATATTCAACCATGGGTAGCAGTCATGTTAATGGTGAATATACAAGATATTCAACCATGGGTAGCAGTCATGTTGGTACACATACTGCCCTGGGTATCAGTCATGTTGATGGTGGACATACAGCCGTTGGTAGCAGTCATGTTGGTGTATGTACTATCCTGGGTAGCGGTCATGTTGATGTATGTACTGCCGTGGGTGGTAGTCACGTTGATGGATATACAGCCGTGGGTATCAGTCTTGTTGATGGGTATACAGCCGTGGGCAGCAGTTTTGTTGATGGATATATAGCTGTGGGTAGCGGCCATGTTGGTTTATGTACTGCCGTGGATAGAAGTCATGTTGATGTATGTACTACCGTGGATAGCAGTCACATTGTGCATGAACTGCGGTAGGTAGCAGTCATGTTAATGGATAAATGTCGCCTCAGTATAATTGACCCTGACATTACTCATGTGCCATAAACAACATAAAATAATGTGTCTATCACAGCAGAGATCATAACACAGAATATGTTGTCAGTTGCGATGTATCAATTTAATATGCGGAACATATGCAAGTGAGGTGAATCCTGTGCGTCCAGACAGTGGCGAATGCTGTGTAAGTAGCCTGCAGTCCATGTTGTCTGATTGACTGGAGAGAGGTAACTGGAAACTGATAGCATTCCACTATAGTGGTGGTGGGACGTAGAGTTCGGAGTTGCAGAGAGGTGTCTAAGTAATGGACCGGTACAACTACACTGCAACTGGGCGAATGAGTCAGTGTCAGGTACCTAAGGCAGCTCACCAGCAAAATATTCACGATACCACTACACACACACACACACACACACACACATACCATAACACCGAGCACGTCACCGGAGGCACACATCAACCAAATAACTGCTGCAGCATACGGGTGCCTGGCAAACCTGAGAAAAGCGTTCCGATACCTTAATAAGGAATCGTTCAAGACACTGTACACTGTGTATGTTAGGCCCATACTGAAGTATGCAGCACCAGTCTGGAACCCACACCTGGTCAAGCACGTCAAGAAGTTAGAGAAAGTACAAAGGTTTACAACAAGGCTAGCCCCAGAGCTCAAGGGAATGTCGTACGAGGAAAGGTTGACGGAAATCGGATTGACGACACTGGAAGACAGAAGGGTCAGGGGAGACATGATAACGACATACAAGATATTGCGGGGAATAGACAAGGTGGACAGAGATAGGATGTTCCAGAGAGGGGACACAGAAACAAGGGGTCACAACTGGAAGCTGAAGACTCAGACGAGTCACAGGGACGTTAGGAAGTATTTCTTCAGTCATAGAGTCGTCAGGAAGTGGAATAGGGGCCAGGAGCTGAGTATCGACCCCTGCAACCACAATTAGGTGAGTACATATGTATATATATATATATATATATATATATATATATATATATATATATATCTATATATATCTGTGTGTGTGTGTGTGTGTGTGTGTGTGTGTGTACACTCACTTAATTGTGGTTGCAGGGGTCGAGAGACAGCTCCTGGCCCCACCTCTTCATTGACAGCTGCTAGGTCCTCCCTCTCCCTGCTCCATGAGCTTTATCATACCTCGTCTTAAAACTATGTATAGTTCCTGCCTCCATTACATCGTTTGCCAGACTTTTCTACTTCCTACTCTATGACTGAAGAAAGACTTCCTAACATCCCTTTTCACTCATCTGAGTCTTCAACTTCCAATTGTGACCCCTTGTTTCTGTATCCTATCTCTGAAACATCCTGTCTCTGTCCACGTTGTCTATTCCACGCAGTATTTTGTATGTCGTTATCATGTCTCCTTTGACCCTCCTGTCCTCCAGTGTCGTCAGACCGATTTCCCTTAACCTTTCTTCATATGACATTCCCCTTAGCTGTGGAAATAGCCTTGTTGCAAACCTTTGCACTTTCTCTAATTTCTTGGCGTGTTTTACCAGGTGTGGGTTCCAAACTGGTGCTGCGTACTCCAGTATGGGCCTGACGTACACAGTGTATGAAGTCTTGAACGATTTCTTACAGAGGTACTGGAACGCTGTTCTCAGGTTTGCCAAGCGCCCATATGCCGCAGCAGTTATCTGGTTAATGTGTGCTTCTGGCGATGTACTCGGTATTACACTCACTCCTAGGTCTTTCTCCTTGAGTGAGGTTTGCAGCCTTTGGCCTCCTAGCCTATATTATGTCTGCGGTCTTCTTTGGCCTCCTCCGATCGTCAAGACTTTGCATTTGGCGGGGTTAAATTCTAGGAGCCAGTTTCTGAACCAGGCATAAAGCCTGCCCAGGTCTCTTTGTAGACCTGTCTGGTGCGCGTCTGATTTAATTCCTCATTAACTTCACATCATCTGCAAACAGGGACACTTCAGAGTCTATCTCTTCCGTAATGTCGTTCACATATACCAAGAATAGCACTTGTCCCAGGACTGACCCCTGTGGGACCCCGTTCGTCACCGGCGCCCACTGTGATACCTCATCACGGACCATGACTCGCTCTTGCCTCGCTGTTAAGTATTCTCTGATCCATTGCAGTGCCCTTCCTGTTACACGTGCCTGTTCCTCTAGCTTCTGTGAGGAACTGTGTCGAAGGCCTTGCAGTCCAAGAAAATGCATTAAACCCACCTCTCCATCTCATTTCTTACTTCAGTTACCTTGTCATAAAACTCTAGTAGGTTTGTGACACAGGATTTGCCTTCCATGAATCCGTGCTGGCTGTCGTTTATAATCTTGTTCCGCTCCAGGTGCTCCACCACTCTCCTCCTGATAATCTTTTTCAAGACTCTGCATACTATACACGTCTATAATTTAGGTTCGAGTCTCCTTCAGCCAGAGATCAGTGTCTGTGTATATTTCGCCTGCTCTACCAATCTACCCACACTGGACCAATACCTTGGAGTCCAGCTTGCGCTAGACTTCGATCCAAAGCAGCCAGCTTTCAGGGAGAAGGTTTACAGCTTTTCATCTCATCCCCTGCATGCATCAGCCTTACTAGAGATATTAACAATGCAGGGAATTCGCAATAGCAGGCGAAATATACACAAACACCGAGAGGGGGTGAAAAGCTGTAAGCTGAAAGCTGGCTGCCTTGGATCAAAGTCTAGCGCAAGCTGGACTCCAAGGTATTGGTCCAGTGTGGGTAGATTGGTAAAGCACTGCGTACCTTGTTCCAAGGTTCGTAAGTTCGAGTCTACTTCAGCCAGAGATCAGTGTTTGTGTATATTTCGCCTGCTATTGCGAATTCGTTGCATTGTTAATATCTCTAGTAAGGCTGATGCATGCAGGGGATGAGATGAAAAGCTGTAAGCCTTCTCCCTGACAGCTGGCTGCCTTGGATCAAAGTCTAGCGCAAGCTGAACTCCAAGGTATTGGTCCAGTGTGGGTAGATTGGTAAAGCACTGCGTACCTTGTTCCAAGGTTCGTAGGTTCGAGTCTCCTTCAGCCAGATATCAGTGTTTATATATATATATATATATATATATATATATATATATATATATATATATATATATATATATATATATGGCAGTGAGAGCTCCTCATGCAGGGGACTTTCTGTTGGCTGTTCCCAACTCCAGCCTTGGTACACGGCTCGACCCACAGACCATCCGCATTGGTGTTGCCCTTCGACATGCCGTCCCTATTCTCGCCGAACACAAGTGTATTTGTGGCAGTGAAGCAGCAGACCGATTCGGGTGCCATGGTCTTGTGTGCCGTAAATCCGAGGGAAAGATTGCAAGACATAAGGATGTTGATAACATTATCAAGAGGAGCCTCACAACAGCCGGATGCCTAGCAATAAGGGAGCCACCCCAACTATGCAGATCTGATGGCAGCCAGAAGCGTCCAGATGGTATCACACTTCAAGCCTGGACAGACGGTAAGTAGGTGGTGTGGGACTACACATATGCATCTACCTTGGCTGATACCTATCTCCAATACACCAGGGAGGAAGGAGGGGCAGCCGTCAGCTTCAGAGAGTCCCAAATGTCTAGAAAATATGGAGAACTTGCCCATCATTATATGTTTGTTCCTATAGGCTCAGAGACCCTTGGCTCATGGGGAAAGAGTGCATCTAAGTTCCTTAAAGAGCTAGACAAAAGACTCATCAGGGTAACTAGGGATTCCAGGGCAGCTAGTTTTCATATTATGTAATAAAATATACCTATTGGTAAAAAGGAATGAAAAGATGGGGTGGTAGGGGAAGCGGAATATTCAAACGGTTTCAGGGAAAAATCCAAATATTCTTCCTTGAGGCCTTTTTATCCACTTCTCCGAGGCTGTGGGTCCCACAATTTACACGAAATGTGGACCCCATCCTATTATATATATATATATACACACACACACACAATAAGATCACAGTAAACAGGTGATATCACAATTTGCAGAACAACCACACAGAAAAAATAGTAAAATTCCAAGCGTTTTCGTGACTTCTCACATTATCAGGAAATTATTAAAACAAACCATCAGCAAGAAGGCATATAAGAGCAAGACTACACCTCACAGTCTCGTCACAACACCCGACTCTGTGGAACACACCTGATACTCTTCCCACGCATTAAGATTTTTTCTTGTCTAATGTATAATTAAATTCTTCCCAAATTGTATTAATTATAAATGAATCCAATTTATATAAACCAAAAGAAATATTCATATTATTTTCAAAACTGCTTTTTATGGAACATGATATTATATTATATTTCTGTCGACCATGGACTTGACTGATACAACTTTCTTAGTCTTCTGAAAATCAATTGGATGGTTAAAACTTCTCACATGAATTAACAGAATCTTGTCCAGTTCTAGTGCTATATTTATGTTGTGTTAATCTTTGTTAAAGTCTTTTACCTGTTTGACCGTAATAAACTTTATCACATATTTTACAAAGATTCTTATAGACAAACCCGTCAGCATTTTGGGGGAAATTCTTTTATCAATAGTTTTTTTTTTTTTACTGTATCAAGATTTCTAAATCCAACTTTGATATTAAAAGTGTTAATAGAAGTTATATCAACCAAATTTTCTTAGTAAGGGAGAACTAACATATTTTTATTTGAATAAGGTTGGCTAATAATTTAAGAATGGGAAAAATATTAGTTTAATGTGTTTAAATCGTATTTCCAACTATCGCTTCGTACTACTACTGGGATACTATTTCCTATCTTAATTCTCAGAAACTATTCTTTTATATTTCTAGCAAACAGTTATTTTAAAAGGCTCTTGATTATTTTTTAATACTTTTCGCAATCTATTTTTATTACTTATTGAAAGTTTATAATATCTGTTAGTATCACGTCTTTTAATCTATTTTTATATATCTCATTTTCACTTTCTTTTAGGTTTAATAAGCAATTTTTATACTTCTGGAAAAAGTCGTCTTACGTTCCACATATATTGAAACAAATTTATATTTCATTTAAATAATATTATTTACATCCACACACAAAACGACAGCAATAATGAATTTACACCGAGTGATGTAAATCTCTCAGTGTATATGAAGAGTGATGTAAATCTCTCAGTGTAAATGCTGTACCCTGTATACATTACAGTGTATACAGGGTACAGCATACATTTCTAGTCTTTTGTTGATCCTGCAACGCAGTACATTATATTCAGGAAGTTGACACTGGAAAGGATGGAATTTCTACGAAGCAGCAAAAGTGTCCAACTCAGCCCATTAAAACAATTGTTGACGAATAATTAAAACCAAATACACATCATTCTTCTTGGTAAAGAGACTTACGTCACACCATGTATTCATTGAAAGTCATATTTCATCCATAATTGACGAGTTAATTTTTCTTTGGTGATGAACTGGTGAACTGAATCTTTAATAACCCTCGTGAAGCCGTCAGGCTTCAGTACATATACATTGAGATTAATTCCTTGTTAAGTGATTGAAGCGTAACTGCTTGTGTAATGGTGAATTAAAGCTTTAATAATTGACGTGCAGTCGACTGGTTTCAAACTTAGCTAAATAAATTATTTGGCTAAACCAAAATATAAACAATTACCTTATTTTTTTATAATTTATATTTGAATACGGTCAACACCCTTGGATATGTCTTCATCTTTCACGCTTTATTACAAACTCAGTACGAAGCTGCAATCAATAATCTATACAATTCCAATGCAATACCCTGAACAACGATACAGCAAGGGACAATAACTGTTCCATTCGGTCTGGATGCAACCTGTTGTGCATCTGAGTTAATAACAAAACATATCGGAAACCGAATTAGTCTGTTGTATATTGTCGAGCGGAATGTACAGGATTATTTTGACAGCTTAAAATGTCCCCATCGTTACTGAAACTGTATGTTGCCAGGAGTAAGGTGGAACACGAGGGACGGGGCAGTGAGGCTCACGCAGCACGCTTCGGCGCACACTACCAGTCTTGTGTCGTGTAAACACACACACACACACACACACACACACACACTACAAACAATAAGCCACGTGTCTATCGATAAGTGCCTTTGACAACTGGTAACTAACACCACACATGTTCACACACACACAGACTTTCGCAGGATCCCTACATAGCTTTAAGAAGAGGTATGATAAAGCTCATGGAGCGGGAAGAGTGACCTAGTAGCAGCCAGCAATGAGGCGGGGCCAGGAGCTGTGAATCGACCCCTGCACCACAACTAGGTGAGTACAACTAAGTACACACACACACACACACACACACACACACACACACACACAAACATACGCACACATATCACTACAAAATAAACAACACAACATACATAGCAAAATTATACAATATACACAAAACACACAAACACTCACACACATACAAAACACACACGTTTATAGCTATGTCTGCGATGTCAATATTTTGGTTATTGATTGTAATTTATTGCTGTAAATACGATTATAAATCAGCAATAAACAGAAAAACACAATAAGAGCAACAGTTATTGTTCCATTAACAACAGCAGATGTTTTATTGCTATAATGTTATATTCACGGTGCTAAGGACGGAGGTCTTTATCAAATACATAGATATTACAATGATACTCTCTTTGGTTAGCATGGGTAAAGTTTGTTAGGAAACACAAGTGTTGCCTGACGCGGGTCTTAGTCAAATGATAACCCCCAGCTGGAGTTCCTGGACATCTGACTAAGGCTTTCTTTTGGATTACCCGTCCACCCCTTTAAAAATTCTCTATTGTCAAGTTTTCTGTGTATCCGATGAAGCATCCCTATGGGCGAAACGTTGTATCAATAAATGCTTCCTTCCATCTGATGTCTTCTTACCAGCCATAAACACAACACAGCAGCAACAGTAACCTAAATATTGACTGTAGTCTTAGTGGAAAATATTGACTGTAGTGTCAATGGAAAATATTGATTGTTGTGTCAATGGAAAATATTGACTACAGTGTCAGTGGAAAATGTTGACTACAGTGTCAGTGGAAAATATTGACTGCAGTGTCAGTGGAAAATGAAGACGAATGCTTGGATTTAGTGAAGCGTCTTCTGAAACATATACACGACTATTACATAGTATAATTGACAATTATTATTTATTATATTACGTGTCTTTTTTGCGTTAACGGCTAAAAGAAATATATCGTGATAGTCTAAGAACAAGAGAGAAAAGAAGAAAATAGAGCACTGCAAGAGAGCTATTGGCCCACGAGGATAAGGGGATAAAACACAGGACAGAACTACTACTACTACTACTACTGTCTCGCTAACATTCCACTCTCTGACATTTGTATCACTCCTACTACTCCCTTTTGAAATATATCATGATTTGATATATTAAGAACAAATACAGGCACATCACCGTGACTGAAACAATACACAACTCGCACGTTACGGTCCGACTTGGATCATTTACAAAGTCACACACTTTTGTGTTTGTGTGGCTTTGTAAATGGTCCAAGTCGGACAGAGGCGTCGTCGTAAGCGGGTTATTCGTGTATTGTTCCAGTCACGGTATTGTGCCTTTTTCGTTCTTTTGCAAGATCACTGTCAGCAGTACCGGAGAATAACATGCTTAACCTTGTTACCTGGGTGGTAGATAGCCATTCACACAAAACAGCAATATTTTCTAATCAAATGATGTACGAAGTGATATATTTTTCCATCTATGAATGAATGTAGGCCTCGTATGTTTATTCCAGTCATGTGGTCTGCTTATTGTTAAAATAAATCAAGTTTATTTTGTTCTAACTTAAATTTGTTGAGTTCATTATTTCTCTGTTCAGCTTGATCCTGGATCATCTCTTGCTCTCTAGCTTCCTCTATTCTCCTCGCTCTTTTATCTTTTTTTTCAACTTTTCACACACTTTCCTATCTTCTCTCTCGGTTATCTTTCTCTTTGACCTTTTCCTTAGCTAGCTTTGCTCTCTCATTTTGTTCTTTCCTAGTTAGTCTTTCATTCTCCTTATTCTCTTCCCTAGCTAGTCTTCCTTTTTCCTCATTCTCTTCCACAGCTAATCTTTCTCCTTTTGCTTTTCCATAGCTTTCTTATTATCATGCATGTTCTCCATTTTCCTTTTTTCTCTAAACGTTCCTGGATCTTATCAGGAATGAAAACTTCTAAGATAGTTCCATTATAACCCATCTTGATACTTGTTTTTATCCAGAACATATATTCCTCTTTAATGGACGAATTTATTTTCCCAAAATATAGATATACACGGCAATCAACACTCTCTGACGGAACAATGTTCTCAGCCATATCAGACATAATAATGGGGTTCTTATTTCATCGACTGTCTCTGTAATAATCAAAAGTGTTCTACGACAGTTCCCTCGATATACAATACTTAAGGCACAGAAGAATGACGCGTAATCGGAATATCTTGGTTCTCTAGGGTCTACTCTATACCACAACAAACCTAATAGTTAAAGGAATAAATCTGGACAAATACTTCTGTCTTGAATTACGTCCCAAAACATGTGAATTTGAAAGCAAAATGCTACTGACAACTTCGCTAAAATACATCTGAAGAGAAGGCAGACTACCGCAGTAACTACTGGATGGTTGGTGGTAAAGCTTTCTCTCTCTCTCTCTCTCTCTCTCTCTCTCTCTCTGCTTCAGGGCCTTGAAGATCCTGCTAAAGTCGCCAGTGTAACTAACGATTGGATGCTCCTCAGCATTTCGGAGAAGCCAATACAATTCTTACAAAGAATGTAGATAGCAAAACGCACTAATAACACCTAAATATAAGTGATGAGAAATGAGAAATTAAAAATGACGGGCATTTCAAATAATTTACTTAATAATAAGTACACAAACATGAAGTAATTTCCAACTGAAAAGAACAACGAAAAAGAAAAACATAAATAACAGAGGTTACAGCTAATAGGTATGACCTCTGATCCACAGTGCTCCCAGCTTATGAGAATAACTCTTTCGTAGTTATAGAAAAAGATGGTCACCGCCAGACACACCATAAACAACCACCAGTGGTATGAAAGCACAGCAATCAACAAGATGTAGAATGAGTGAACATGTAGGCTGCAATGAACCATGATGTGATACACAAATAACCCGCACATAAAAGAGAGAAGCTTACGACGACGTTTCGGTCCGACTTGGACCATTGACAAAGTCTGGTTGTCTTTGTTGTGGACGTTTCGCCATCCAGTGGCTGGCTGGATGGCGAAACGTCTACGGTGGGGATGCCCGGGTGTTGTGCATGTGTCATTTCATCCTGTCGGTATTATATACAATTCTTGTACTACTACTACTACTACCTCCACCTCTTCCTGCCTATATATAGCCGTCCTGCTCCACCTCTGTTAGTGTGACTTTGTCAATGGTCCAAGTCGGACCGAAACGTCGTCGTAAGCTTCTCTCTTTTATGTGCGGGTTATTTGTGTATCGTTCCAGTCACGGTATTGTGCCTTTTTGTTATTTATAACCATGATGTGATGAAGTGAACCATGCTGGTGGGTCGTCTCGTAGGTGACGAGTGCAGACAGCTCACAGAATGACTCATGCCCTCACATTAGAAGTAGCCTTTTCACAAAAAAATAAAGTGAAAGAAGGGTAGCTTAAATCCATGACTTTCTTAGGAATGCAGCTCTTGTGGTCCCTCGTACCTAGCGGAAAGTCTCGGTCAGATGAAGAACTCCAACGGCGGGTCATCATGTGACTAAAAAGACCCACGCCAGGAAACACGTCCTGCTTCCTAAAGGAACTTACCTAACCTTGTACTTCTGCTGGCCCAGTCAAAACACAGCTGTTACCAACATGACAAGTGATTCACTTACTCAATATTCTGAAGGCTTTAAAAGACGGGTGAAAGAGATTAACAAATAGATCAAAGTTAAATTAGAATTATAATTCCACAAATTAAAACGGGTAACATCTGTAAAAGTTAAGAGACAGCAACAATCGTCAGAGAGCTCGGTAGCTAAGTTACTTCCTGTGAACTTTATAACAGCATCAACTTTTCCCTCTCACTGTGTATGTGGTAGTGAGTCTAGATCCAGGAATGATGGTGATACCTTCCTTACTCATTGTGTACGTGGTAGTAACTGTAAACCCGGGAATGATGGTGACAACTTCCCTCCTCACTGTGTATGTGGTAGTAACTTCAGATTTAGGAATGGCAAATTTACCTGGGATTTCTATCGTTATAGAAGAGCAGAAAGATCGTTCTTTGTTTTGTATAAACTTTCAACATATTCACTTGCAGTTTAATACATCAGCTGTGACAACTGAATTACTTTCCACCACCAGATTCAGTTTTCAAATATTTGGGTAAAAGAAATTGAGAATGATTAAACCACAAAATGTATTGTTATACGCACAAAAAAATAGGAAATATGTATATTCCATTTATTCTAGAGCAATGCTCTAACATTTTGGTTCAGTTCCCATACTGAAAAAAAATTGTGAGGGCATTCGGTAGTGTACGTGATTGCAATTCCAGTTTAAAAGAAATTAACGTTACACACGCCAAAATAAACATGCAAAAATATTTCAGAATTGTCGGAAGATATTTTTGAACCACATACTCTGTTCCGGAATATATAGATCAATGACCTTTTTTTTCAGTGTAGAATTGTGTTGATCCACGTTCGTCAGCTCTTTAACATAAAACAAGAAGTGGCTGGCGAAATCTTAATAACGTAATTACCCTTATTTTTTTAATACATATATAATTTTGAAAAAAATTAGTGTGAAGGCTTACTCAGCCCTGTAACAACTTCAGTCAGTATTACCAAGGCTGGCTCCTCCTCAGGAAAATTAATGAATAGAAAAAGAAATAATAACAGACAATGATAAACACTTTATTTTTTAGAAACGGAAAATGTAAAACAATAAAACATGAATGGGTATCCTAATTGAAAGAAAAATGAAAAACGAAATGAAAAAAATTACATTTGAACTCAACGCTAATATAGGTATATCGTGGTAATGGGGTGTCAGGTGTTGGTGACACTGCGTGTTGTTGAAATCGTAGCCGTTGCTGATGTGGGGGGGGGGGTTAGCAGGTGTTGGTGACCACCAATGGCTCGTTCTTCACAGAGTGTAGCCGTGAATAATTACTTCAGATGACACGAAAACAGGTTCGTTACCACTGCTATGATGAGGGGTTAGGTCCTGTGTTGGCTTACATAACAGGTAAGTAAACTAAACATGGGACGTCTCCTTCTGTTCTTCTCGTTGGTTGGCAGGTGACCCTCTCTGTCATTCTAAGCTAAAAGGACACAAGTGCAACTAATGTGACAATTTATTATGACAACGTTTCGCTCTCCAGGAGCTTTATCAAGCCATTACAAACAATACATGGACACAGAGGGTATATAAAGGCTCAGAGTGAGGTGTAATACTAGTGAGGTACCATTTCGATGTTCACTAGTGGTAGTAGTAGTGGTAGTGACAAAGTAATACAATATGGTAGAGCAATTAATTCGTACATGAGTAAAAGGATAAAAACTATTACTTGGGTAACATAAAAATAGGTTGGACAAATATAGACTGGAATGAGGCAGCTTGTTTCAGTGCTCACTGTCTGTGCTTTGTGTAGTATAACAGGAGAGACTATGTGATGGCAGGGTTTACTGTTTTCAGGAGGATTCTTGCTAAGACTTCGGAGATGGTGAAGCTGCCGTTGTTTTGTTTAATTGTATTCGAAACAGCGATCAGTGCTGATTCGAGGCACTTGCGTCCGCGGAAATTAGTTTCTTTGATCACTAATTGGGCGTCTCTGAATTTCATGAGATGATTGGTGGAATTTCGGTGTTGTACACAGGCGTTGTTCAAGTTATCGTTCCTACATGCGTAAATGTGTTCATTGAGGCGGGTGTCGAGGTTTCTGGCTGTTTCACCTACGTAAATCTTGTCACAGCCTCCACAGGGTATAGTGTAAACTCCTGCATTGACTGGTTCGTGGTGCTTGGATTTTGTCCTGGTTATATCCTTTATTGAAGTGCTAGAAGCGATGGCGACTCTGGTGTTAGCTTGTGAAAGTGCTTTTGAGACGTTCAGTGCAACCTGACTGTTAGGAAGAATTATAACTTTGCTGGGAGTGGTGTTGATGCGTGGAGAATTTATGATCTGAAGAGCTCTTTTCTTGCAGTCTTTGATGAAAAAAGAAGGAAAATGTAACTCTGTGAATGTTTGGTGAATGTATGTACACTCCTCGTCAAGAAACTCAGGACTACAAATTCGGTATGCTCTAAGAGCATTTTTTTTGCCACGAGTGGTTTCTTCAGTCCTAATATAGAGACAACTGAGATACACAGCAGCATGAGTCAAGGTGCAAGCTACAAGAGGGTAGTTGTAGTAGTAGTACAACTGTGGTGAGATTGGTTGGGTTAGCGAATGACTTGTCAGAATCACGTTACACCAGCTTCAAAATCGGCAATAGCCTAGTGATAACATTTCGGTGCTCTCCAAGACTACTATTAATTCGCGACATGATAATCAACTAAAGTCACAAAGCTGTTATTCAACAGACAGGCAGTATCTTGACAGTTTATAACGCTCTCAAGCAACGACCATTACTTTCCTTGACCTAGTCAAGTTTGAGTAATTCACCTCAAACCATTTTACTTATCAGTTGGTACATTATTTGTACCTTTAATTCTGCATTCAAAAACCCAGAAGAATTCCTTGGTTAAAATCCAGAGTGAGTTGCCAGGAAGGTCAGTGTTAAACAAAATCCAACCCACCAATCAAAAGAATGGACCTGGCTGACAGGCTGTGATTTCTAGGGATTGTACGATTTCTTGAAATTCGAATGAATCCTCCTTGCAAGCGCTGTCAGCTGAGCTTCCCCAATATCTGTCCCACTTTTTATTTCATCCGGACAAGCATGTGAATATTTCCCTTGGTGCAGGATGTGTCTTGTGCAATTCCTTGTTGAGTAATGGCAGCGGTGGAAACTATTTTGACTACGAGCGATGGAACTGTGTCCGGGGCTCGCATGCAGAAGACTTTGTAGGGGTTACTGATTGTTGAGCAGCTGTCCACAGCTTCTTCCCTTCCTCCCTGCCTCCTTACAGTCGTCTCAAACATAACCCTCCCCCCCTCTTACTCTCTCCCTTCCTCCCTCTATCACCCCTTTCCTCCCTTCTTCCCAAACCCACCTACCCACCCCAACCACTCTCCCTCCGTCGGTCTACCTCCCTCACCCCATCCCAGTGTTCCTCTGTTCATCAATACCTTGCAACCTCCCTTCTGCTTACAAACCCCCTCCACATCCTCTCACCGTTCTCTCTCATTCTCTCTTTCTCTCTCTCTCTCTCTCTCTCTCTCTGTTCTCTCCCCTCCCTCTCTCTCTCACACACACGAAGCTTGGGGAAGGAGAAAGAAGACCGCAGACGTAGTACAGCCTAGGTGTCAAAGGCTGCAAAACTCACTCACGGAGAAGGATCTAGGGATGAGCATCATACCCAGCACATCTCCTGAGGCGCACATCATTCAAATAATCGCTGCAGCATACTGGAGCCTGGCAAACACATGAATAACGTTTCGACTTCGAAGTAAGGAGTCATTCATCATACTGTACACAGTGTACGTCACGTCTATATTGGAGTATGCAGCACCAGCATGGAACACACACCTGGTCAAATATGCTGGGAAATTGGAGAGAGTTTAAGGATTTGCAACAAAACTAGTCCCGGAGCTAAGGGTACGTCCTATGACGAGAGGTTAAGGGAACTCAGCCTGACGACACTGCAAAATAGGATGGATAGGGAAGACATGATAACGACGTATAAAATACTGAGAGGAATTGACCAAGTGGATAGGGCCAGAATGTTTCAGAGATGGGACACACAAACAAGCGGACACAGCTGGAAGCTAAAAACTCAGATGAGTTATAGGGATGTTAGAAAGTTTTCCTTCAACCTTAGAGCTGTCGGGAAGTGGAAAATTCTGGAGAGTGAAGTAGTGGAGGCAGGATTCATACATAGCTTTAAAATGAGAGATGATAAGGCTCTTGGAGCAAAGAAAGAGTGGACCTAGAAGCGACTAGCAAAGAGGTGGGGCCAGGAGCCAAGCAGCCGCAAATAGGTAAGCGCTTGCGCTTACACACACACACTACACACTACACACACACACACACACACACACACACACACACACACACACACACACACACACAACAGCGAGTTATGGAAGCATCTTATTCTACAGGTTAAACAGTACAAACAACGACCTGAACAGTTCTGGAGTAAGATTCGCCAGCTTCTGGGGGCAAAGCCCAAGCCTGCACAGTACCTAGTACACTTCATCAAGGAAGACGATGAGGAAGTGGCTATCAATCTGGATGACCCGCAAAAATCATGCCAACTTGATGGGAAAAATACACACAAATAACCCGCACATAAAAGAGAGAAGCTTTACGACGACGTTTCGGTCCGACTTGGACCATTTACAAAGTCACACTGTGTATCGTTCCAGTCACGGTATTCTGCCTTTTTTGTTATTTATTGATGGGAGAAATGTGGGAGAAAGTTCTCTCACACAGTGATAGAAGATTCAACAATGACCACTATCACTGGGTCAACCGATGGAGACATGTGAATCTGGCAGGTTTCAAACCAATAACATTAACTAACACATCAGTTTTCGAAGATGACCACCTTCTTATTAGACCCATTACCTTAAGAGAGATGTGCGAAGTCATATGCAGAATAAATAAAGCTCCTGACCTCTCAGGAATAACAGTAAAGTAAATCAAGTATCTACTCCAGAAACTGCAAGATGTCTCTGGTAAATACCTATAATGCAATCTTGGCCTCTGGACACTTTTCCTGGCACTTAAAACAGCAAAGATGATATTCGTTGCAAAACCAAATAAAGGCAAGAATAAGCCAGAGAACTACAGACCTATCTCTCTTATTTGAAGTCACTGGCAAAGTTTGAAGACTTCAGGCTGAACTATTACATGGATTTCAATCACCTTTTCACTGAAAACCATTTTGGTGTTAGGACCCACCGAGGAACCCAGCGCTCCTTCAATATCATCTTCGATTCCGTTGACAGGCTGCATAAACAGGGCAACCTCGCCCTGATTGTTACTCAGGATGTTCACAAAGTATATGACAGCCTGTGGCACGAGGTTCTCATATTCAAACTTGCTGACCTTCCAGATCATAACTGAACCTTTCTCTGACTTATATATAATTTATACACAAGTAGAAGCATCATCCGCACCTTCTCCTGCACCAACAGCTGGAGTACCATATTCATCGTGCCTGAGCCCTATGCTCTTCAACGTGCCTTCCCCAACCAGAATACAGTGACATCATCGTTACCCAATTCTCTGATGACGTTATCCATGAAGTATCGTCCACTCCTGCACCGGGAAAAACAGCCAACTGGGAGAAGAAATTGAGAATCACGACCAATCCTGACAAGATCCTCATCAGCACTATCGGATATTATACCACAAAATTGAAAACATCGGAGGTATCTCCATTAGAGGTACACCTAACACCATCAAAAACCAGAATAATCTGTCTATGAAATAGACAGATTACTTCACTCTACATCTCGCGTCACGAAAAAGGTAAACTTAGGAAAAAAAAAAAAAAAAAAAAAAAAAAAAAAAAAAAAAAAAAAAAAAAAAAAAAAAAAAAAAAAAAAAAAGTCTCAGCCTTAAGGCTTAATCAGACCCTCACTCGTATCTAGAAGCGCCTATATAAGATGATAAGACCTATGACTGAATATCCTTGCGTAACCATGTAGCTACAAAAAACATGTTACAGCATTAAAGAGTCCAGACTGTGCTGTATAGTCCTTGTGGCTTAGCGCTTCTTTTTGATTATAATAATAATAAAGAGTCCAGAACGAAACATTCCGATTTATCACAGGCACCAGACTGTGGGGCAGGATCAGAATGGAAAATCTGAACATCCAACAGGAAATCGGCGCAGTAAATGTAAGGCTTGACAAACTAAAGAGACAACTGTATGTCATGCACGACCTCTATATACCAGTTAGTTTAATATGTTTATTATGCACCCCATACCCATCCTGTGGGCGGTAGTCAAAAGATTGCAGAGGTACATAATTGGTCCAGGGACTGGACTCCAAAGTTTTGATAGCTGAGCAAGTTACAGAGGTAATGAATTCACAATTTACAAAGGTAATGAACTCACAAATTACAAAGGTAATGAACTCCGGGTAGGTCTAGTCACAATCATGACAAGTTACAAAGGTATTTACAGATTACAGAGGTACGTAATGGGTCCAGGGACTGGGCCCCAAAGTTTGGATGGCTGAACTAGGTACAAGGTAATGAACTCACAAGTTACAAAGGTAATGAATCCTGTAAGAATGGTTACTTACGTTTATACATGGCTACAATCATGAACAAATTATAGTGTAATGAGCAATTCACACTTCCACACCCGGTCACAACTATATACCAGACAAGAGAAAATCCACCCCAGCCAACCCACACCACTGACTACAATATCAGTACACCTCCCCGTATGACCCTCAGGATGTCCCTCCAACAAAGAGTCCGATGCTTCATACAGAAGAAGGACTTCCCATGATCAAAGATCCTGAATGATCTTCCCTAAGATATAGAAGAATGGATACCACCAGAGACAACGTATGTTCAAGAGAGATAAAACCATCGTTACTGTTGATACCTTACATCTAAGTAACATCTGAAAACTACCTACGGCAGGACACCGCCTCAGAAACAGATCAGCTGACCACCAACTCCAGTAGGTGCCTTACATCTGGTCCTAACATCTTGCCTCGGGCACTGTAAAAAATGACAATTGCAAAAATATACCTACCACCAACTGACTGTCATGCATACATGCCTGAAGGTATACAAGTGTGTCTGATGTGTGGTGTGGTATACATGATAATCTGACTTATATGCATAACACAACACACAGACACATTTATTAATATAAGCCAAAGTGGTTGGGCCACTTACTTTTATTTTCCTCTCTTCTCACCTCCAATCTATCCCTCTCAACATTCCATCTTTATCTTTCCTTCTTACTCCCCCAACTTACTAAATCTTTGGCAAAAGAACTTGAACATACTAATAAACACATTCTCACACATACCAGGAAATACCCGACAGGAAGGAAACAACGAGTGATAGTCCCTGACGATGTGTCGGAATGGGTACATTTGACGCGGGGTTCCACAAGGGTCGGCACTAAGGCAGGTGCTGTTTCTAGTATTCATGAATGACAGGACAGAAGGGATAGAGTCAGACCAAGTGAAACTAATGAGTGGAATACAAGCAGACGAGGACGAGGAAAGGCTACAAGGTGATCTGGACAGGTTACAAGTCTGGTCCGATATATCTACTGAAGTTTAACCCCACCAAGTGCGAAGTTATGAAGCCTGGGGAAGGACAAAGAAGACCGTAGACGGAGTACAGGTTAGGGGGTCAGAGGCTGCAAATCTCACTCAAGGAGAAGGATCTTGGGGAGAGTATCATACCGAGCATATACCCAGAGGGGCACATTAAACAAATAACTGCAGCAACAAATGCGCATCTGGCAAATTTAAGAATAACGTTTCGACATCTGAGTAAGGAGTTTTTCACGACACTGTACTCCGTGTACGTCAAGCCAGTATTAGAGTACGAAGCACCAGTATGGAACCCACACCTGGTCAGACACAGAGAAAGTTTAGAAAGTGCAGAGGTTTGTGAAAAGACTACTCCAGGAGCTACGGGGTCTGCCCTATGAGGAGAGGCTAAGATAACTCTAACGACACAGGACAGGAGGACTACATAAAATATGATAACGATGTACAAAATACTGAGAGGAATTGATAAGGTGGATAGGGACAGAATGCTTCAGGGATGAGCACTAGAAATACGAGCGCAACTGGAAGTTGAAAACTCAGATAAGTCATAGAGATGCTAGGAAGTATTTCATCAGCCTTAGAATTGTCAGGAAGTGGAACAATCTGGGGGCAGAAGCAGTAGAGGATGCCACTTCATTTAAACAAGATTACTAAGAAGTAAATATAAAAAGAATTATTTCCCTAAATAAAAAAAAAGAACAACTACTGCTTCTTTCAGCTTTGTGTTACAGCTTCGAGGAGAACCTTGTCATGGTACTGAGATTACTTCCTGGAATTTCTCGGTAGAGACACTTTTTGTTATAGTCCAGTTATGTCTCCTCCTTCATCTCTTTCTGCCCCTCCCCTCTCCCTCTCTCTCTCACCCTCTCTCTGCTTTATACAGTGAACATTCTTGTTTCCTAGCACCGTTTTCTGTGCTCAGGATCTTTGTACTCATCAAGGTTTGTGTTTTTCTATCGTGATTTCCTTCAGTGATGAATACCTATGACATGAAAGTATTTTTAATATTTGAAGTCATCTCTCACCGACCCTCTCCAATCTTTACATATCCTTTACCAAGTCACAAACAGATCTGTTTGTGACGTATCTCCCTGAGACTCGATAAATCTCACTGTGAGGGAGAAAGAATAACTGGTTTAATTTCTGAAGCATTTTGATTTTAGAGTATTTTAATCATCTTTGAGATGTATCTTTCACATCTGTTCATTGTGTATACATGCAGAGCCTCAGCAAACTTACTAGTACTATGTAATTCCCCACATACGGCGATACAGAAGGTGGAACGCGATCTCTGACAGGTGTAACGTGTGGAACAGTCAATAATAGTTTTCGTTAGGTTCAGAATGATTTTTGCGAAATTATTACATGTACAAAATTTCGCTTGCCTTATTCGGCAAGAAGAGCATTGCTATTTAAGCCAAAATCGCACGTTTTACCTATATATATATATACATATATATATATATATATATATATATATATGTATATATATGTAGTAGGTTGGTAGACAGCAACCACCCAGGGAAGTACTACCGTCCTGCCAGATGACTGTGAAACAAAAACCTGTAACTGTTTTGCATGATGGTAGGATTGCTGGTTTCTTTTTCTGTCTCATAAACACGCTAAGATAACAGGGATATCTTGCTACTCCTACTTACACTTTGGTCACACTTCACAGACACGCACATGCATATATATATATACATACATCTAGGTTTTTCTCCTTTTTCTAAATAGCTCTTGTTCTTTTTTATTTCTTCTATTGTCCATGGGGAAGTGGAAAAGAATCTTTCCTCCGTAAGCCATGCGTGTCGTATGAGGCGACTAAAATGCCGGGAGCAATGGGCTAGTAACCCCTTCTCCTGTATACAATTACTAAAAAAGAGAAGAAGAAAAACTTTATAAAACTGGGTTGCTTAAATGTGCGTGGATGTAGTGCGGATGACAAGAAACAGATGATTGCTGATGTTATGAATGAAAAGAAGTTGGATGTCCTGGCCCTAAGCGAAACAAAGCTGAAGGGGGTAGGAGAGTTTCAGTGGGGGGAAATAAATGGGATTAAATCTGGAGTATCTGAGAGAGTTAGAGCAAAGGAAGGGGTAGCAGTAATGTTAAATGATCAGTTATGGAAGGAGAAAAGAGAATATGAATGTGTAAATTCAAGAATTATGTGGATTAAAGTAAAGGTTGGATGCGAGAAGTGGGTCATAATAAGCGTGTATGCACCTGGAGAAGAGAGGAATGCAGAGGAGAGAGAGAGATTTTGGGAGATGTTAAGTGAATGTATAGGAGCCTTTGAACCAAGTGAGAGAGTAATTGTGGTAGGGGACTTGAATGCTAAAGTAGGAGAAACTTTTAGAGAGGGTGTGGTAGGTAAGTTTGGGGTGCCAGGTGTAAATGATAATGGGAGCCCTTTGATTGAACTTTGTATAGAAAGGGGTTTAGTTATAGGTAATACATATTTTAAGAAAAAGAGGATAAATAAGTATACACGATATGATGTAGGGCGAAATGACAGTAGTTTGTTGGATTATGTATTGGTAGATAAAAGACTGTTGAGTAGACTTCAGGATGTACATGTTTATAGAGGGGCCACAGATATATCAGATCACTTTCTAGTTGTAGCTACACTGAGAGTAAAAGGTAGATGGGATACAAGGAGAATAGAAGCATCAGGGAAGAGAGAGGTGAAGGTTTATAAACTAAAAGAGGAGGCAGTTAGGGTAAGATATAAACAGCTATTGGAGGATAGATGGGCTAATGAGAGCATAGGCAATGGGGTCGAAGAGGTATGGGGTAGGTTTAAAAATGTAGTGTTAGAGTGTTCAGCAGAAGTTTGTGGTTACAGGAAAGTGGGTGCAGGAGGGAAGAGGAGCGATTGGTGGAATGATGATGTAAAGAGAGTAGTAAGGGAGAAAAAGTTAGCATATGAGAAGTTTTTACAAAGTAGAAGTGATGCAAGGAGGGAAGAGTATATGGAGAAAAAGAGAGAAGTTAAGAGAGTGGTGAAGCAATGTAAAAAGAGAGCAAATGAGAGAGTGGGTGAGATGTTATCAACAAATTTTGTTGAAAATAAGAAAAAGTTTTGGAGTGAGATTAACAAGTTAAGAAAGCCTAGAGAACAAATGGATTTGTCAGTTAAAAATAGGAGAGGAGAGTTATTAAATGGAGAGTTAGAGGTATTGGGAAGATGGAAGGAATATTTTGAGGAATTGTTAAATGTTGATGAAGATAGGGAAGCTGTGATTTCGTGTATAGGGCAAGGAGGAATAACATCTTGTAGGAGTGAGGAAGAGCCAGTTGTGAGTGTGGGGGAAGTTCGTGAGGCAGTAGGTAAAATGAAAGGGGGTAAGGCAGCCGGGATTGATGGGATAAAGATAGAAATGTTAAAAGCAGGTGGGGATATAGTTTTGGAGTGGTTGGTGCAATTATTTAATAAATGTATGGAAGAGGGTAAGGTACCTAGGGATTGGCAGAGAGCATGCATAGTTCCTTTGTATAAAGGCAAAGGGGATAAAAGAGAGTGCAAAAATTATAGGGGGATAAGTCTGTTGAGTGTACCTGGTAAAGTGTATGGTAGAGTTATAATTGAAAGAATTAAGAGTAAGACGGAGAATAGGATAGCAGATGAACAAGGAGGCTTTAGGAAAGGTAGGGGGTGTGTGGACCAGGTGTTTACAGTGAAACATATAAGTGAACAGTATTTAGATAAGGCTAAAGAGGTCTTTGTGGCATTTATGGATTTGGAAAAGGCGTATGACAGGGTGGATAGGGGGGCAATGTGGCAGATGTTGCAAGTGTATGGTGTAGGAGGTAGGTTACTGAAAGCAGTGAAGAGTTTTTACGAGGATAGTGAGGCTCAAGTTAGAGTATGTAGGAAAGAGGGAAATTTTTTCCCAGTAAAAGTAGGCCTTAGACAAGGATGTGTGATGTCACCGTGGTTGTTTAATATATTTATAGATGGGGTTGTAAGAGAAGTAAATGCGAGGGTCTTGGCAAGAGGCGTGGAGTTAAAAGATAAAGAATCACACACAAAGTGGGAGTTGTCACAGCTGCTCTTTGCTGATGACACTGTGCTCTTGGGAGATTCTGAAGAGAAGTTGCAGAGATTGGTGGATGAATTTGGTAGGGTGTGCAAAAGAAGAAAATTAAAGGTGAATACAGGAAAGAGTAAGGTTATGAGGATAACAAAAAGATTAGGTGATGAAAGATTGAATATCAGATTGGAGGGAGAGAGTATGGAGGAGGTGAACGTATTCAGATATTTGGGAGTGGACGTGTCAGCGGACGGGTCTATGAAAGATGAGGTGAATCATAGAATTGATGAGGGAAAAAGAGTGAGTGGTGCACTTAGGAGTCTGTGGAGACAAAGAACTTTGTCCTTGGAGGCAAAGAGGGGAATGTATGAGAGTATAGTTTTACCAACGCTTTTATATGGGTGTGAAGCGTGGGTGATGAATGTTGCAGCGAGGAGAAGGCTGGAGGCAGTGGAGATGTCATGTCTGAGGGCAATGTGTGGTGTGAATATAATGCAGAGAATTCGTAGTTTGGAAGTTAGGAGGAGGTGCGGGATTACCAAAACTGTTGTCCAGAGGGCTGAGGAAGGGTTGTTGAGGTGGTTCGGACATGTAGAGAGAATGGAGCGAAACAGAATGACTTCAAGAGTGTATCAGTCTGTAGTGGAAGGAAGGCGGGGTAGGGGTCGGCCTAGGAAGGGTTGGAGGGAGGGGGTAAAGGAGGTTTTGTGTGCGAGGGGCTTGGACTTCCAGCAGGCATGCGTGAGCGTGTTTGATAGGAGTGAATGGAGACAAATGGTTTTTAATACTTGACGTGCTGTTGGAGTGTGAGCAAAGTAACATTTATGAAGGGATTCAGGGAAACCGGCAGGCCGGACTTGAGTCCTGGAGATGGGAAGTACAGTGCCTGCACTCTGAAGGAGGGGTGTTAATGTTGCAGTTTAAAAACTGTAGTGTAAAGCACCCTTCTGGCAAGACAGTGATGGAGTGAATGATGGTGAAAGTTTTTCTTTTTCGGGCCACCCTGCCTTGGTGGGAATCGGCCGGTGTGATAATAAAATAAAAATAAAACATATATATATATATATATATATATATACATATATATATCTATATATATATATATATATATATATATATATATATATATATATATATATAATTACTTAAAATTAATGTCATATGTCAAAATTTTCTCTGCTTTTTCGGCTAAAACATGCTTGTATTAGTCCCAGTATTGATTGTTGTGGAACCCCACTTGTTACTTATTCCCAATTTGTGTGTGTGTGTGTACTAAGCTATTTGTACTTACCTATTTGTGGTTGTAGGGGTCGGTTCATAGTTCCTTGCCCCTCCTCTTCACTAGTCGCTACTAGGTCCACACTCTCTCTGCTTCATGAGCTTTATCGTACCTCTTTTTGAAGCTATGTATGGAACCTGCCTCCACTACATCTTTCTCCAGATTGTTCCACTTCCTGACAATTCTATAGCTGACGAAATGCTTCCTAACATTCCTGTGGCTCATCTAAATTTTCAACTTCTAGTTGTGGCCCCTTGCTGTGTCATATTTCTGAAACATTCTGTCCCTTTCCACCTTGTCAGTTCCTTTCGGTATTTTTTATGTTAGGTTAGGTTAGGTAAGGTTAGGTTAGGTTAGGTTAGGTTAGGTTAGGTTAGGTAAGGTTCGTCAGGAAACAGGACAAATGTTTCCTGACGCGGGTCTTAGTCAGATGATGACCCGCCTTTGGAGCTTTTGGTCATCTGACCGAGGCCTTCCGCTGGCTTACCGGTCCACCCCTTTAAAAATTATGGTCATTTATAACCATTGTTATATTTTTAATTTGATATTATTTTTTTTTTTTATGTTATGTCCTCTTTTCCCTACTGTCTTCCAGTGTTGTCAGTTTGAGTTATCCTAACATCTCCTCAGTATTGTTGCATACCTTTGCATTTTCTCTACTTTCTTAACGTGTTTGACAAGGTGTGGGTTCCATACCGGTGATGCATACTCTAATATGGGCCTGAGGAACACGGTGTACAGTGTCGTGAATGACTTCTTACATAGATGAAGAAATGCTGTTCTTAGGTTTGCCAGGTGCCCGTATGCTGCCGCAGTTATTTGGTTGATATGCGCCTCCGGCTATGTGCTCGGTTTGATGCTTACCCCAAGATTCTTTTCCTTGAGCGAGTTTTGCAACCTTCGATCTCTTAGGCTGTACTCAGTCTGCGGTCTCCTTTGTCCTTTCTCAATCTTCATAACTTTCCACTTGATATTTACCTGGAGTTTACCTGGAGAGAGTTCCGGGGGTCAACGCCCCCGCGGCCCGGTCTGTGACCAGGCTATGGTTATACTTCAGGAGCCATTTGTCAGTCCAGGCTTGCAACCTGTCCAGATCACGTTTTTGGTTTACCGTATCCTCTTCCACTTGTATTCTCCTCATTAGTTTCACATCGTCTGTAAGCAGGGACATATCTGACTATTCTTTCCGTCATACCATTCACATATACAAGAAACAGCACCGAACCTTGGACTGCTCTTCTGGATCCCCATTCCACACATGCACTCTGACATCTCGTCTCGGACCAACACACGTCGTTTCCTTCGTGTCAGGTATTCCCTGATTCATTGCAGTACTTTCCCTCCTATTCCTGCCTGCTCCTCTAGTTTTTCAACGAGTCTTGTGTGAAATTGTGTCGAAAGCCTTCATATAGTCCAAGAAGATGCAGTCTACCCATCTCTCTCTCTCTCTCTCCCCTGTCTTATTTCTGTTACTTTTCCATAGAACTCCAATAGGATATTGATGCAGGATTTTCCTTCCTTGAAGCCGTGCTGGTTGTTATGTATTAGGCCATTCCATTCTAGGTGCTCCACTATTCAGTTCCTGATAACCTTCTCAATTACTTTACTTACTATATATGTGACACTGGTCTGTAGTTTAGTGCAACCTGTCTCCTTTCTTAAAAATCAAAACTACAAATTATATAATTATCTGTCTTCCACACCTCATGCAGTTGCGCTGTTTCGATAGATTTATTGAAGATTGTTCTTAGAGGCACACACAACGCATCTGCTCCCTCTCTCAGAACCCAAGGAGAGAGATTATCTGGGGCCCACCGCCTTCAAGGTATCTAGTTCTACTAGGACTTTCTTCACCCCATCCTTGGTTGTGTGCAGTGTGTCCAGCACTTGATGATGCACCCTACCACCTCAGGATCTGATAACCTGACGGGAAGATTACGTTTGTTATTACTTCCGCGAGCTTTGTCTTTGTGATTGATATGTCCTGAGATTGTGTGTGTGTGTGTGTGTGTGGACACACACACCTAATTGTACTCACCTTGGTGTGGTTGCAGGGGCTCGAGTCATAGCTCCCGGCCCTCACCTCTTCACTGGTAGCTAATAGGTTCATTTTTCCCTTCTCCATCAGCTTTACCGAGCCTCATCTTAAAACTATAATAATACATCTTTATTTCTACAAGTACATGTACAAGGTATACAGGCGCACCAGACATCAATGACACATTACTGTATAGAAAGCCGCTTGTTATGCTGAGCATTTCGGGCAAATTAGGTCAGTTTTGTCACAGGATGCGACCCACATCAGTCGACTAACACTCAGGTGCCCATTTTATACTGATGGATGAACAGGGACAGAAGGTGCCTTATGGAAACACGTCCCTAATGTTTTCCAGCCGAATCGAAGATTCGAACTCCGGACCTCAGTGTGTGAGCTGAGTGCCCTAGTGATCGAGCTATGGAACTATGTATGGATCCTGCCTCCACTACGTGACTCTACAGATTGTTCCACTTCCTGACAACTCTGATTGAAAAAATACATCCTAACATCCCTCTGACTCATCTGAGTGTTCAATTTCTAGTTGTGACCCCTTGTTGCTGTGTCCCATCTCTGGGACATACTGTCCTTGTCCACCCTGTCAATTCCTCATAGTATTTTATATGCCGTTATATCCTCTCTATCCCTCCTGTCCTCCGGTGTCGTCAGGTTGATTTCCCTTAGCCTTCCCACGTAGTGAGTGTATGTGTGTGTGTACTCACCTAATTGTACTCACCTAATTGTGGTTGCAGGGGTTGAAACTCAGTTCCTGGCCCCGCCTCTTCACTGATCGCTACTAGGTCCTCTCCCTCTCTGCTTTCTGAGCTTTGTCATACCTCTTCTTAAAACTATGTATGGTTCCTGCCTGTGTGTGTGTGTGTGTGTGTGTGTGTGTGTGTGTGTGTGTGTGTGTGTGTGTGTGTGTGTGTGTGTGTGTGTGTGTGTGTGTGTGTGTGTGTGTGTGTGTGTGTGTGTGTGTGTGTGTAGCTGCAGGAGCAAATCTATGATCGTTGTGTCAGCTACATAGACTCTAATTATTCAAAATCTTATTTTTTAATATTGAAAAATTTCTATATATCTATTTCCGTATCTTCTCACTTCATCATGTGTAGTTATCATATCTTCACTTTTCCTTCTATCAGTTTACAAAGGTTCTTTATCTTTTTCAACCCTTATTCGTAATTTAAAAATCATAGTTCTGGGAGCAATTTTATTGTTAATTTTTGGTCTATTTCCATTTTCTCTGCATAACAGTAAGGACGTGAATATTTCGCAGAAAATTTCAACACGAGAATCATAGTAGACAGTGAAATTTGGTGCTATAAAAATCACGAACGTTTGTTTAATATCTTCATTATGCACCCCATATCCATCCAAAACTTTATAGAGGTATATAATGGGTCCAGGAGCTGGACCGCAAAGTTTTGATAGCTAAACAAGTTACAGTGATAAGTAACTATTTACATTTTTTTTTATGCAGGCGTGAATTAGGTCATACAAAGGCAAAAAGAAACTGGTAATGTCTTATTTACAGAGAGTACAGTCAGGGAGTTTTTCCAGAATGGTTTGAAGTATAATGTGAGAAAACTCATTAAAAAATGAACCACTTATGTTTCTAAGACTATTTACGTTGGAAATTATCAGTGGTTCCTTAATGTTTTCTAGGCGAAACATCAAGAGCTATTTCCTAAGCAGCTGATCAGTTGTACTATGGTACTCGTTATATTTTGGCCTGCGTGTAAAGATCACCAACAGCCTGTCTGATCTGCTTTGGTTTGAGACTGGTGGAAATTATTACCACACATGTTGACAGGTAATCTACAGTACCGAAGGCAGCTAGAATCGCTGGTGAAAACAGGACTGGTTGAAGTTCACGACATGTCATCTGGTGTAATTTACGTCCTTTAACGCTTCGAAATCAGTATAATGAAATAGCGCTCAAAAATTTTGTGTGCAAGGAGAGCCGTCGTAGACAGAAATGTTCTTATCCATGTTGCGTTGAAAAAATATTTCTTGCTTGGAATTGTTCACACAGATGCACACACACACACACACACACACACACACAAAGCAAACAAACAAACATGAATCACAGAAGCAAATTCCCGTGGACCTTGCATTCAGAGCAGAGCTCTCACACTAATTGAACTGGACGTCTCCCAGGAATTTGTTTGAATATTGGCTGATGGTAATGGTGGAGTCAATGTTTGCTTGGATTACCGGCGCCCAGTCTCTCTGGTACAGATTCATCCTATATTTATGCCTCGAGATTGTAGGATCGAGGCTGGACAAGATACAACGAGAGATTAAGGATAGGCAGGGGAAATGGGGGTGATAGATGGGTAAGTAAAATGGGGCTGGTGGACAGGTATTTATATGGATAGAATGTATTATTTTTGACATTAAATGTATCAGTGTTGTTTGTATATTTCCTCCTGTATGCTAGTTATATTATTATTGATATGTATTAATTTCATTGACAAAATGCCACTTATACGTTACCTCCATTTTTAGATTTCACTGTGTACATAATCAACTGGTTGAATATTGTGTTAATGGTATACTACATTAGATTCTAAGTTAAATTTCTTCAGTTCTGCCTTCCTCCTTTGCATATTGTAAGAGTCTCAGAAATTTGTCTCATTCAAGAATATTTTCCACCGAATTCATTCTGAATGTGACTGAAGAAGGTACCTTAACGAAACAGTAGATTTACAGACCGGGTTATGTGCTGGGCTGCTGCAGCTGGGTGACACAACATAGAACCATCATTAATAGCCACGAAGATTCTATGGCGCTACCATCTGAAGCGTTGCCCATCACCCCTGATGAAGCCAACCAGGGCGTTGCCGATATCAAATGGAGAAGAATTATGTCCCTCACTACATACACCATCCTACATAATGCTGTGGGACTCAGTGTGGCTGAGATCGGGTTGTATGTAGTTCAAAGAGTGTAGAGTTCTGTCAACGGGTGGATGAAGTATGTGAGGCAGAGGGTTGGAAAGATTTGGTGACCAATGTTTCGCTGACGGTTCAGTAGTGGCTTTTAATTGAAGTTGTGATCAATATCTAAGGCCTAAAGGAGGTAAAAGATAATCTTTGAAGGTTACTTCAGGAGTAATATCCCTGAAAAGATGGTCTGAGGTGCTCTATTCTAACAATTCAATCAGATCTTCCCTTCATTGGTTCATTCCTGATTATCTTCCATTTCTGCAGGTTAAAGCTTCCCTGCTAATGCAAGTAATGTTTTAATAAAAACAATCTGGAGAAACAATAATAAAAATGTGTAATGGTAAACGTAATCCTTACAATTAAAGAAAATCTGCTTTGGTATTTTCGTGAATGTAACCATAATCGACTTCATAAATATTAAATACTGTTTTTTTGGTATTCATATTGATTTTTCCGATTAATAGTATTAGCGATATTTGTCTATAAAATGAGTACATGTCCCTTGATTAAAGGCGAGTCTAGGAAGATTCGGAATCATGTAAAGAGTCCTAGAGATCCCAGGAATACTTACAAGTAAGGGATTAATCCAAGAGAACCCACGAACACCCGCGTCACGAAACACTTGCCTTGTTTCTTGACAAACCTTACCAAACTTATCCTCTGCCATGTGAAGTAAAATCTAATAGAAACTTGCGTTACTAGTTACATAAGGTCATCATTAGGGCTACGTGATTCCTGGTGACAAACATTGCGTGATTCACCTGCAATGTGACTGTTCATAGAAATATAAGAATATTTCATTAGACGAACTTGCCTTAAAATGATCCTTAGAGTCTACTCTTTTTTTTTTATAAGTGAAACGACAACTAGTCATGAAATCTCTTGAAATCTCGGTCAACTGAACAAATATTGTTGTGACTACTTTGATCCATGTCTGGAGAAATTTTCCTATTGTTCAAACGAAGGCGAAAACGAGTATGATAATATAAATATGCTTAAAAAACATATTGAGCGAGTATGCGTCATAGCTGTAATGAAGTAGACTGACCTGTATAAAATACGTTTTGCCTTTTAGAATTTGTCTTCGTTATTGTAAATGCTACAAAACCTATCTTAGTATTTGCAGGATACATAAGAGGGAACATACCAAGGGACTCATAAACACACACACACACACGCAAACGGGCACATACATGCATGTACACGCACATAGCCTCCTGTCCGTTAGGGCCTCTTCCCTTTCCCCTCCTTCCTCCTTTTCCTCCGCCTCCACCCCCTCCCTCTTCCTCATCATCCTCTCCCTTCTCTTCCCCTTCCTCCACCTCCCCCTCCCCTTCCCCCTCCTACTACTACTACTACTCTCTCTCTTCCCTTGCCCTTCCCTCTCCTCCTTTCCCACTCTCTCTTCCTTCGCCCATTCCCCTCTCTCGTTTTTACCTTCTCCTTCCCTCCCTTCCCCCCTTTCTATAGTTCCCTCTCTACCCCCGCTCTCACTCTCCACCTCTCCATCACTCTGTCCCCCTCCCTCTCTCTCTCCCCCTTTACAACTCCCATGCCCACCCACCCACACACACACACACACACACACACACACAGTCGTAGAGCCAGAAACGAATATGCACAGATAAGAAGGGAGGCCCAAAGACAATATGAAAATGACATAGCAGCGAAAGCCAAATCTGACCCGAAACTGTTGTACAGCCACATCAGGAGGAAAACAACAGTCAAGGACCAGGTAATCAGGCTAAGGAAGGAAGGAGGAGAGACAACAAGAAATGACCGTGAAGTATGTGAAGAACTCAACAAGAGATTCAAAGAAGTGTTCACAGAGGAGAAAGAAGGGACTCCAGAAAGACGGAGAGGTGGGGCACACCACCAAGTGCTGGACACAGTGCACACAACCGAGGAAGAAGTGAAGAGGCTTCTGAGTGAGCTAGATACCTCAAAGGCAATGGGGCCAGATAACATCTCCCCATGGGTATTGAGAGAGGGAGCAGAGGCGCTATGTGTACCCCTAACAACAATATTCAATACATCTATCGAAACAGGGAGATTGCCTGAGGCATGGAAGACAGCAAATGTAGTCCCAATCTTTAAAAAAGGAGACAGACATGAAGCATTAAACTACAGACCAGTGTCACTGACATGTATAGTATGCAAAATCATGGAGAAGATTATCAGGAGAAGAGTGGTGGAACACCTAGAAAGGAATGATCTCATCAACAGCAGCCAACATGGTTTCAGGGACGGGAAATCCTGTGTCACAAACCTACTGGAGTTCTATGACATGGTGACAGCAGTAAGACAAGAGAGAGAGGGGTGGGTGGATTGCATTTTCTTGGACTGCAAGAAGGCGTTTGACACAGTTCCACACAAGAGATTGGTGCAAAAACTGGAGGACCAAGCAGGGATAACAGGGAAGGCACTACAATGGATCAGGGAATACTTGTCAGGAAGACAGCAGCGAGTCATGGTACGTGGCGAGGTGTCAGAGTGGGCACCTGTGACCAGCGGGGTCCCGCAGGGGTCAGTCCTAGGACCAGTGCTGTTTCTGGTATTTGTGAACGACATGACGGAAGGAATAGACTCTGAGGTGTCCCTGTTTGCAGACGACGTGAAGTTGATGAGAAGAATTCACTCGATCGAAGACCAGGCAGAACTACAAAGGGATCTGGACAGGCTGCAGACCTGGTCCAGCAATTGGCTCCTGGAGTTCAATCCCACCAAGTGCAAAGTCATGAAGATTGGGGAAGGGCAAAGAAGGCCGCAGACGGAGTACAGTCTAGGGGGTCAGAGACTACAAACCTCACTCAAGGAAAAAGATCTTGGGGTGAGTATAACACCAGGCACATCTCCTGAAGCGCACATCAACCAAATAACTGCTGCAGCATATGGGCGCCTAGCAAACCTCAGAACAGAATTCCGACATCTTAATAAGGAATCATTCAGGACCCTGTACACCGTGTATGTTAGGCCCATATTGGAGTATGCGGCACCAGTTTGGAACCCACACCTAGCCAAGCACGTGAAGAAACTAGAGAAAGTGCAAAGGTTTGCAACAAGACTAGTCCCAGAGCTAAGAGGTATGTCCTACGAGGAGAGGTTAAGGGAAATCAACCTGACGACACTGGAGGACAGGAGAGATAGGGGGGACATGATAACGACATACAAAATACTGAGAGGAATTGACAAGGTGGACAAAGACAGGATGTTCCAGAGATTGGACACAGTAACAAGGGGACACAGTTGGAAGCTGAAGACACAGATGAATCACAGGGATGTTAGGAAGTATTTCTTCAGCCACAGAGTAGTCAGTAAGTGGAATAGTTTGGGAAGCGATGTAGTGGAGGCAGGATCCATACATAGCTTTAAGCAGAGGTATGATAAAGCTCACGGCTCAGGGAGAGTGACCTAGTAGCGATCAGTGAAGAGGCGGGGCCAGGAGCTCGGACTCGACCCCCGCAACCTCAACTAGGTGAGTACAACTAGGTGAGTACACACACACACACACGCATAACGTGCACACACGTCCACGCTCACACAAGCACACACGTACACACACACATTTATGTACACACACCAAATGATACCTCACTGTGAATAGATGGAGTTACCTGACAGTCTCTCCCTTCTCTCTCCATCTCTCTCCCTTTTCTCTTCCTCTCCCTTCCTCCCCCATTTCCTTCTCTTTTCCTTCCTCCCTCCCTCTCTTTTTCCCTCTATCCCCCTTCCCACTCTTTCTCGACCTCCCCATCACTCTCACTGTACCTATCCCTCCTCGCCATCTCTCTCCCCCTTACAAAAACCCCCACCCATCCACCCACCCACACACACACACTCAATTACAACACGTAACCCATAAAAAATGGTGCCTCAGAAGGGAAGAAGACCCAGGGGATCAGAGGAGAATGGTTCTGGTAAGGAAGAATGGATGAAAAATCAATGCAAAAGGATGGAATAAAAGTGGGAGAGCAAACTAGGTGAATTTTCTGTGAAAATGGAGAAAAGAATGGAGGTAGAGCTTTATGTGAAATTGGAAAAGAGGATGGAGGAAGAGAAGAAGAAATGAGAGTTACAAGTCGAAGCAACAGAAGCCAGGATAAGGGCCCTAGAATACGAGGTAAATAGATTGAAGCAGGTTACAGAGTACTGCCCAGAGAAGACACAGCATCTGAAGCTGGTACACCCTACTGAACGAGGAGCCCAATGGAAAGTGATAAAACTTATGCTAAGGCCCTATCAGCCCACAAAGCAGGCAGAAGTGAAACCAGTAGCTGCTAGCAGAGAAGCAGAATCAAGAGATGAGGCCCCCACCCATACAATCACAATCACGGAGATGAACTCTTCTTCAGGCTGAGAGACTGGCCACCTCAGATACCTTTTCTCCAGGGTTGATGGACTGATTACATCATCTTTATTTCTTTACTACTGCTCCCTTTGTATTTGACTGAAGAAGCCTACTGTATAGGCGAAACGTTTCACCAATAAAGATTCCCAACTGTTGCACATGTGTCTTAATCTTCAATCACAATTATGTCAGTACACACACACACACACACACACACACACACACACAGCATCTGTGTCTTTCACTGTCGCTTTCTCTCTTTTATACATCGTTTAATGTATATATTTACAATTATTTTGTGAAAAAAAATGTGTTTCAAGTGTCTGGGTGGGTAAACAAAGAACAGGAAACAGTGTGGTGGCTACTGTATTTGTTGTTGTACCTTTGTGGTGTGTTACCATAAGGTTCTCTCTCTCTCTCTCTCTCTCTCTCAAGAAAAAACTTGCAGCTTTGCAAATCGAATATCAGAGCTGATATTCTACGACGTTTTAAGGTCAACGACAAAACAAAGAGAAGCCTCTTTACAACTTTGGTTATATGGGGACCCGAAGACGGTCAGAAACTTGCAAATGGTTCACTCTGTGTATATCCAGAAGACCGTCAAAAATTGTGTATGCTCGCTTATCCATACTGCATCTTCACTGTTGGCTCAAGGATAATTGATTCTCAAATTCACAATTTAGTGGATATAGTGTTAAGGAAATCATCATTTACGCTGAGGTCAGTGGTCACGTGAGGTCATACCTGCCTAAGCTCTTGGGAGTTAGCGTGGGCTGTTACCAAGCACCATGGCTTGTTGTAGTGTTTTAGAATCTCAGGTTCAAGTGTTGAAGAAGGAGATTCTACTTCTTCAGGAGGAAAATAGGAGGCTGAAGCTTCGCATATATGAGTTTGGGAGCGAGTGTGAGAAGGGTTTAGCTGGTAAGGAAGGAATGGTCGCCAGCAGTGACAGTGGCAGCCGCTCTAAGTGGCAAGTGGTTCACAGCTCAGGAAGAAGGAAGATGAGGAGAGTTAATAGAGAAGATGTGAAGGTAGGAAATAGATTCTCTGTTCTCCAAGACGAGTGTACTTCAGTGGTTAGTGAGGTTGAAGGTACCACTGATTCCCCTGCTAATCAAGGTAAGAATATTTTAATAGTAGGCGATTCTCAGGTAAGATATATGGGCTGTGCATTTTGTAACAGAGACAGAAAGGTCAGACAGAGAGTGTGTCTTCCTGGAGCTGGTGTTGGTGACAGTCAGCAGGTTGGATAATATTATGGCAGGTAATGGGAACAAGCCCATTATCTGTCTTAGTGCTGGGGGTAATGACATTGGGAAGGGCAGGAGAGAGGAGCTGCTGGATAAGTACAGGTCAGCCATAGAAGTAGTTAGGGCTAAGGGAGGGATCCCGGTCATATGTAGCATCTTGCCTAGAAAGGGAGTGGACAATGAATGGATGTCTAGGGCAATTGGTATAAATTGCTGGCTAGACAGGTACTGCAAGGAACTTGCAATCCCATTCATTGATAACTGGGACCTATTCTTTGGCAAACGTGATATGTAATGCAAGGGATGGGGTTCATCTCTCTGGGGATGGAGTGGTTGCATTAGCCAATTCAGTTGAGAAGGCAATTGATGACTTGTCTAGGAATTTAAACTGACAGATTATAGAGGTATGGGTGTTTGTGGGGAAACAATCAGGCTGCAGCATTAGGGTTAATAACAGCAGTTGTTACCGGGATACCTCAGGGATATGTTTAAAAGACAATATTCAAAATAAAGTTGCTAGTAATGGCAAATCAATTGATCAACAAACAAAGAGAGATAGTAGAGGACAACGAGTGACTAGCTCCCTTAAGGTTTACTGTACAAATAGTAGGAGTCTAAGAAATAAGATAGATGAGCTAAAATTTCTTGCAAGTGTAGGTAATATAGATATTATTGGTATAACAGAGACCTGGTTCAACCTGAAAGATAGAGAAATGCCTTCTGAATGCAACATACAGGGTTATAAACTATTCCACACTGATAGGGTCAACAGGAAGGATGGTGGTGTGGCGATGTATGTCAGAGAAAATTTAAATTGTCTTAGACATGATATAAGATTAGAAACATCGAACACAGAATCTGTTTGGCTACAGTTTCTAGAGGGACGTGACAAATTGTGGGTGTGATTTATAGGCCCCCAAACCTTGATAGGGAGTGCAGTAAGCTGTTATGGGACGAAATTCATAAGGCATCTAGATATGAAAATGTTGTGATAATAGAAGATTTTAACTTTAGACAAATTGATTGGAACAATATGACAGGAAATCTTGAGTCTAGTGACTTTCTTGATAAGGTTCAGGATTGCTTTTTAGGATAATTTGTGACAGAACCAACTAGAGGAAACAATCTGCTTGACTTGGTTCTTGACAACAAAGATTCACTAATTAATAATCTTGAGGTTAATGGTGAGCTTGGGGAAAGTGATCAAAAATCGCTTAGTTTCAATATATCATGGAATTACCCAGATAACTGCAATCAAATCTCTGTCCCAGATTTTCGCTTGGCCGACCTCATGGGACTGAAAAATTACTTGGGTGGGCTAAATTGGGATGTCCTAACTATGGGTCAGGTAGGTGATCTTGGTTGCCAATATGACGTTTTTCAGAGCATAGTACTAGCTGCCCAGACAACTTTTGTTCCGAGTAGGGAAATTTGATCTAACAAAAATGATCCCAAATGGATGAACAATAGATTAAAACATCTCATTGGTCAAAAGAGAGGCATATATAGGCGTATCAAAAGAGGAGATGGGCAGTTAAGAAATCAATATATTCAATTAAAGAGAGAAATAAAAAAAAAAGGAATAAGAAAAGCAAAAAGGGATTATGAAGCTAAGGTCGCAAGGGATTTAAAGACTAACCCAAAAGGGTTCTTTCAGGTATACAGAAGTAAGATTAGGGACAAAATTGGCCTACTTAAGAGTAACTCTAGTCAGATCACTGACAGTGATAAGAATATGCGTGAAATTCTAAATACCTACTTCCTCTCAGTTTTCATCCAGGAAAACACTAGAGATATTCCTGAAATAATAGATTATGTAGAACAGGATAATAATAAACTATGTACGATTGCGGCAACTAGTGACATGGTCTTCAGACAAATAGAGAAACTAAAACCTAACAAATCCCCAGGCCCTGATAAACTGTTTGCAAGGGTGTTAAAGGAATGTAAAGAGGAACTTAGCATACATTTCGCTAATCTTTTTAACATGTCACTACAAACTGGCATAGTGCCTGATAAGTGGAAAATGGCAAATGTAATACCTATTTACAAGGCAGGTGACAGGTCCTTGGCTTCGAACTATAGACCAATAAGCCTTACCTCCATAGTGGAAAAATTTATGGAATCAATAATTGCCGAAGCAATTCGTAGCCATCTTGACAGGCACAGATTGATTAATGAATCTCAACACGGTTTTACAAAGGGGCGTTCCTGTCTTACGAATTTACTAACTTTTTTCACTAAGGTGTTTGAGGAGGAAGATCATGGTAATGAATATGATATTGTGTATAGGACTTCAGTAAGGCTTTCGATAGAGTTCCACACCAGAGGCTATTGAGGATACTTAGGGCACACGGAATAGGAGGAGAATTTTTTTCCTGGGTAAAGGCATGGCTGACAAATAGACAGCAGAGAGTTTGCATAAATGGGGAGAAATCAGAATGGGGGCACGTCACAAGCGGTGTTCCTCAGGAGCCAATGTTGGGCCCGTTGTTGTTCACAATTTACATAAACGACATAGATGAGGGAATAAATAGCGACATAAGCAAATTTGCTGATGACACCAAAATAGGCCGTCCAATTCATTCTAATGAGGACATTAGAGCACTCCAGGATGATTTGAATAGACTGACGCAATGGAGAAGTGGCAGATGCAGTTTAATATTGACAAATGGAAAGTTCTAAATGTTGGACAGTTAAATAACCATGCCACATATAAACTAAATAATGTAGATCTTAATACTACTCATTGCGAAAAGGATTTAGGAGTTCTGGTTAGCAGTAACCTAAAACCAAGACAACAGTGCATTAGTGTTCGCAATAAAGCTAACAGAATTCTTGGCTTCATATCTAGAAGTATAAATAATAGAAGTCCTCAGGTTGTTCAACTCTATATATCCTTGGTTAGGCCTCATTTAGACTATGCTGCTCAGTTCTGGTCACCGTATTACAAAATGGATATAAATGCTCCGGAAAACGTACAAAGGAGGATGACAAAGATGATCCCATGTATCAGAAATCTCCCCTATGAGGATAGACTGAGGGCCCTGAATCTGCACTCTCTCGAAAGGCGTAGAATTAGGGGGGATATGATCGAGGTGTATAACTGGAAAACAGGAATAAATAAAGGGGATGTAAATAGCATGCTGAAAATTTCCAGCCATGACAGGACTCGCAGCAATGGTTTCAAGTTGGAAAAATTCAGATTCAGGAAGGATATAGGAAGGCACTGGTTTGGTAATAGAGTTGTGGATGATTGGAACAAACTCCCGAGTACAGTTATTGAGGCTAAAATGTTGTGTAGTTTTAAAAAATAGGTTAGATAAATACATGAGTGGGTGTGGGTGGGTGTGAGTTGACCTGATTAGCTTGTGCTGCTGGGTCTGGTGCAGTGCTCCATCCTTGAGTGGAGATGACCAGGCTGGGTGGGTTATTGGTCTAATCCGGGGGGGAAACATGGACCTGCTCCGCTTGGGTCAGTAGGCCTGTTGCAGTGTTCCTTCTTGTGTTCTTATGTTCATAAGGAATCAGTTACTTGTCCCAGCATTTGACTTCTGATCCAGCGAGGAAATTTTTGCGTTATCCAAGAGAGAATAATAGGTTAGGATAAATAAAATGTTAATACTGACGGCGACTCCAGTTGACTGAGACTGTGGATTTAGAAGTGCGACCTTTAAATGTCAGCGAGAGAGCAGGTAGATGTGTGTCATAGCTGCAGGAACACCACAGAACCCCACCAGCTGCGTAATCTTTTATTTACAAGTGAGGAGAACGAGACAGTTGTGACTACACTGGTGCCTCATACCTGGGCCTCTGTGCTCAGGTACGTACTTGCATATACACTTAGCTCGATCGCTAGCGTACTCAGCTCACACTCTGAGGTCCGGAGAGCTAATCTCCTTCGGTACGGCTGGAAAACATTAGGGACGTGTTTCCGTAAGACACCTGCTGTTCCTGTCCCTGTTCACCTATCAGTTTAAAATGGGTTCCTGGGTGTTAGTCGACTAGTGTGAGTCGCATCCTGGGACAAAAATGGATCTGATTTGTCCTAAATGCTCAGCATAACGAGGGGCTTTCTATATAGTAGTATGTCACTGATGTCAGCTAGGATTGTATACCATGTACATGTACTTGTAGTAAAATAAAGATGTGGAGATATACATTGACATTTGCATACTGCTTTACAGACACAAGTCGTGTATATAAGTATAAATACATTCATTCATTCAAACCTGTACATACACAAACATATACTCATATATACACTTATAAGTATGTACATTAAATTAAACCATTTGGAACCAGATTATTCACTGGCAAACATTAAGACAGCCAGAGTTGAAAAGGCCGGTAGTTCATTTTTTTTCCTAGACAGGATTTGGAGCTATAAAAATGTTCCGAAAACCGATAATTTGAACAAAGAGACACTTGTTTAACATTTAGGAATATTTGTTATCGCTGTTAAACATTTTTATTAGTGACATTCAAAATGGCAGCCACAAAATCAAAATTTTGTAAGAATTTATTTATGAATGAAAATGTAATATAACTGCCAATATTGAATTTAACGTAATAAAGATTTTGAGAATTTGATAACTTTCAAAAACAAAAAAACACACACAAAAAAGGAAAAAAATGTGAGCCACTAAAACACATCTTAAACAATTAAATTAAGATTAGTATGAATTATAATGACTGGAACCTTACATTAAATTTTCCAGTAATTGCTCTGGTAAAATATATGTGAACATTTTATAAAAGTGTTATTCAAAATATATGAAGAATTTGTTTTCTATTGTAGTCACTACATTGAATTAATTTATATCTAATATAATAAAGTTCTGCAGATAAATGATATGAAACAAAGTCACGATGAAAAAACAGACAAATACAGTATAGTGGACCCCCGGTTAACGATATTTTTTTCACTCCAGAAGTATGTTCAGGTGCCAGTACTGATCGAATTTGTTCCCATAAGGAATATTGTGAAGTAGATTAGTCCATTTCAGACCCCCAAACATACACGTACAAACACACTTACATAAATACACTTACATAATTGGTCGCTTTCGGAGGTGATCGTTATGCGGGGGTCCACTGTATAATGCGATCCTTCATTGACTACGTTTTCATTTTTGTCATGAGTATTTATAGGGAACACAGTGACGTGGAGAGTCTGGTGAAAATACTGAGGAGGTTGGATTGCGAAGGGCTTAAGATATAGGAAAGTACTGGTTTGGAAATAGAGTAGTCGAAGAGTGGAACAGTTTGCCCAGTAGGGTTATCGAAGCTAAATGCTTAGGTAACTTCAAATGTAGGTTAGATAAACACAGTGAGAGGGACTTGACTTAAGAAGGACTTGTACTTGAGTTAATTATGTTATCAGTGCTTATTCTTCGGATAACATTGGTAATGGGTTGGAGGAATATTTGTTAGTGATTTTAAGTTTGATAAAGAGTTGCCAAGTATGGGCCGGTAGGCCTACTGCAGTGTTCCCCCACTATGTTCTTATGTATGGGAAAGTAGGTTTGTTAAGTAAGATAACGATGAACAAGTTTCCTCACATGGGGTTAAATTTTAAATTTGGTTGCAGATAAGACGCTCTTAGAAATATTATATGAATACTGAAGAGGAAAAGTGTTAATCGAAAACTAAGATGGTGGGTGAGTGAACCCGCAGGACAAGTGATTGTTGTATTTGGGTGACGAACAGATGGGTAGAGTTAAATATATTTTGGACCTCTGTGAGGAGGTGACGAATCTTAAATGGAACGATTAAAACCCTTTTTTTTTAAATCTTGCTTAGTTTAGCCACACTTAACATGCAAAACTGTGACTAAGTAATAACGTGGATGATGGATTAACAAATTGAGCGAAATAGGTTAAATCTGGCAGAGGATTTAAATGATGAATTGTTATTGAGATTTCTGGATCTTACAGAACCAAAATATACTTCAACGTTATTTGAATTTGTTAATAATTTTTGAATGGTACAAGTCACATACCTGGAAATGTTTGAAGGATGATCGTATGTGAAAGACAAGAAAAACCTGTTTTCTCAGTAAAATTATCCAATAATGTAAAGCAGTTTTTGGAAGCCAATATGATGAATGACGTCACGTTCAGTGTAAGGACAGGTTTGATCCCACTGAGTGACGTCCTGGGCAAGTTATAGAGGACGCTAATGAACAAGTTTGAATAGGTGGAGTGTTGTCAAAATGATATCAGCAAGAAACATGTACATGTTTAGTAAGAAATGTTTTTTTACATAAGCGTTATTGTGTATTGAAACATGAGATTAGGATAAATGTGGGATAAAATATGTACAGTGTGTGAGTACAACACTCATGTAAGAATTTCGTAAAGTGAGGATCATGCTAGGATCGCATGAGAGAACAGAGAGGGTGGACACAGGGTACCGCGTCTTTGTAAATATGGACGTGAATGTTGATAACTCTGTTGTGAGGAAGAATATGGTTATTCAGTATACCGTCAATTAACACGGTTTTGTCTGGCAGGTTTTGTTAAAGCACGATTGAAGAATTGCGGCATGCTTTTGTATAACACGAGTCGCCAGAGGGATGCGTACCATCTTCTACTAGGAGTTTATATCTTTTTCTTGACATATCTTAAATCTGCCAAGCAATCATGGCATCCGGTTGGCATACAAGGGTTGCTGAAAGTGGCAAGAAAAGGCTTAAGCGTTTAAGTCTTAGAATTAACGAAGAAAATAGAGATAGACAAAAAATAGCCAGTGGTCATAATGAAGCGTCTTCATGTGCACATGAAAAAATGAGGTAAATACGAGTTTGTGTGATGACTGACTGATTGACTGTATTACTGACTTACTGACTGTATTACTGACTTACTGACTGTATTACTTACTGGCTGACCTACTGACTGACTTAGTGACTTTCTGACTGATTTGCTGAGTGGCTTAAAGTTAGACTTTTTTCACTGAAGAGGACCCTGAAACGGTGTCTAGAGCAGCTGATGCCTTATCGTCAGTTACATAATGTACTGCGGGGTAAACTAGAGCAGAAATCCACTACAGAATTTATACACACTCCAGTACAACCATCGACTTCAGTACCAGTACAAATATCATCCACCTCAGCCCAGTAGGGCCACAGCATAACTCTCCACTCTGCACAATCATCCATAAACACCAGCACCCACAATTTAAAACTAATGAATAAGTTAGTTGAGGTAGAATAGATAATGAGTGAGTAATGAAATCTGTTGAGGGGATGAGAATGAACGGATTAGTACTTTTGGGGGCACTGAAGTCACTGGTGGATGAATACCTAGTGTTTGGAATAGATGCTTGGTGTGGATCACTATTTTTGGGGTATATTAATATCCCGGGGAGGCTAAACCCGTAGGGATTATACAGCATCTGTGTTGGGGAGCCAGAAGGTGCTCAGGCTTAATTTAGGGAATTGATGCTCAGATCCAATTCCCTAGATCAAGAGTACCCCTGGAGTTCAACACCACCAAGTGCAAAGTCATGAAGATTGGGGAAGGGCAAAGAAGACCACAGACAGAGTACAGTCTGGTGGGCCAGACACTACATACATCACTCAAGGAAAAGGATCTTGGAGTGAGTATAACACCGGACACATCTCCTGAGGCTCACATCAACCAAATAACTGCAGCAGCATACAGGCGCCTTGCAAACCTCGCAAACCCATAAGCTGCAGCAGTTATTTGTGGCACTCCCCATCGTTACAGGCGCCCACTCTAACACCTCGCCACGTACCATGACTTGCTATTGTCTTCCTAACAGATATTCCCTGATAAATTGTTATGATTTCCTTGTTATCCCTACCTGGTCCTAAAGCTTTTGTGTGGAACTGTGTCAAACGCCTTCTTACAATCCATGAAAATGCAATTTATCCACCTCTCTCTCTCTGTCTCTTGTCTTACTGCTTCCCTCTCCTCTTGTAACTCTATATATTCGAAGCTCAGAACCACATGATCACTGGCCCCGAATGGTCTTTCCAATGTGATGTCCTCAATATCTTCACTACCCAAGGTGAATATTAGGTCCAGTCTCGTTGGTTCATCCTCTCTCTCTCTCTCTCTCTCTCTCTCTCTCTCTCTCTCTGGTAGTGTGCCTTACATGTTGGTACATGAGGTTTTCCAGTACCACCTCCATCATCTTAGCCCTCCATGTTTCTTGGCCCCATGTGGCTCCAGGTTCTCCAAGTCGATTTCCTAGTGGTTGAAGCTACCCATGCTCACATAATCCCTTCTGGCCTCCTCGGTCAGCGTGTCAACCATCGCTCTATTATTCTCGCCATAATCTTGCCTTGGCCTTCTGCTGTTCTGTTCTGCAATTACCACCGTGGGATTTCCAGACTAAAGTGTTCCTATTATGTAATCTCTTGCTTCTTCTCTGTCCCCTCTCTCGAGCTCATCAAAATCCCATCAGTTTTTGATGAGCTTTGCCACTCCTCCTCCCTCTCTGTTCCCTTTGTCTTTCCTCAGGATCTGATATCTCGTTGGAAAGATGGCATCTGCTATCATACCTGTGAGCTTGGCTTCTTTGAGAGCTTTGATGTCTGGTGATGCCTCTCTGACTCTTTCGTGGCACTCTTCCCACTTATTCGTTATTCCATCAGTGTTGGTATACCACACATTCAGTTTCCTCTTCAACACTGTTTTAGGGGTCTGTGAGGGTGGGGGACCTGGCAGTGTGCTGCGGGATTTTACAGCATAGTGTGGGGTAGGGGCTGTAAGTGTGGATTGTGGCTCATGTTGGGATAGCGTGTTTGGTTCTGGGGGTTCTAGGGGTGGTTCTGTGTATGCTTGGAAGTTTACGCCGGTTGCTATGGCGGCTGCAATATAGTGCCACACAGGAGAGACATGGCGGATCCAAGTTACAACCGTCTTTTTTCATACATTATGTCTGTAGTAAACGAGTGGGCAGAGCTTAAGGCGTGATTTGCTCTGATTAATTTCTATGAAAATAAGTGGTTGTTCACTATGTAAAGACGCATTGAAATCTCTGCAGGGTGTTAAATTTCCAATTTTTCTTCCTCAGGAATGACAGACGTGTGCAGCAGCTTCGAATAAGATTAGCATAAAATGGAGACAGATAACCTAAGATTATTAATTTTTGTGACATTTAATCAGTTAACAAAATGCGGCTGACTGGGGGCTGAACCCGTGTTAATTTAGCCCACCTCGTGGCAAGCAAGCCAAGCTCCACGACGCTCTAACCACTGAGCTATCAATCCTGGAATTGATGGCTCAGAGGTTAGAGCATCATAGATATTGACTTTCTTCCCACGAGTCGGGTAAACTAATGCGGGGTTCGATCTCCGGCCCCAGTTTGTTAACTGCTATAAAACCACTTGTGTGTGAACACATTAATATATAATGAAATGTTGTTACCCTGCAATGTTTAAAAAAATGTAATGATTACTGTTTGTAATATTTTATACACCACGTCTTTAGCTGAACATTAATACCATGTGAGTGGTTACCACTAACTTACCGAAGGAAAACCCCAGGTATTGTGTCATGTTCAGAAATTCTGGTATGGATTTATTGGTGCTTATTGCTAGGGTAGCGCTAAAGTGGGATGGGCAAATATTCTGTTAGTGGGTTGAATTTGTGAAGGACCTGCCCAGTATGGGCCAACAGGCCTGCTGCAGTGTCCCTCCTTTCTTATGTTCTTATGAAGAGGTCTTAATCCAACGTGTTGGAGCAGGAGAGAGAGTAGGTGGGTGGGTATGGTAGAGGAGGGAGAGATGGAGTGGGTTGGGGAAAGTGTGATTTTGATTCAAGGAACTGGAGCATGGATGGTTTTGTATGGGGACTGGGTAGGGAGAGGGAAGTGAGGGAGACCTTATTCCAAGGAGTTGGAGCAAGGTTCAAGGACAGGGTTACGTTGTGGGTGTTCTTCATCGAAAGAAATACAACTTGGTTGGCCTTGTCAAGGAGTTAGATGCTCTTGATCCAGGAGCTGGAGTATGAGCAGAAAATCTTGTCACTCTGGGATTACCTGATGAGCCTTTACCAGCTCAGGAGAAATGCTTATTACTCACTCAGGTATATTCAAGGGGAGACCACTCACGAATAAGCAAGTGGAGATCACTCAGGAATAAGCAAGTGGAGATCACTCAGGAATAAGCAAGTGGAGATCACTCAGGAATAAGCAAGTGGAGATCACTCAGGAATAAGCAGGGAGAGATCAGTCTGAGAAACTCGACTACTATATAGTATGCATCTATTTCTATGCAAACATAGAAAATATAATCAGATTCTCAACAAATCACATGTATTCTTCAGAATCATGTGAGCTGTCATGGCAGTAAACAATCTCTACACAGCAAAGTTAACTTGGAGATAAGTCAATACGAGAGGAAACATCAGCCCACGCGATGACAACAGTGTAACCAAGTCAAACTTGAAGGTAATGAAATAAAGACGGAAAACTCCACAAGTTGTCACAATTAACTGTAGAAAACATAGAGTTAATTGTGAAATACACTGATGGAGAGATGTTAGGTATGTGCTGCCACTACCCGGGTAACTGTGTTAGGGCAACGTAGACCCTGGACCACGCTTCTAGTGGGTCAACACAGAGGCAAGATAGACGTAGACTAAATAAAAATATGTTACGGAAAGACTAAAGGAGTATTGAGAGAAAGAGAGTCAATTTTTAGAGACTAGCTTTTTGTGTAGCTATGGCAATGACAAGTAAATCTTGACACTTATTCTCTTAAGAATCACTTCTTCCTCTAAAACATAAAAAGGTTTCTCCTCAAGGTTACAATAATATATGACCAAAAAAGGTTGACAGTTTTTTTTATTGAATATTGGTTGATTTATTTAATGTACAAGACATATTTGACATAAGTAATCAATGTAATATGCAAAAGAAACACATAAGTAACACCTAAGAGAATGAATATTACATCCAACAAGTTAAGTAAACAATGAAAAAGGCAATATTTGAGAAAATCAGTGGTATAGTAAAGCTACAATGAATACGTGGCAAGAACGAGGTACAAAAATAATTTATTAGTAAAAAAGTAAATACAAGCAAAACAGACCTATGTAAATAATGATACCGGGGGCAGAACAGGAATAATATAATGTAATAAATAAAGTTAACTTTATAAGATCAAAAGATGATCATTATTCCTTCAGACATTGAATTCCATAAGTAAAAAAATCGTGTCTTAATTTCTTACAAGGTTAATTCACTTATGTTGACTCATAAATATTTTTCATAATTATTAATGATGGTACATAATTTAGATGCTCCCTATAAAAGATAGACTAAGCACAATCCCGGTCGAAAAGTGCTCTTGTTTCCAAAAAAATGCATTTCTGTTTTATTCTTTTTCGTTTTGTTTCTTTTTGTCTAGCGGCGATGAGACTGATCGTAAAGTTTCCTTGAAAACGATAATTTTCTCTCGTCTTCGCTACCCTTCTAGTTTCATAAACTAAAGTGCTAAACAAACTCTCTACTCCTCTGTACTCTTCACTTCTTTGCCTTCCCTATATTTCCAGTCTCTCATGTCTTAAGAACTGTCTCAGTTTCCGAGACATCAAATTTATTTTTTTCCACACTAACACCTTTCGTAATGATCTAGCTCGTATCTGTCCTGCTATTGATGCTTCCGAAGTCTACTCCATTTCCTGCTGTCTTGTCCTCTCCAGTACTTTGCAGAAACTGGCTGCTCTCTTTCTGACGGACTTAAGGAGTACAAAAGTGTTAGCCTTTCCGATCCTAATAATGCTTTTCTCTTTCATGTTATAGATCACAATGATCTTACTGAATGGTTCTCTGCCAAAACTGTCTACCCTCACAGTGGCCGTCTTGTTGAAATATCGTTTAAACACAACTTATCTTATAATGAATCTTAGTCTTGGCTTTGTCCATGTAGATGTTTCCTTTCTCATTATAGTGTCAAATTCTCTAAACTTCAGAACACTCGAGACTTGATCTCATTTTTATCTTCTACTCTTCTTACCTCTTCTCCTTTTAGACATACCCTGGGAATCAGACATGAGCACCCTAAATCACCACCAGTGCCTAGTGAAGCTGAATACAGAAGCATACAAAGTATGTATGAAACACGTACCATTGAGGAAACCCAGAGGATCAGATATAGAGAGAGAGAGAGCGTAGGAGATGGTACAGAAGAAGAAAACGGGTTACTGAACTGCCTAAAAACACAAATATGCTACAATAGAGGAAAGATAGACTTAGCAGAGAGATCACTGAATTAGAGCAAAAACTTAGGATGTCATACCTCACAGAAGAAGTACAAAGGGAACAAAGGGCCATACAGGATATTGCAAGGAACCCAAAAATATTTCTATTACTAAGCAAAATCCAAGTTAAGAACTACCTTTAGAATTTGACCACTACTGAGAAGAGACTCATATACTGACGACGAACAGGAAATGAGTGAAATCCTAAAAGAACAGTATGAGTCAGTGTTCAGCAACCCACTAAATGACAGCAAGGTAGAAAATGCAGAAATATTTTTCACTCCAGAAGGCCGCACAGACCAACTAACTGACATTAGTACAAATCCCATAGATTTTGAGAAAGAAATGGAAAACATGCCCACTAACTCAGCACCTGGACTAGATTCACGGAATGCTCTATTTATAAAGAAGTGCAAAGTACCACTAGCACGAGCCCTCAGCATTCTTTGGAGAAAGAGCTTAGATCTAGGTGAAATACCGGAGGCCTTAAAGAGTGCAGATATAGCTCCTTTGCACAAGGGAGGCAGTAGAGCACTAGCTAAAAATTACAGACCAGTAGCCTTAACCTCTCACAAAAAAATCTTCGAAAGAGTGATTAGACAGCAGGTTACAAATTTCATGGAGCAGCACAACCAACATAACCCGAACCAGCATGGTTTTAGAGCAGGACGATCATGTCTGTCACAGCTGCTGAACCATTATGACAGAATTACGGAGGCATTGGAAGATGACCAAAACGCAGATGCGATTTACACAGATTTTGCAAAGGTGTTTGACAAAGGAGATCATGGAGTGATAGCGCACAAAATGAAGGCCATGGGCATTACGGGGAAGGTAGGCAGATTGATTTTCGGTTTCCTAACACACAGAACACAAAAAGTAGTAGTGAACAGGGCAAGATCCAGCATCAGCGAGGTTTACAGCTCAGTGCCCCAGCGCACTGTTCTGGCACCTCTGCTGTTCCTCATCCTCATAGCAGACATAGACAAAAACACCCGGCACACTTTTGTATCTTCATTTGCAGACACTAAAATAAGCATGAAAGTCAGTACGGCAGAGGTGATAAGTTCCAGCTGCTTAGGTATGGAAAAAATGAAGAACTCAAAAGGAGCACTATATACAAAACTCAAGAGGATCACCAAATAGAACGTTAGGAACACGTAAAAGACCTAGGAATAATTATGTCAGCGGACCTTTGTTTTAAAGACCTTAACAAGACAAAGATCACGACAGCCAGGAAGATGACGGGGTGGGTATTGAGAATGTTCAAAACAAGGGAAATAATGACGATGGTGACACTCTTCAAATCGCTAGTGGTCCCTCACTTAGAATATTGATCAATGCTGTTGGCCCCGTTCAAGGCAGGAGAAATATCAAAGCTGGAACAAATACAGAGATCGTTTACGGCTCACGTTGAGCCAGTAAAGCACCTAAACTACTGGGAACGCCTGCAAGTCTTGAACATGTACTCACTGGAGCGGAGGAGAGAGAGGCACATTATAATATATACCTAGAAGGTACTCGAGGGCTTGGTCTCAAATTTTCATACTGCCATAACAACATACTGGAGTGAGAGATATGGGATGAAGTGTATAATAAACCCAGTGAGGAGCAGGGGTGCGGTGAGGACAATAAGGGAACACTGTATCAACATCCGGGGTCCCAGACTTTTCAACATCTTACCAGAAGATATCAGAAACACTGCTGGAACAAGTGTAGAAGCCTTCAAGAGGAAACTAAACAAGTATCTTCACCAGGTGCCAGATCAACCAGGTTGTGATGGATATGTGGAGCAGCGGGCCTCCAGCAGCAACAGCCTGGTTGATCAGACAAGCACCAGAGAGTAGATAAACTCTCGAAGCTAATGGTCCAAGTCCATAATAAGTTTTTTCTCTTAAGTGCCGGTTATTTGTGTATTCTCTGCCTCAGTATCTCGGTTTGAGCAGTAAATCCTCTGAGACAGCTAACATTCATGGTATAATTTTATAACTCTGGTCTCAACCAATTCGAGGACTGGATTTTCATTTACCTTTGCCAACAACCGCTTTCGAACCTTTTTTTATTTTTTACAACTTCCGTTTACTGCTTTGTTTTAAGCAGAATTGATGGATACCACTTAAAAGAAATTCTAGCAAGTCAACACATCTATTTAGTAGTTTATGCTCAAATTGTCAGTGCCCACATCCTTTTCTTGGTCCAAGAAATTGAAGAAGACATATATCTCCAACTGTCTTATTGTAGCCCCAGACATTTTTGACATATTTCATGTAGCCATCAATGGATGGCTACATGAAATATGTCAGGGATTTGTTTTTTGGCAGCATTGTGTTAAGCAAGTAGGTCGGTACACGTGCATGCATACACACACACACACACACACACACACACACACACACACACACACACACACACACACACACACACACACACATTTTTCCTTTCTTTTTCTCTCTCTCTGTCTCCCTCTCTCAGGGAAATAAAAATGACAGCGACGATAGGACCTTTAACAAGCTATTACGTCAAATTAACAAATAATAGTAGGGATATGGCCGCCCATACTCCACTCAGCCTTTGAATCTGGCTTTACTAGTGATTATTTCTATTGTGTTGTTCTTTTTGTAAACAGACTGCAATTGCCTCTTTCCTCTGAGAAAGCCATTTATACTGTGCTAGTCAGTGTTGACTGATGCGTGCTAGTGGTGATGCTAGCTGATCTGCACATCTGAGCAATCTTGGGCTCACCTTATCTGAACCCACAGTTTTTTTTTTTTTTTTTTTTTGGTCCAAGGATTTAAGATTATACACTTCACTCTTCTTTAGTGTAACCTCGAACAACTTTGACATAGTTCTTGAGGTTACCTGGGTTAGGAACTTGTATCTTGTCAGTTGTGTTCAGTGAACTGGTCAACATTTTCATGACTGCTAGTAGATACGGTCCCATTTTGCCACTTTAGAGGTGGAATATTTTCATCAGGTGAATAACCTTGTCGGTACGTGTCCAAGGACCACTAGATTTTGAGACCCACTCTTCCTGATGTCATTTTTGTGTGTGTCAGCCTTCTATCTAGAGATGGCCCACTTTTGGACTTCTTCCATTTGTCGGCAGGCTTACGTATTCAGGTCCTATTATGGATAGTGGAAGGCTTCTTATACTTCTCCAAACCTTGTACTTAGCAGTAGGAGCCTCTCAACAAAGAAAGCCGTACCAGGGGTCAACTGAATTCCTCGTCACATACTGACGGTCAGGGATATATTAGCGTTGGAGATTAATAATGTGTTCATTAAGGGCGTTCACTTCGGTATCAACATCACCTTGAAGAAAATCATTCTAATCGAAGACAGCAAGACCCGAGTAAGGGGCTGGCAAGTTTCTTCTTCCTCACAGCCAGGTTTTGCGTGTAGATTCTTTACCTCGTTCTCTTGCATTGTTCAGTGTCATACAGACAGCTTTGTGGTCAGATGATTCAACATAGCCAAGGGGTTTGCAAGTTATTATACCTTCAGATAGAGCTCTCACTACTAGGTCAGAGTTGTGAATATGGAATTCAACAAAGATTGTAATGTTAAACACTACAAGGAGTTTAGCAAAATTCCTCTGAATAAGATGGTTGTTGAGATCACAGTTATAATATGTTGACATTCATGTTGAGGCAGAATGGAATCCACATTTTCCATCAGAAAGTTGATGGGATCTGTTTGTTGCCCTCTCTCTCTCTCTCTCTCTTACTAGTGATATCTAGAATTAAGCAGAATAGGTAGTGTACAGTCTATACCTTCCATTTACTAATATCTCTCCCATAAATCTATGTTATTTTATCAATACAATACGATATGATCTTTCCCTGCTTCTTACCTGCAGTAAAAAGAGTCTTCTGCGTTTGCTATCCATGACGCAGCCGTCTTAGATATCAGCTGACAGTCACTAGAAATCGCCTGCCTCTCCCTTATTCCTTACTTTCTACTCTTCCTTTCCACCATCATTCAATATTTTCTTATTTCAAGATTATTGACGTGCATTAATTCTCACCGTGAATCATAATCATTGCAATCTATCTCTGCCTGTTTTCGCATCTATCTCTTACAGGTCCATTTCCTCCCATTTCTTTCTCTTTTTTCCCTTCTACCTGACTCTTCATACCTCCCATCTAACACTTCTCGCTTTCTCAATCTCTCTCGTTTCTCAATGATCCAGTTTATACAAGGTCCATCTCCCGTCTCACACTTTCTTTTTACACAAGCTCTCGTTCCTTTGTCCACCAATTTTTCCCACTAGACCTACTCTCTCTTCTCTTTTAACAGCCGTTCCTCCCCTCTCAACTCTCCCTGAAACAGTATCATCTTTCCACGTTTTCCCCTCTTTATCTACCCTCTCTTTCACTATTCTCTCGTCTCACCCATATTTTTCTCAGTGTACATTTTCTAATACACCCCACTTTCTATATTCCAATCTCATTCTTTTCCTTACATCTTTATTTAATTTCTCTCTCATTTCCATTTCTTTACTCCACTTTCACTCATTCTTTTCCTAGATCATTATACCTTCTATCTCACTCCATTTTCCATCATTCTTCTATTTTTTCAATTTAAGCTATATTATTTCCCTCTCCCTCCATTATCCTCCTTACCCTCACTCTTTCTCTCTCACTTGCTTCACTCCCCACCCACACTCACCATTCTCACTCTCCCCTCACTCTTTTCCTCTGCCTCATTTCATCACTACCCCTACTCACACCCTCCTCCCAATCTCACTCATCTATGATTTTCCCCCTCCCTCACTTTTCCTTTCCATCGTTGCTCCTCCCTCACACCCCTCTCCCTCACTTTCCCATCCCTGACTTCCCTCGCAGCGGAGTCCACCAGACCACCGCTGGTTTTTTAATATCTTGTGGTGTCAGCCGGTCAGTCACTTTCCACCTCAGAGGTCAGGCATAAAACAAAACAGATAAAAGAGTAAATCTGGACTATTTCAGTATCTACAAGAACCGAGAAACGTATTTGCGTATTGCATAATCCGCCATTCTTCAGTTGTTACGCAGAAACTAATTTGATCAACAAAACTGGAAGTTAAAACTTACAAAACTTAAAATCAAGGAGCACAGAATAAAATCAAGGCGCACTGAGAGTTTAAAGGTTACAGTACACAAATAACCTGTACATAGAAGAGAAGAGCTTAAGATGACGTATCGGTCAGACTTGGACCATTTACAAACTCAATGATCCAAGTCGGACCGAAACGTCGTCGTAAGCTCCTTTCTTCTATGTGCGGGTTATTTGTGTATTGTTCCAGTCACGGTACTGTGCCTTTTTATTTATTATTTTTTTTTTTTTGCTGTTTCAAGGTTGTCTGAGCTATTCCAGAATGATGGAAACTGGTGTGATTATGAAGCCAATTTATTTTTCAAATATGAGTGTAAAAGCTGCAGATGACTTACATGACTTAATTTACAATGTATAGTAACCGAAGCATTGAAGACATGTTTCAATCGTGTGTTGACTTCTGCACTACTCACATCCTTCTAAGAGAAAGATTTGATGAGAAAGACGATGACGTTTCTCTGAATCCAATATTCAACACTGTTAAACAAAGAGTAATTGATGTAAGTTATTATGTAAGTTATTATGTAAGTTATTGATGAAGGAAACTTGATCCATCATATAAGCTGAAGCAAAGCACAGTGGCAGTTTTTAGCTATTTACATCCAGTTCATAACAAAACATTATGATAAATATGGAACAGAAATTTTTAAAGGATATTCTAGAATTTAAATCATTATAAAAGTAGTCGATTGTCAAAAGCAACTTTGAGATTCATTTCAGCTGGAATATTATTTGACGAGAACCTCTGTGTCACAAGAAGAGTTCCTAAATAACGTAGAAAATGTCTAATTATGCAAATTTAACAAAAGTTTCAGACTAAAATACAGTGGACCCCCGGTTAACGATATTTTTTCACTCCAAAAGTATGTTCAGGTGCCAGTACTGACCGAATTTTTTCCCATAAGGAATATTGTGAAGTAGATTAGTCCATTTCAGACCCCCAAACATACACGTACAAACGCACTTACATAAATACACTTACATAATTGGTCGCATTCGGAGGTAATCGTTATGCGGGGGTCCACTGCATTGAGAGACAGGTTGTCTTGGTTGATGCTGATGTATTAGTCGTTCAGAGTGCAAATAGAGAATGTAATAAAGATAACTTAGTCGTCGTACTAGAACGGGATGTGGACCATCTTACTCTTCTTGTTGCTCTTACTCCAGAAAGAAGTAAAAGGGAACCTCCAGGAATGTAACCTTTAGTATTCCGCCATCATTAATAACATAAAAGAGCCAGTTTTGTTTTGTTTATTCAGTAGCTGTGATACCAAAGCAACTCTGGCCTAAGAGAATGTATAAATATACGGCCAACATTTATAATAGCAATCTTATTCAGAATTTGAACTTTAATCGCCAAAAGCGGATTTCTAAGCAACAGCGAAAAACAAGAAAAAACCCGGGTGGGTGGGTGAGGGTAATGGGTAATTGGAAGCATGGGGAACTTATTTGATCATTATTTCTATAGCCTTCAGAGTATATGGGAGAAAAGTCTTATTAATTATTTCCGCTGTTTATCCAAATCCGACCTTTCTCTTTAGCTTGGCTTCAAAGATGATGGTCCTTAATGGAAGCTTTGAATTAATTTAGCTCTGTGAATGCACTAATTTGCAGTTTTTATTAAAAAGAGGGGAAGGGGTAGTATCCACGTGATAAATAATTAATTAAAACTTAACTGTATTAGAAACTTACGCCAAATTCTGAACTAATTTTTTTTTTTTGGAATGCACTGACGTACAGGAGCCTGGGGTCATAAAGGACAAGGATACTTAACCCTGATAGTACAGTGACAGAAATACATTTAGTTACTCTACAAATTACTTGTAACAAAGTACATGTATGGAATCTAATAAACAGAAGAAAAAATAATTCGGGGAATCAGATACATGAAGTCAACATGTACAAGATGACATGAGATACATTCTAGATGAATAACAAATTAAAAAGTGAGAGACAAAAGGGATCAGTGAAAGGAGAAAAACAAATGAACGAAAGAAATGATAGGAACATAGAAATTAGAGGTAACACTATCATGCTCTTCAGGATACCTTCCTTCGTAGTGTTCTTTGTACCTAATATTGCCAGGTTTACCTAAATATAACTACATTAATAACGGTAGTAGGTTGGTAGGTAGTAGGTTGGTAGACAGCAACCACCCAGGGAAGTACTACCGTCCTGCCAGATGACTGTGAAACAAAAACCTGTAACTGTTTTGCTAGATAACAGGGATATCTTGCTACTCCTACTTACACTTTGGTCACACTTCACAGACACGCACATGCATATATATATATACATACATCTAGGTTTTTCTCCTTTTTCTAAATAGCTCTTGTCCCTTTTTATTTCTTCTATTGTCCATGGGGAAGTGGAAAAGAATCTTTCCTCCGTAAGCCATGCGTGTCGTATGAGGCGACTAAAATGCCGGGAGCAATGGGCTAGTAACCCCTTCTCCTGTATACATTTACTAAAAAAGAGAAGAAGAAAAACTTTATAAAACTGGGTTGCTTAAATGTGCGTGGATGTAGTGCGGATGACAAGAAACAGATGATTGCTGATGTTATGAATGAAAAGAAGTTGGATGTCCTGGCTCTAAGCGAAACAAAGCTGAAGGGGGTAGGAGAGTTTCAGTGGGGGGAAATAAATGGGATTAAATCTGGAGTATCTGAGAGAGTTAGAGCAAAGGAAGGGGTAGCAGTAATGTTAAATGATCAGTTATGGAAGGAGAAAAGAGAATATGAATGTGTAAATTCAAGAATTATGTGGATTAGAGTAAAGGTTGGATGCGAGAAGTGGGTCATAATAAGCGTGTATGCACCTGGAGAAGAGAGGAATGCAGAGGAGAGAGAGAGATTTTGGGAGATGTTAAGTGAATGTATAGGAGCCTTTGAACCAAGTGAGAGAGTAATTGTGGTAGGGGACCTGAATGCTAAAGTAGGAGAAACGTTTAGAGAGGGTGTGGTAGGTAAGTTTGGGGTGCCAGGTGTAAATGATAATGGGAGCCCTTTGATTGAACTTTGTATAGAAAGGGGTTTAGTTATAGGTAATACATATTTTAAGAAAAAGAGGATAAATAAGTATACAAGATATGATGTAGGGCGAAATGACAGTAGTTTGTTGGATTATGTATTGGTAGATAAAAGACTGCTGAGTAGACTTCAGGATGTACATGTTTATAGTGGGGCCACAGATATATCAGATCACTTTCTAGTTGTAGCTACACTGAGAGTAAAAGGTAGATGGGATACAAGGAGAATGGAAGCATCAGGGAAGAGAGAGGTGAAGGTTTATAAACTAAAAGAGGAGGCAGTTAGGGTAAGATATAAACAGCTATTGGAGGATAGATGGGCAAATGAGAGCATAGGCAATGGGGTCGAAGAGGTATGGGGTAGGATTAAAAATGTAGTGTTAGAGTGTTCAGCAGAAGTTTGTGGTTACAGGAAAGTGGGTGCAGGAGGGAAGAGGAGCGATTGGTGGTATGATGATGTAAAGAGGAGAAAAAGTTAGCATATGAGAAGTTTTTACAAAGTAGAAGTGATGCAAGGAGGGAAGAGTATATGGAGAAAAAGAGAGGTTAAGAGAGTGGTGAAGCAATGTAAAAAGAGAGCAAATGAGAGAGTGGGTGAGATGTTATCAACAAATTTTGTTGAAAATAAGAAAAAGTTTTGGAGTGAGATTAACAAGTTAAGAAAGCCTAGAGAACAAATGCATTTGTCAGTTAAAAATAGGAGAGGAGAGTTATTAAATGGAGAGTTAGAGGTATTGGGAAGATGGAGGGAATATTTTGAGGAATTGTTAAATGTTGATGAAGATAGGGAAGCTGTGATTTCGTGTATAGGGCAAGGAGGAATAACATCTTGTAGGAGTGAGGAAGAGCCAGTTGTGAGTGTGGGGGAAGTTCGTGAGGCAGTAGGTAAAATGAAAGGGGGTAAGGCAGCCGGGATTGATGGGATAAAGATAGAAATGTTAAAAGCAGGTGGGGATATAGTTTTGGAGTGGTTGGTGCAATTATTTAATAAATGTATGGAAGAGGGTAAGGTACCTAGGGATTGGCAGAGAGCATGCATAGTTCCTTTGTATAAAGGCAAAGGGGATAAAAGAGAGTGCAAAAATTATAGGGGGATAAGTCTGTTGAGTGTACCTGGTAAAGTGTATGGTAGAGTTATAATTGAAAGAATTAAGAGTAAGACGGAGAATAGGATAGCAGATGAACAAGGAGGCTTTAGGAAAGGTAGGGGGTGTGTGGACCAGGTGTTTACAGTGAAACATATAAGTGAACAATATTTAGATAAGGCTAAAGAGGTCTTTGTGGCATTTATGGATTTGGAAAAGTCGTATGACAGGGTGGATAGGGGGGCAATGTGGCAGATGTTGCAAGTGTATGGTGTAGGAGGTAGGTTACTGAAAGCAGTGAAGAGTTTTTACGAGGATAGTGAGGCTCAAGTTAGAGTATGTAGGAAAGAGGGAAATTTTTTTCCCAGTAAAAGTAGGCCTTAGACAAGGATGTGTGATGTCACCGTGGTTGTTTAATATATTTATAGATGGGGTTGTAAGAGAAGTAAATGCGAGGGTCTTGGCAAGAGGCGTGGAGTTAAAAGATAAAGAATCACACACAAAGTGGGAGTTGTCACAGCTGCTCTTTGCTGATGACACTGTGCTCTTGGGAGATTCTGAAGAGAAGTTGCAGAGATTGGTAGATGAATTTGGTAGGGTGTGCAAAAGAAGAAAATTAAAGGTGAATACAGGAAAGAGTAAGGTTATGAGGATAACAAAAAGATTAGGTGATGAAAGATTGAATATCAGATTGGAGGGAGAGAGTATGGAGGAGGTGAACGTATTCAGATATTTGGGAGTGGACGTGTCAGCGGATGGGTCTATGAAAGATGAGGTGAATCATAGAATTGATGAGGGAAAAAGAGTGAGTGGTGCACTTAGGAGTCTGTGGAGACAAAGAACTTTGTCCTTGGAGGCAAAGAGGGGAATGTATGAGAGTATAGTTTTACCAACGCTCTTATACGGGTGTGAAGCGTGGGTGATGAATGTTGCAGCGAGGAGAAGGCTGGAGGCAGTGGAGATGTCATGTCTGAGGGCAATGTGTGGTGTGAATATAATGCAGAGAATTCGTAGTTTGGAAGTTAGGAGGAGGTGCGGGATTACCAAAACTGTTGTCCAGAGGGCTGAGGAAGGGTTGTTGAGGTGGTTCGGACATGTAGAGAGAATGGAGCGAAACAGAATGACTTCAAGAGTGTATCAGTCTGTAGTGGAAGGAAGGCGGGGTAGGGGTCGGCCTAGGAAAGGTTGGAGGGAGGGGGTAAATGAGGTTTTGTGTGCGAGGGGCTTGGACTTCCAGCAGGCATGCATGAGCGTGTTTGATAGGAGTGAATGGAGACAAATGGTTTTTAATACTTGACGTGCTGTTGGAGTGTGAGCAAAGTAACATTTATGAAGGGGTTCAGGGAAACCGGCAGGCCGGACTTGAGTCCTGGAGATGGGAAGTACAGTGCCTGCACTCTGAAGGAGGGGTGTTAATGTTGCAGTTTAAAAACTGTAGTGTAAAGCACCCTTCTGGCAAGACTGTGATGGAGTGAATGATGGTGAAAGTTTTTCTTTTTTGGGCCACCCTGCCTTGGTGGGAATCGGCCAGTGTGATAATAATAAAAAAAAAATAATAACGAGACCAACAAAGAACAAAGATCACAGGAAAAATTTCAACTTGTTTCCCAAAGCACAATTTCCAGTATGAAAAATATATTGTATAGTTTAGACACGGCGTAATCTTACTTAGTCACAAAACGTCCATAAACATAGATTCTTAGGAGAGGATCCCTCAACGCTTATCCGCGGCTGTGAAGCTGTGAATGATAGGACGCCGGCGTCTTCCCAGCTTCATAATGAGTGTCCAGTAATATTTTTTAAGTAACTCATGAAAATCTACTTTAATTTTCGCCCTAACTCATTAAAAATTTGAATTTACGAAGCATATAACTTCTCAATGATTAAATCAAACGAAATGTATATAACCCCAAAAAATTATCATTTATAAGAGAAACCCAGATATGACGGAAACCACCTGAGCACAGAATTAAACACTTCATGGAAGTTCTTTATTTACAAACCAAAATTTTAAGCATAGCCAAACCACACCTAGTCTGAATCTTGTATTTACATATCAGTTATGCACAGACACATTCGCATTTCTCAGTTAATGTATACACAAGTATAAACAAGGCAGCCATCTCACTACAGCCGATGTAAGATCTTCTAACAACTCCAGCTTCCCAGTAATCTCGTCACAATGTAATTCATCAGGCAGATCTTAGCATCCTTATTAAAGGAATAAACCTTAACGGGATGCACGTTAGGGTAATAATAACACAATTCAAGAGTTTTTGAAACGTGCAAAAATGACGATCCACGTAAAATCTATATGTCACATTTACCCTCCAGTGTTCCATGTTCTATATGTCTTTCTTATTACCAAACCCAATCCATATTTTCTTAAGAAACTCCACTCCCTGAAAACCCTGTACAATAGTAGTTAACTTTTTACACAGACTGAGCAAGAAGTATGGAGAAATAATGATGCGGAAACTCAACACTAATGAGAGGTGAGTGAGTGGCATAAAATCTTATGCTCACGCAATTTATTACACCAGCTAAACCGTATATACTAAACAAGAGAAAGGTTAGAAATATTTGCTGCAATTCACCCTATCCTTCTCTTCACCCTCTTCCGTTCCCCTTTTTCCTTCTTTTCCATCTCTGAGTCCTCCTCCCATCACTCTCTTCTCCCTCATCTCCCCATCCCCCATCCCTCACGTCTCTATCCTTTAAGTCTCTCTCCCTCACTTCGCCTACCCTCACTTTCCCCTACCTCACTTCCCCCAACCCTCGTTTCCACCTGCCTCAATTCCCTACCCTTACCCCACTTCCTTATTTCCCCTCCCTCTCTCAATCACCTTTCACTAACTCCGCTCTCCCTATAATCACCACCATCGCTCCACTTCCCTCTTCTCTCTGCCTCACTCTTCCAGACTATGACAAACTGGGTGATCAAGAGAGGGCGCCGTGCAGGTCTGTGTTGGTGCTGCTGCTGCTGTGATCCCTTAGTCTGGTCCACCATTATGACAGCCTTCTCCTCCCACTATCCCTCCCCTCCAAGACCCCCAGCTTCTTCCCGTTTTCCCCGCCATCACACCCTCCAGCTGCTGACAGCTAGGAATTCCCTCTCTGCCATCTTTTGTCTGCGTGGTACTTGTGTCCTTGCTCTCCACTGTCTTCCTAGCCAGATTTGTTGTTTATCCTATTGTCTTCCTCTTATCTCTCTTCTGATCTGCTCTCGTCTGTGTACCTTGGTGTCTCTCTGTTATCTCACTCCTGTCCTGCTCTCCTTACTGTGTGCCCTGCGTAGTTTATTCTCATTTTTACAGAGTAAAACATCGAGGAGAGGTAGAGTACCGTCGACTTATTTTCGAGCGTGAACTGGATAGAGGGCTCGACTTGGTTGAGTTTGTGTTTAAGTGCAAAGACGTCGAATCCTCTTGGAGTTATGATAAGGTCATCAACATAACAGTTCCAGGTGATCGAGAAGCGTATAATAGAGGAAAGTCTCTCTCGGGTTTTAGATGTTCCCGTACAGGTTCACCAGAACAGCACTTAATAGAACCCATTGGTAAACTGAAAGTCTGTTGAAAGAAAGAATTTTCAGAAGAGAAACAGTTAAAACCAACACATAGCTGAATGTGATCTACAAAGTCGCTGACTGGACCGGGGAGGTTGAAGGTCTTATCAGTTTTTCGTCGGAGATCGATGGCTTGTGCTGTGGGTTCTTTTGCAGATAGGGCTGTCACGTCTAGGCTCGAGAGTTTCTTATTTCTGATGTTTATGCTTTTTGATGCAATTACGATATGTATGATTCATGATGCCAGAGAGCTTTGCTAGGTGTGTCGCTAGAATTCATGATAGTCTGTGAGGGGCGCTGCTTATTCTAGATGAGTCTCAATGGAATTTCTGATTTGTGTACCGTCGGTAGGCCATACATTTTAGCGGGTCTTGGGAATTAAATCTCCTTCATCCACTACAGCAAAATAACGCCAATGACCTAAACATCGCAACTAAGGAAGCCTTCTTTCAAGCCAGGAAAATCGGCAAGGCACTACGAGATAACATGGACAGTAGCGCCGCCTAAATAATACGCAATAATAACCATAGCAACGTTCAACATAAAATCAGGTTCACCAGGAAACTACTAGATCTCTGCGAGAACAGTCAGCGAAAAAAATCAGGAAGACGGTAAATTATACGAAACCTGTCGTCTCGCCCAATCACACGAGCAGAAAATTAAACCGTCGGCTTCGGCCTCAAATTCGCTCCTGGAATTACTAAACCACACCTGAACCTCCAGTGAATCACTAAAAGCTAGATAGACTAAGATGCTCCAGATTTCCAGAATAGTTATATACCAAATGCGTCCTTACTGTAACCATCTAAACACACAGCTCTCCAGTCCTACCTCGTCGGTGTATTATTGCCCTTAAAACTAAAGCAGGAGACACTAGAATCAGAATCAACGACCGACACCAACAAGCCTCTCGCAGATATGCTAGTGGACCCTTTAACCAAAACCTTTCTGCACCGAAATCGTCATGTCATAAACAGCTCACAAAAAAGAAAAAAAACTTCTGCGCACATACTCAGCAACGAAAGGCTGCCGAAAACATACAAAGCAGGAAACCCAATGAGATCCACTGTATGTGGAATAGGCTGCGTCCCCCCAAAGCGATCAGGGATTCAAGTCGCACATCTAGCGAAGCTCTTAGGCACCATCAGTCTCGCTCATATTACACAATTTGGTGATCATATCAATCTCAGAGAGTGCAAAAATTATAGGGGGATAAATCTGTTGAGTATACCTGGTAAAGTGTAAGGTAGAGTTATTATTGAAAGAATTAAGAGTAAGACGGAGAATAGGATAGCAGATGAACAAGGAGGCTTTAGGAAAGGTAGGGGGTGTGTGGACCAGGTGTTTACAGTGAAACATAAGTGAACAGTATTTAGATAAGGCTAAAGAGGTCTTTGTAGCATTTATGGATTTGGAAAAGGCGTATGACAGGGTGGATAGGGGGTCAATGTGGCAGATGTTGCAGGTGTATGGTGTGGGAAGTAGGTTACTGAAAGCAGTGAAGAGTTTTTACGAGGATAGTGAGGCTCAAGTTAGAGTATGTAGGAAAGAGGGAAATTATTTCCCAGTAAAAGTAGGCCTTAGACAAGGATGTGTGATGTCACCGTGGTTGTTTAATATATTTATAGATGGGGTTGTAAGAGAAGTAAAAGCGAGGATCTTGGCAAGAGGCGTGGAGTTAAAAGATAATCACACATAAAGTGGGAGTTGTCACAGTTGCTCTTTGCTGATGACACTGTGCTCTTGGGAGATCCTGAAGAGAAGCTGCAGAGATTGGTGGATGAATTTGGTAGGGTGTGCAAAAGAAGAAAATTAAAAGTGAATACAGGAAAGAGTAAGGTAATGAGGATAACAAAAAGATTAGGTGATGAAAGATTGGATATCAGATTGGAGGGAAAGAGTATGGAGGAGGTGAATGTATTCAGATATTTGGGAGTGGACGTGTCAGCGGATGGGTCTATGAAAGATGAGGTGAATCATAGAATTGATGAGGGGAAAAGGGTGAGTGGTGCACTTAGGAGTCTGTGGAGACAAAGAACTTTGTTCTTGGAGGCAAAGAGGGGAATGTATGAGAGTATAGTTTTACCAACGCTCTTATATGGGTGTGAAGCATGGGTGATGAATGTTGCAGCGAGGAGAAGGCTGGAGGCAGTGGAGATGTCATGTCTGAGGGCAATGTGTGGTGTGAATATAATGCAGAGAATTCGTAGTTTGGAAGTTAGGAGGAGGTGCGGGATTACCAAAACTGTTGTCCAGAGGGCTGAGGAAGGGTTGTTGAGGTGGTTCGGACATGTAAAGAGAATGGAGCGAAAGAGAGTGACTTCAAGATTGTATCAGTCTGCAGTGGAATGAAGGCGGGGTAGGGGTCGGCCTAGGAAAGGTTGGAGGGAGGGGGTAAAGGAGGTTTTGTGTGCGAGGGGCTTGGACTTCCAGCAGGCATGCGTGAGTGTGTTTGATAGGAGTGAATGGGGACAAATGGTTTTTAATACTTGACGTGCTGTTGGAGTGTGAGCAAAGTAACATTTATGAAGGGGTTCAGGGAAACCGGCAGGCCGGACTTGAGTCCTGGAGATGGGAAGTACAGTGCCTGCACTCTGAAGGAGGGGTGTTAATGTTGCAGTTTAAAAACTGTAGTGTAAAGCACCCTTCTGGCAAGACAGTGATGGAGTGAATGATGGTGAAAGTTTTTCTTTTTTGGGCCACCCTGCCTTGGTGGGAATCGGCCAGTGTGATAATAATAATAATAATCAATCTCATCCGAAACATTAACAACCAAAACAAAAAACTCTTCAGCCTGGACGTGACATCCCTATTCGCTAAAGTACTCACAGCACAACCCATCGATCTCCTGCGATGACAAATTGATGACGCCCTCGAATTCCCCGTTCCATCCAGCGATTTTGTAGATCTGATTGAATTATGTGTTGGCATGGTAGTATATGTTTTGAAAAATCTTTTTTTTTTTTTAAATAGTTTATTGGTCTACCAATGGGTTCTTCATTAAGATTGTTCTGGCGAACCTATGCTTGGTGTATCTTAAAGCAGAGATATATTCATATATTATCCCTGTCTAGGTCGCCTGACCACATTGTGCTGACGACCTTCTCATAACGCCTAGAAGATTCGACTTCTATACACTCCAGCACAAGCTCAGCAAGGTCGAGCCCCAAATCCAGCTCACACTCGAAGAGAAAGTGGGCGTCGCTCCACCTTTCCTGTATGTTCTCCACTGTAAATCTCACGGTAATAAACTGAATTTACAAGCAAATAGATAATGCAAGTGAACTTTGAGAATCTTGGTGCTGCTCGTGCAAAACACTACAGTTACCCACTAAGCCAACATTATAGAGCATTCTCTTCCTTCACCAGCGATTGACTCTATTTTACAATATCTTTTTTTTTTTTATTCTATCGAGGCAATTCTCTCATGTCCGTATCTATTCTTATGAAGAACTAGTGGTCCGAGTTTGCCATATTTCACTCCCGAGTTTCTTTGTCTTTTGCTTCTTGAGTCCACATTTACTTTCTATCTGTTATTCTATTTTATACCTGACCTATAAGGTGGAGAGTGACCGACCGGCTAACACCACAATACATTAAAAAGCCAGCGGTGGTCTAGTGGACTCCGCTGCGAGGGAACTCAGGGAGGGGAAAGTGAGGGAAAGGGATGTGAAGGAGGATCAGTACAGGAGGAAAATTGTGAGGGAGGGGGAAGTTACGAAGTGGGAGAGGGAGGGAGGAGTGAGAAGTGTGAGTGTTGATGAGGTGTGAGGGAGGAGTGAGAAGTGTGAGTGTTGATGAGTGAAGGAGGAGATACAGGGACACGTATGAGCGAGGGGAATAAAAAAAAGAGAAAAGTGGTGAATAGGGGGCTGAGGAAAGGGATGATAATAGAGATGGGAATGAAAAGAAAGGAATAGTATAATTTGAACTGATGCACGGGAAAATGATGGAAACTGGAGTGAAGAAGGAGGGGATAGTGATCTAGAAAGTGAGTGATGGTAAGTGATAAAAGTAAATAATGAAAGAGAAATTAGATAGAGATGAAGTAAAGAAAGAAATGGGAAGTAGAGAAAGTGGGTGAATGAGAAAAGCACGGTCTGAAAAGTGGGGATAAGTCGAGGGGAGAGTGGAGGAGAGGGAGTAGTGGTGGTGGGAAGGGAGGAATGAAAAGTGAGAAAGGAGGAGGAGAGAGAGAGAGAGAGGTCACTGCTTCTGAGAGAGTAGAGAACACAAACAAGGAGAGAAGCGAGTGTTAGAAGAGGTGAGAGGGTTTAATGGGGAAAACTAGTAAAGTGAAAGACAGAGTTTACGGAAAGAGAATAGGAGGCGAGGGGGTGAACCTTGTAAAAACTGCGTTGATGAGAAAAGAGGGAGATTTAGAAAGTGAAAAGTGCTAGATAGAATGAATGAAGAGATAAGGAAAAAGAGAAGTAAGGAAAAGAGAAGAGATGGGAGGAAATTGGGTTGCAAAGGAGAGACGAGAAGACAGCCAGAGAGAACGTGGACAAATTATCATTCACGGAGTGACAAAAATTTTCATTTCGGCAAGTAACGTGGAAATGAGGAAATAATGAAAGATTTTCGAACAGAAGAGCGGCAGATGAGTAAGAAAAGAGATGAGAGAGAGACGATGACTACTAACTATCGACTGTTATCTAGGATGGCTGCGTCACAGTTGCTAGAGCAGAAGGCTTTTTCTACAGCCGGCATCAAACAGGGAAAAATCATATCATATCGTAATGATGAATGTCATAGTAGTAAATGGAGAGCATGGGTTATACATTACCTCTATTGCATAATTCTACTCAAGGTAGCACTAGCAAAAGAGAGAGAGAGAGAGAGAGAGAGAGAGAGAGAGAGAGAGAGAGAGAGAGAGAGAGAGAAAGAGAGAGAGAGAGAGCGTGTGTGGATACACAACAAGAGGCATGGCACATCTGAAATACCTGATTCCTACGTGCTCTATTAATGCCTCACAGAATTCATGACTGACGAAGACTTCCGTTGTAGCCACGTGGATCATCTCAGGGACTGACATGTGTACCAGAAGCGAGCCCGGAGCCTCAACAGGACGGATTACAGGTGCATCAGGAACTCCATTTAGATAATCAATACTGCTCTACTGGGCTGTGTTATGAGGCTGCAGCCAGAATATTAAATCAAAGGGAATCACTTCGTGATCTAAAATAAACAGATCTTGAAACTATCGAAGATAACATGAACAGGCTTACATCATGTGATTTAGGTTGCTCAGCTAATGCTGACACTATTGACAAGGTCTGGAATTCTCGCACTAAGATTAACACAGCAGAAAAAATGTTGGAAATACGTATGTACTAGTGCGCAAGAGGAAGCTAAAACTAAACTCAGCACCTGAAAAATTCTGTTTCAAATCCTTTGTCCATCAGAGAGGGAACGGATCCATTACCCAACAACGAGGCAAGCCTTGGATATGCCAACTCCACTCTCACATACTACAGTACATCTGGCATCACTGTTCCAACACCTACTGGAACACCTGGCAACAGTGCTCCATCTGCCTACCTCAAGTTAGCTTTTCTTCACCAGAGATTGCTGTAGCTAACAGTCAAGTGACCGACACTGTATCTGAACAAGCGTCAGCCCGAAGCACAAGCTGCAGAGCTATATCTGATAAATCTGGTCGAGGGCGCGAAAGAAGGCGTGAAAAGAACGTGGAACAGATCGTGGAAAACGGCCACCAAGTACATAATCATCAGGATCAGGGTCACCAGAAGCAGAACATAGAGATCAGCTTCTGAATCAGCAACGAAACACATGAGATGCAAAAAATAAGAGACAACCATCCCAGGCACCCAGTGTTCTAGGTGTCACTAAAGGAGGCACACCACTGACTACTGTCTGCAGGATATTAAGTGAAATTACTGCCACAAGAAAATATATCAAAAAGACAACTCTCAAAACAAGACGGTTATTGTAAAACAAGATCTTAAGTTCTTTAGAGATTTATTCTCGGAAAAAACAGTAGGATCTCAGAACTGGTGATCAAGCTTGCACATCAACCAGTAAGCTACTCCTATCTTGGCTCAGCTGGTAGTTTTGTGCCTTTTACAAGACCACAGAGCTACGTCCCAGTGGCTGTCTCAGTATTCTACTTGTCTCAAGGGCAAGCACCATACACACTTATTTTGTAAAGCTGATCACAAACATGTGTAGCCACCCCAGTCAGCATACTGTTTGCCAATAGGAGGGGTTTCATTACTAATGTTCGGTGAGTTCAGGCACAGTTTCATGAACATTTATTGCCCTGACATGATCGCCATTGTTGAGATAATTTTGCATGACAGGAACCCGGAAAATTTTCCTAGAATTACTGTCTACACCTTGTAGATGAGAAGAGACAGGCAAGGACGAGGCGGCGGCGTTGCTGTGTGCTTTTATGAACGTGTACATGCCCAGCTCACTGAAATTGCCATTCCCAATCACCTGTAAATGATGGGGTTCAAGCCATGCATAAACCTCAGTAGCCCTGTACTAGCATGTGCAATTGCACAGACATCAGTGGCAATTTTCTGATGGAAAATATGGTCTCCTTTCTGACTCAACATGTCAGCATATAATTAATGGTGATTTCACCAAACATTTAATACAGAGAGATTCTAAGGAACTTCTTGCAGTGTATGACATGAAGAGCTTCGTTGACTTCACTACTCACATCTATGGCTCATTCCTCGACTCAGTAGTGAGTGATCTATCTGAAGGCACAGTCACTTGCAATCCAAACCATACCACGGGCGGGGATAGAACCCGCTATCAGAGAGTCTCAAAACTCCAGACCGTCGCGTTAGCTACTGGGCCAGCAACGGTCTGGAGTTTTGAGACTCTCTGATCGCGGGTTCTATCCCCGCCCGTGGTATGGTTTGTTTGCAATCGTGTCATTACGATTTCGTGAGTCACTTGCAGTCCTCTTGGCTATGTTGAGCTATCTGACCACAAGACTGTTTTTATGGCAATGAACATTCCAACAGAACGAGATTAAGAATCATCACGACAAACCTGGATGTGGTGAAGAGGAAACTGGAGAGTCCTTTGCTCGGAGCTTGCCACCTTCGACTGGAATGCTTTTTTCCAAGGTGACGTTCAGAATCAATTGAATACCTATACTAATCATATTCTTTTTCTCCATTATTAATACTTTACTCATTGCCAATGTGTGACGAAGCTTTCAAATCACTCTTGGTTTGGTTATCGTTGTCGAGAGGCTCCTACTGCTAACCCCTCAAGGGAGGTTCCTTGAGGCTGGTGAGGGCTCTTGATGTAGGGAATTGGATCTATGCTCCAGTTCCCTGAATTGAGCATGAATTCCTTCCATTCCCCCCCCCCCCGCCACATGCGGAACCAAGAAAAGAATGTGGCCCTAGATAAGGTGAGCTCAAGAATACTGTTTAACCTTTGCATATATATATATATATATATATATATATATATATATATATATATATATATATATATATATATATAGAAACACTGATCTCTGGCCGAAGGAGACTCGAATCTACGAACCTTGGAACAAGGTACGCAGTGCTTTACCGACCGTACCACACTGGACAATACCTTGGCGTCCAGCTCACGCTAGACGTTTTGATCAAAGGCAGCCAGCTTCTAGGCAGGTGGCTTTCGGCTTTTCATCTCATCCCCTGCATGCATCGACCGACTAGAGATATTTAAAATGCTTAGAATTCGCAAGAACAGGCGAAATATTGCGAATTCTCAGCATTGTAAAAATCTCTAGTCGGTCGATGCATGCAGGGGATGAGATGAAAAGCTGTAAGCCACCTGCCTAGGAGTTGGTTGCCTTGGATCAAAACGTCTAGCGTGAGCTGGACGCCAAGGTATTGTCTAGTGTGGTACGGTCGATAAAGCACTGCGTACCTTGTTCCAAGGTTCGAGTCTCCTTCGGCCAGAGATCAGTGTTTATATATATATATATATATATATATATATATATATATATATATATATATATATATATATATATATATATATATATAATATTATAGAGATAGAAAAAATTGAAATCTTTGATGTATATTGTGAATAAGACCGAGTTGAGTTCGTGAAACAGGATAAGTGTTTCTTGACGTGGATCTTAGTCATATAAAGACACGCCACTAGAGCTTTTGGTAATCAGACCGAGGCATTCCACTAGCTTACCGGCCCACTTCTTCGAAAACAGGTATTATATAATGGCGGGTTCTATTATGTATGTATACGACTTTGCTTTCTGTCTGTGAGCCAGTCACTTTAGATAAAAGAAGAATATGTCTTATACAATGAGCTACTATTTTGGCCATCAATCATTGATGAGGTACCTCATTAAAGGCTGTCTGGAAACAGAAATCCGTAAAAAAAATTGAGTAAGTTAGCCAAGCACGATATTTTGCTGCTGAATCCTTACTGGATTCCGGTAAATAGATTGATATTTTCCATAAAATTAATTGTCTTGTCCTAATAATGTTCTTTATTCGTTTACCTAAAATTGACGTTAAGATGATGGGACGATAGTTGAGGGCACAAGTAGTCTTCCTCATTGTAAATACGGCCACAACATTTGCATGTTTCTAGTTCACTGGCACCTTATCTTCGTCTATTGATTTGCTACATAATTTCGTTAGTGGGTGGGTAAATGATTTTGTATCTACTTTCTTTGTATCTCTAGATAGGGGTGGGTAGGATGAGGCCCGAAGGCCAAATTTGGTCCACCAAATTATTTCTGAGGCCCGCCATGTATCAATAGGAAAACAATCCCTTATTTTGTGGGGAGATTTCCAGGCAAAACAACAATGATGGCTTACCACTTACTGACCTGGCTTCGGAAATACCCCAAGTATGGTAATTTGTTGGATTAGGATAAGGGAAAGATATCATTAATCCCTCACCTCTGCAACTTATTCTCTCTGCATTACTACAGTGACGGCCACACCTCATCGTTGTTTCCACTGACCTGGAAGTCCAGCACCAACACTCACCTGGGAGCTCAGCACCAACACTCACCTGGGAGTCCAGCACCAACACTCACCTGGGAGCTCAGCACCAACACTCACCTGGGAGTCCAGCACCAACACTCACCTGGGAGTCCAGCACCAACACTCACCTGGGAGTCCAGCACCAACACTCACCTGGGAGTCCAGCACCAACACTCACCTGGGAGTCCAGCACCAACACTCACCTGGGAGTCCAGCACCAACACTCACCTGGGAGTCCAGCACCAACACTCACCTGGGAGTCCAGCACCAACACTCACCTGGGAGTCCAGCACCAACACTCACCTGGGAGTCCAGCACCAACACTCAACTGGGACTCCAGCACCAACACTCACCTGGGAGTCCAGCACCAACACTCACCTGGGAGTCCAGCACCAACACTCACCTGGGAGTCCAGCACCAACACTCACCTGGGAGTCCAGCACCAACACTCACCTGGGAGTCCAGCACCAACACTCACCTGGGAGTCCAGCACCAACACTCACCTTGGAGCCCAGCACCAACACTCACCTGGGAGTCCAGCACCAACATTGACCTGGGAGTCCAGCACCAACACTCACCTTGGAGCCCAGCACCAACACTCACCTGGGAGTCCAGCACCAACACTCACCTGGGAGTCCAGCACCAACACTCACCTGGGAGTCCAGCACCAACACTCATCTGGGAGTCCAGCGCCAACACTCACCTGGGAATCCAGCACCAACAATCACCTGGGAGTCCAGCACCAACACTCACCTGGGAGTCCAGCACCAACATTGACCTGGGAGTCCAGTGCCAACACTCACCTTGGAGCCCAGCACCAACACTCACCTGGGAGTCCAGCACCAACACTCACCTGGGAGTCCAGCACCAACACTCACCTGGGAGTCCAGCATCAACACTCACCTGGGAGTCCAGCACCAACACTCACCTGGGAGTCCAGCACCAACAATCACCTGGGAGTCCAGTACCAACAATCACCTGGGAGTCCAGCACTAACACTCACCTGGGAGTCCAGCACCAACACTCACCTGGGAGTCCAGCACCAACACTCACCTGGGAGTCCAGCACCAACACTCACCTGGGAGTCCAGCACCAACACTCACCTGGGAGTCCAGCACCAACACTCACCTGGAAGTCCAGCACCAACACTCACCTGGGAGTCCAGCACCAACACTCACCTGGGAGTCCAGCACCAACACTCACCTGGGAGTCCAGCACCAACACTCACCTGGGAGTCCAGTACCAACAATCACCTGGGAGTCCAGCACTAACACTCACCTGGGAGTCCAGCACCAACACTCACCTGGGAGTCCAGCACCAACACTCACCTGGGAGTCCAGCACCAACACTCACCTGGGAGTCCAGCACCAACACTCACCTGGGAGTCCAGCACCAACAATCACCTGGGAGTCCATTACCAACAATCACCTGAGAGTCCAGCACTAACACTCACCTGGGAGTCCAGCACCAACACTCACCTGGGAGTCCAGCACCAACACTCACCTGGGAGTCCAGCACCAACACTCACCTGGGAGTCCAGCACCAACACTCACCTGGGAGTCCAGCACCAACACTCACCTGGGAGTCCAGCACCAACAATCACCTGGGAGTCCAGCACTAACACTCACCTGGGAGTCCAGCACCAACACTCACCTGGGAGTCCAGCACCAACACTCACCTGGGAGTCCAGCACCAACACTCACCTGGGAGTCCAGCACCAACACTCACCTGGGAGTCCAGCACCAACACTCACCTGGGAGTCCAGCACCAACACTCACCTGGGAGTCCAGCACCAACACTCACCTGGGAGTCCAGCACCAACACTCACCTGGGAGTCCAGCACCAACACTCACCTGGGAGTCCAGCACCAACACTCACCTGGGAGTCCAGCACCAACAATCACCTGGGAGTCCAGTACCAACAATCACCTGGGAGTCCAGCACTAACACTCACCTGGGAGTCCAGCACCAACACTCACCTGGGAGTCCAGCACCAACACTCACCTGGGAGTCCAGCACCAACACTCACCTGGGAGTCCAGCGCCAACACTCACCTTGGAGCCCAGCACCAACACTCACCTGGGAGTCCAGCACCAACACTCACCTGGGAGCTCAGCACCAACACTCACCTGGGAGTCCAGCACCAACACTCACCTGGGAGTCCAGCACCAACACTCACCTGGGAGTCCAGCACCAACACTCACCTGGGAGTCCAGCGCCAACACTCACCTTGGAGCCCAGCACCAACACTCACCTGGGAGTCCAGCACCAACACTCACCTGGGAGTCCAGCACCAACACTCACCTGGGAGTCCAGCACCAACACTCACCTGGGAGTCCAGCACCAACACTCACCTGGGAGTCCAGCACCAACACTCACCTGGGAGTCCAGCACCAACACTCACCTGGGAGTCCAGCACCAACACTCACCTGGGAGTCCAGCACCAACACTCACCTGGGAGTCCAGCGCCAACACTCACCTTGGAGCCCAGCACCAACACTCACCTGGGAGTCCAGCACCAACACTCACCTGGGAGTCCAGCACCAACACTCACCTGGGAGTCCAGCACCAACACTCACCTGGGAGTCCAGCACCAACACTCACCTGGGAGTCCAGCACCAACACTCACCTGGGAGTCCAGCACCAACACTCACCTGGGAGTCCAGCACCAACACTCACCTGGGAGTCCAGCACCAACAATCACCTGGGAGTCCAGTACCAACAATCACCTGGGAGTCCAGCACTAACACTCACCTGGGAGTCCAGCACCAACACTCAAATGGGAGTCCAGCACCAACACTCACCTGGGAGTCCAGCACCAACACTCACCTGGGAGTCCAGCACCAACACTCACCTGGGAGTCCAGCACCAACACTCACCTGGGAGTCCAGCACCAACACTCACCTGGGAGTCCAGCACCAACACTCACCTGGGAGTCCAGCACCAACACTCACCTGGGAGTCCAGCACCAACACTCACCTGGGAGTCCAGCACCAACACTCACCTGGGAGTCCAGCACCAACACTCACCTGGGAGTCCAGCACCAACACTCACCTGGGAGTCCAGCACCAACACTCACCTGGGAGTCCAGCACCATCACTGGAAACACTCAACCTTATTTCTGCTTTTTACTGAAGCAGGAAAATTAAGTAATGTATTTATTTACGAAAGTATATATATCTTAATTAAAATGGTCTTTATCTTCTCTTTCTACAAATAATAGGCTATACTTGTGCTAATATAATATATATACATGTATATTAAGTGTGTAGCTCTGGTAGTATATATGCCACCTTTGTGAAGTAACCCGCCAGACTAAATAATTTCCCATCCCAACTCTAGCTGGTATTCCATCCAGTGTCCTTGATTTATTTATATTCAGCTCCTCTTTGTATTTTATCTCAGGGCTTAATTTATTGGAGTCCTGCCCTGAAAACCAATTTTACGGCCGAGGAACGTCGGTGTCATGCTCAGTTGTAAATATGAACCCGAAGGCTTAACTGAGTATACAGTTGTGATCATATAAATGCATGAGTGAGATTGGTTGGATTTGCAGATGAGTTGATAGGGTTAGAACTGAAAATAGGTTGGCCAAATATTTTTGTTAGGTTTGGGTTTGAGAAGGACTTGGCTAGGATGGGTCAATAGGTCTGCTGTAGTGCTCCTCTTTTCTTATCTTCATATGTTCTTATGTTCACATCTCTGTCGTTGTTTATGGTTCTGTCGTTATGGCTTTGTAAATTGTCCTATTCGGACCGAAACGTCGTCGTAAGCTCCTCTCTTCTATGTGCGGGTTATTTGTGTATCGTTATGGCTACTTGTAGAGCGTGTTGCTGCTTTCACATTTATTTCCTGAATTCATTGAAAAATTCTTTTAGATTGCCTCTGATGTTTCGAGCAACTCGTTCCTCAAATATCTGGTTAGTATTCCAGATTTTTATCTTGATTTCTCTAACAATTTCTAGTTTGTATGCTTAAAATTTATTAATGCACTGAGTGTCTCTCACCCAGGTAGGATGATACCCAAAAGAGAAAAGACTTCCAAAGTCATTCTGTTAGTCACTGTCATGCTTTAATTTTTTTATGTGATCTCACTTAATTGTCTAGTAATCCAGCCAGGCTTTCTCTCGTCTTCATTACGTAAATGGCCTTCTCTGTGGAAAAATGACATATTTGGTCCCTGCTCAAAAAAGAGCTGAAAGACAGTCAGCAAGAATCAATTACTGGCAGGTTTTGAATCGATAATGTCAGGGCAAATGACATTTTTGAGGTTTATCATTCGCTTAATCGTGACTGTCAAATGAGTTCAGAAAATAATGCGCCCTGCAGCTGCATTATGTGGCATCAGTAACTAGATGATTCCGAGATCAATTGTGTTGGGGCCTTGTTGTTTTCGTGCCTTCGACTAAGTATGGCATTCAAGGAAACTTTGGAAAATAGCAAATACTTGGAGTCTCCGACTGTGCTGCACCTGCTTGGTACCTACCTTCAGTGTCTTAAAGTAGTTATCTTTTAAGCAATCTAAAAGACACTCAGTCGGTGCTTGTGTTCTACAACGAATGTTGCTTTGTCAATAGTTATATAATATCTGCTTCAACGACCTACCTCACCTCATCCAGAATTCCTTGCCATTTGTAGATTACTGCGCCTATGTATTTACTTATGCAAAAGAGGAAACTCCCAACTGTTCTCAGATGCATCTGTCATAGTTTTACAGTCGTTTCAAACGATGGCAGGTTGTGTGTGTTTCAAGGAAAACCCAGATGATGATGGTCTTTAGAGAGCATGATGTTAATTCTGGAACTCTGGCAGGAATGAATGGAAAGGCATTAGGGATGCAGCAGATTATCCTGGAGTGATGTGTAACCACAAAATAACTATGAAGAATCACGTTGAAATTATAGCAAGGCAGCCAAGAAGGCAACAACACCAAGATATATTTCACTCCTGCTCGATAACTGTGGTTGCAAAGCTCTTCCCGAAGCTTTAGTACGTTGTCAAATTGAGTATGTACCAATTTTTTAGGCAGCCTTCCTACCTTACCAGTCCCAACTACTCCTGGTTTAAATAGAAAATTGAACAAAAAGTCTTATCTCTCGTCTGGACCCGACGTTGATCGATATCATTTATTCACAGCTTTCAACAATGGACAGATATGAGTACCTTACTGTTATGTATCAGACCAACGTTATCATATTTTAACACTAGGCTCCGCTTAGCGGCCAGTGAGAAAACAACTTCCATACAAAAATACGGACAGCAAATAGTAATTACATTCTGGTTGCACCCATCTCTAAAACATCGTAACTTCGTCTTCAAACATTAATTCTTCTGATGACTCGAGTCAGGAACACACGTTATCATCATACATTTAAAGTTTCTGAAGTAAAATCAATTGACCAATGAAATCTTTGACCTACAGCTGTCTCCAGCGTCGTCCTGCTCCCTCTTTACTTGTTTCATAGTAATGATTATTTTGTAAAGATTATGGTAGGACAGACATATAAATGAAATGTGGTAGGTAACACTACTTAGCCTGTAAATAATGAATGTAAATCATAGCCTGCCCTATGAAGAAAGAGAGAGTAAGAGAGAGAAAGAGAAAGAAAGAGAAAGAGAGAGAAATAGAGAAAGAGAGAGAGAGAGAGAGAGAGAGAGAGAGAGAGAGAGAGAGAGAGAGAGAGAGTCTCTCTGTTTGGGGGGGGGGGAATGTGTGAGTGCATGGGCATGTGTATTCGCCTACTCAACCACATGTTCTTACCTTTATGAGATTGCAGGAGTAGAATCGCAGCTCCTGGTCCCGCCTCTTTGCTGGTCGCTTCTATGTTCACTCATAGCTTCGAGAAACTTGTCATACTCCTCCTTGGCAATATAAACACAAATGCAGTATAATGTGATTCTTTATTGACTACGTTTCGCCCACACAGTGGGCTTTTTCAAGTCACAAACAGAACTACCTGGGGTGGAAGGAACGCGAGTATTTATAGTCCGGCTGAGGTCAGGTGAAGAATGCTGCATCTGATGATGTACCGAGTTGGGTTGTAGAGTCTAAAAACTTGGGTAGCTTGGAAAGGAGACTGGACAAATTTGTGAGCAGACCTTCTACAGTGTTCTTATGTGGGATAGCGATGAAGAAGTTTCTTGGCAAGTGGTTCAGCTATGTTATAGAAGCCACTATTCTGGTTGAAGTTGTCGGATATAGAAATAAGTGATGATTCCAGGATTCTTCGGTATTGAGTGTTGTCTTCTGTGGCGATAAGTCTTGAGTTTCTGTAGTTTATCAAGTGGTTGTGTGAATTACGGTGTTGTACGCAGGCATTCCTTGTGTCGTCAGACCTGCTTGCGTATTGGTGTTCTGAAATACGTGTTTGGAGGTCCCTTGATGTTTCGCCCACGTATAACTTGTTGCAGTCATTACAAGGGATTATGTATACCCCTGCAGAGGATGGAGGCTTGTCCTGCCTACTACTGGTGATGTCCTTGATGGTCGTGGTTGTGGAGGTAGATACTTGGAATGATGTTTTGGCAAAGATGTTGGAAACATGTTTGGCAATGGAGTTGGTGGGAAGGACTATGTATCTCTTCTCGGCAGTGTCTTCTCTGGGTGTGTTGAAGATGTTTAGTGCTCGCCATCTGCAGTCTCTGATGAAGTGACGAGGATAGTGGAGTTTGGAAAATACCTGTTCAATTATAGTGCATTCTTCCTCAAGGAACTCGTTGCTGCAGATTCTGAGTGCACGCAGGAAGAAGCCTATAATTACACCACGTTTGGTTTTGGTGTCGTGGTGAGAGTAGAAGTGGAGAAGATCGTTTTGGTTGGTGGGTTTTCGATAGACTTTAAAACGAAGTTCGTGGTCAGCTTTGCAGAGTAGAACATCAAGGAAAGGAAGAGTGTTGTCGACCTCTTCTTCAAGTGTGAACTGGATTGAAGGCTCGACCTGGTTGAGCTTGTCTTGGAGAGCTTGAACGTTGAAGCGTTTAGGAGTTATGAGGAGAATGTCGTCAACATAACGGAGCCAGGTGACAGACGAAGGAATAATGGTGGAGAAACGTTCGGCTTCTAGATGTTCCATGTATAGGTTCGCTAGGACTGCACTGAGTGGCGAACCCATGGGTAGTCCAAAAGTCTGCTGAAAGAGGTGATTTTCAAAAGAGAAACACGTAAAGCCAACACATAGTTCAACCAGGTCGATGAAGTCGCTGGCTGGAATGGGAAGATCAAGTGAATCGTCAATTTTCTTGCGCAAGAGATCGATGGCTTGTTTATTAGGTACTTTAGTGAATAGGGAAGTCACGTCAAGGCTGGAAAGTTTCTTGTTCCTGATGTTGATGTTGCGAATGCGATTGAGAAGATCACCTGAGTGTTTGAGATGTGCTGGACTGATAGTGCCCAAGAGTTTCGAGAGGTGTTTGGCGAGAATTCCTGAGAGCTTGTGGGGAGCACTGCCTATTCCCGAGGATATGGGCCTCAGTGGGATACCAGGCTTGTGAGTCTTTGGCAGGCCGTACAAGCCTGGTATCCCACTGAGGCCCATATCCTCGGGAATAGGCAGTGCTCCCCACAAGCTCTCAGGAATTCTCGCCAAACACCTCCTGAAACTCTTGGGCAATATCAGTCCAGCACATCTCAAACACTCAGGTGATCTTCTCAATCGCATTCGCAACATCAACATCAGGAACAAGAAACTTTCCAGCCTTGACGTGACTTCCCTATTCACTAAAGTACCTACTAAACAAGCCATCGATCTCTTGCGCAAGAAAATTGACGATTCACTTGATCTTCCCATTCCAGCCAGCGACTTCATCGACCTGGTTGAACTATGTGTTGGCTTTACGTGTTTCTCTTTTGAAAATCACCTCTTTCAGCAGACTTTTGGACTACCCATGGGTTCGCCACTCAGTGCAGTCCTAGCGAACCTATACATGGAACATCTAGAAGCCGAACGTTTCTCCACCATTATTCCTTCGTCTGTCACCTGGCTCCGTTATGTTGACGACATTCTCCTCATAACTCCTAAACGCTTCAACGTTCAAGCTCTCCAAGACAAGCTCAACCAGGTCGAGCCTTCAATCCAGTTCACACTTGAAGAAGAGGTCGACAACACTCTTCCTTTCCTTGATGTTCTACTCTGCAAAGCTGACCACGAACTTCGTTTTAAAGTCTATCGAAAACCCACCAACCAAAACGATCTTCTCCACTTCTACTCTCACCACGACACCAAAACCAAACGTGGTGTAATTATAGGCTTCTTCCTGCGTGCACTCAGAATCTGCAGCAACGAGTTCCTTGAGGAAGAATGCACTATAATTGAACAGGTATTTTCCAAACTCCACTATCCTCGTCACTTCATCAGAGACTGCAGATGGCGAGCACTAAACATCTTCAACACACCCAGAGAAGACACTGCCGAGAAGTGTCATTACGATTTCTTAAGTCATGTTGACGGCAGTGAAGGGACTTGAGCTAGAGTTCGTCACGGCCACGCTAGCTGGAGATTCGTCTGTAAAAACTTGCATTTGTGGTCACAGAGGTGCCTGTGCTAACCTTCCTATGGTGTAGAAATATACCTAGTTGGATGAATCTTATTGTGGCTAGCTGGTCTAGTGGTTAGCGCGACGGGCTGGAGTTTTGAGACTCTATGACCGCGGGTTCAATCCCGGCCGGGGGTATGGTTCATAAACACCTAATTCATCTTGGCCCAGACTTCAATACCTTCTTCAACCACACGGGCCAAGGCAAACCAGACATCATTCTGGCAAACCGAGCCAGCTCTCTATTTCAACATTACATCTCACCTGGCCCTATTACAGGCTCTGATCACATCCCAGTTATCTTACACATCTCCTCCAACCCTATCCTCATTCCAACCACACCTTCATTCTCCTACAAGAACGCTGACTGGGATGCTTTCAAACAACACATAGACAATATTAACCTCACCTATGACTACAACAACAAACCTATCTCTGACATCGATACTCAACTTGATCTCATCCAGGACACCATTACACAAGCAGCCAACATCGCAATACCAAAGAAAACTCACACCACTCGTTATTCCTTCAAACCGTCACTCAGAACAAGAAGACTAATTATCTGCTACCACAACCGCTTCCTCTACAACACACATAGATTTAATCAAGTCCGATTAGATCTCACTTACCTTAGAAACAACATTTTACACAGCCTAGACCAAGACCACAACAATCACTGGTCACGACTAATACAACAAGCGGACAGGCAGCGTGTTAAAAACACTAAAGCCTTCTGGAACTTTATCAAAAAAATCAGAGGCACTACTCCCACCAACAAATTCAAACACATCACCCACAACAACACACACATCTCAGACCCACAGGCTGCTACCAACATCTTCAAACACATCTGGGAGAACATCTTCCACGCTCACCCACCTCACCCTAACGTTATTCAACACATTCAGAACATAGAACACTGGAACACTGCACACACACAAGAAACAACACCAGACAGCCACATACATCTAGACACTCTTACCTCCTCCCAAGAACTCGACACTCCTTTCACCAACACAGACATTAAAACTCTCCTCAGACACCTTCCTCCAAAGGCTCCTGGTGCCTCTGGCCTAAACCATATTATCCTGAAACACCTTCCTGACTCTATCATTACTGCCTACACAAACCTCCTCAATGCCTCCCTTGCCTCTGGATACTTCCCTTCCCTCTTCAAAGCTGCTACTGCTATCCTCCTTCTTAAACCCAATAAAGACCACTCTGACCCTAGAAACTATCGCCCTATCAGCCTCCTCGAAACTTTAGGAAAACTCTTTGAAAAACTCATTAATCATCGCCTTCGCAGATACCTGGAACATAATTCTCTACTTTCAGATGGCCAGTTTGGCTTCAGAACACACAGATCCACACAGGATGCCATTAACATCATTCTCAACTACATCCACATAAACACAAAACAAAGAAACAGGACAGCCCTGGTTGCAAAAGACGTTGAAAAAGCTTTTGACACTGTGTGGCACGAGGGGCTCAAGTACAAACTCTGCACTAACTTCAACCTGCCTCTCAATACTCGTAAACTCCTCTGCAACTTCCTAGACGGCCGTACCATGAGAATCAAATTCCAAGGCTGTTACTCTGACTACTTCACACTAAATGCTGGAGTACCCCAGGGATCTGTCCTTTCCCCTACCCTCTACATTTTATACACTAACGACATTCCAACACCTATATACCACAACTCCATCACACTAGCCTATGCAGACGACATTACACAACTTATCACTCATGCCAATATAGATACACTCACACACAAAACACAAAATGAGGTTGACAGGATAGCCATCTGGGAACAAAAATGGAGGACCAAAACCAATGCAGCAAAATCCAGCATTACGTATTTTAACTACAGGAAACGTGATCCTCCATTACCTGTCGAACTCAGAACAGCTGACACCCGCACTTACTTCCCTATCACACAATCTGTCACTGTCCTTGGCGTTAATCTTGACTACCTTCTTCGTTTACACGGACACATTCACTCAAGGCATGCAATAGCTAGTAAGGCCCTTGCGGGCCTCTACAAGCTGAAACATGCCTCTCAACGCACCAAACTACACCTCTACAAATCCCTAATACGTCCTCTGATAACTTACTCTCCTCTAGCCCTCTCTCTTGCAGCAAAAACAAACTTACTTAAACTGCAGCGTGTCCAGAACAAGGCGCTGCGCTGGGTGCTTGATGTCAGATGGGAGGACTTCGCCACAAGCGAGTCTCTCCATGCCCAGTTAGACGTCCCTGCGCTGAATCTGTACTGGAAGAGGCTCAGTGACAGACAGATAGACAAACTTGAGACACGACATGACTACTGGACCTCTCTCCTTGACGAAGACATTCGCAGACCCACAAACCAACACAACCTTTTCTACTCCTTGCATGATCCTGCTCCTAACCCTACTTACAAATAACCTTGGATCCGCTGACAGGTACCTTCTAAGACAGGTACCATTCTCTGACCCACGTTCGCCTTAGCTTTTTTGGGTTAAGACATGACTCAGTTCTGCACTCCTCTCTAGCTCTAAAGGTCGCAAGTCCCTTACTCCCAGCTCACCCCACCGGAGTCCCAACAGAAGAACCGGAATTTCTCTTTTCAATATCTGTCCCACGATCGCCTTTGCTGCTGGGTTAAGCCCTGGCTCTATTTCTACGACTAAGAACACTCCTCTCCAGCACTATTCTTCGTCTGTCCCGTCTTCCCCGCTCATCCCATTTGGGATCTTACCTGAACTTTCGTTCGTTCGTTCGTACCCCAGGTAGTTCTGTTTGTGACTTGAAAAAGCCCACTGTGTGGGCGAAACGTAGTCAATAAAGGATCACATTATACTGCATTTGTGTTTATATTGCCATTGTGTCGGTATTTTATACCATTTATTTCCATACTCCTCCTTAAAGCAATATATGAATCCTGCTTCTACCACTGCATTCTCCATGTCGTTCCGCATGCTAACTCCTTTGAGAATGAAGAAATACTTCCTAACATCCCTGTCATTCATCTTTGTGCACTCGTTTTCCTGCTTCTCGTCTCTCAAGCAATCTGTCCCTATCAATTTCTCTAAATATTTTGTACGTTATCATATCAATCCTAGTTCTACTTTCATCTAATGTCATCTGGTTGAGTTCCCAAAACTTTTCTTTGGACACCCTTAGTTCCAGGATAAGTTTAGTTGAAACCCTCTGAATTTTCGTAATTTTTTGGGGTTAAATTCCAGTAGCCAATTGTCAGACCAAACGACCAGCTTGTCCATATCCATTTGTGGCCTTTTCTGGTCAACGTCTACTTTTATTCTGCTCCTTAGTTACCCATCGTTTGCGAACAGGGATACCTCTGACTCAATCCTTTCTCTCTTTTTTCAGAAATTTAGAAGTGTGAATAATTCCTCAATTGTGAGTATTTGATTAGTGTGAGTAAATATGGTTAAGTGAAAGATGAATAATGGAAGTATTGAGAAATGTGAATTTTATGAGTATTTAGAATGGTGTGAGTAGAGATAGTATTTTTATTGACATGTGAGTACATAAAATTTTGTGTAATGAATGTACTGAAAACAATGGTCGGCATGTAAATATCGTATGTATATTTACAATTTTTTTAGAAATATATGTACTGTGAACAGCATAACGTAAATATTATGAATAGTTGATGAATAAGACATAAGTGCAACATTTTGGGTATATTTATTACCGAAGCTTTTCGCCTGAACAACAGGTATTTCCAGTCAAATACAGAAAAAATACAACTCCAGAGACTTACAGTTATTTTTGACGTTATCAGTCTTTCACCCTTGGTTGTAGGTGGTCAGTCCCTATAGTCTAAAGCGTAAGCATGCGGCGAAACCTTATCTTCTAGAGCAGAAGTGAAGTGAAGCAGTTAGATTTGACGTTACAGGTAAGCGTGACCCACTAGTGAAAGTAGGTCACTAAACTTCTTTGGTAAACAACTGTTTAGCCTGACCTACTTCCAGTAGTGGGCCTCGCTCACCTGTAACGTCAACTGCAGCTGCTTCACCTCGCTTCGTACAGTAATGTCTGGTAGCACGCCTATTCTTCTGGCGTGAGTTAGTGGCTACTTCGTACTGAGAGTGACGGGCCGATGAAGACAAAGGTGCCTCTACTGTTTTCAGTGTTGTATTCTCTTGTATTTGACTGAAGAAGCCTGGTGTACAGGAAACGTAACAGCATTAAATATGCAGCTGTTGCACATGTATCTTAATCATTGCTGGAATGTTACTGAGATGATTACTGCTTATATTGAGAATAATATGGTTGAGTAATATACATAGTTTATGTATATTGAAAGTTACTTATGTTAACTGAGGAAATTATATACCTGGAGGTTACCTGGAGGTTATTCCGGGGATCAACGCCCCCGCGGCCCGGTCCATGACCAGGCTTCTCGATGGATCAGGGCCTGATCAACTAGGCTGTTACTGCTGGCCGCACGCAGTCCAACGTACGAGCCACAGCCCGGCTGATCCGGCACTGACTTTAGGTATCTGTCCAGCTCTCTCTTGAAGGCAGCCAGGGGTTTATTGGCAATTCCCCTAATGCTTGATGGGAGGCTGTTGAACAGTTTTGGGCCCCGGACACTTATGGTGTTTTCTCTTAGTGTACCAATGGCGCCCCTACTTTTTATTGGCGGCATTTTGCATCGCCTGCCCAGTCTTTTACTTTCGTAGGGAGAAAAAAAACATTGTGAGCAACATGACCTTGAATACAAAAGACGTTGGTGTGTAGCCTTACTGTTATGTACAAAGCCAATGTCCCAAAGGGACCCTACCACGCAGTAGACACTAGGAAAAACTTTATGTACTAGAAGACAGACAACCACTAGCAGTTATTCTGGTGGTACCTGAACATCACTCCATCAACGATTAGTCATTAGTTTAAATTACAAGTTTTTGGTGTATGTTTTAACAATTAAAAAAATATCTGAAACATATCTGTCCAAATGACTGACAGATGGCTTCACTTCCATACTGTACCCCCAATAATTATGCTGATTAATGTTAACTATATATTTGTCTCTAAATTAATTGTACATAATGATGTTGCTGTAGTCAGGCACTGAAGTGAGCTGGGCCAGGACAACAGCTTTTGCTTAACCGGCAAAATACACACAGAAGCACTTAGCATAAGCTGTATAGTAAACGATAAAAAGGCCTAATAGAGTATAGAGAAAATGAGTATAGAGCAGAGACTAGGCTCTGTAGAGGAAAATACAATACAAGAATGAATAGAAAATGTAAAAGGAATTGACCGAGTAAAAAATGGGGGTAAAATTTACGTATAAATTGCATCACGAAAATTATTTTCCAGTTCCTGTAGAGCTTCAGTTCTTACCCCACAACTGGCCACTACCTACATACATCTGGCTGTTGATACACTGGAGAATGCAGAGGAATAAAAATAAGAAAACGAATACAAAGGACAAATGCGTACAAAAGATCGGAAGAGGACAAAGAGAATGGACTGACTGCATCCCCTCCCTATCTTACTGAGTGGATGGTGTTGACTGACATTTAAAGGGAGCACCGGAAAGTGGTCAAAGGGCAGAAGGTGAATGGAGAGGGTAGAGTCGGGTGACAGACATCACTGTGATTAAAGAAGAGGAAGAAAGATGCTCAAACTCGCAAGAAAAAAGATATAGGATGAAGGTATCAAAAACGAGGAGCTGGATTTTACCTCAATTGATCTGAAATATCAGACTTATATCTATTTTTGTAGAAAAGGGCACGAGAAACGAAACATTTTCACTCGACCTCTTGGCCAGTATAAAAAAAAAATTAAATATAGATAGCAGTCATTTCTTGAAATACTAATAGATGATAGTTTATTTCGCAAGCAGCAGAGAATGGAAAATTTGCTTTGTGTTGACGAGAGGATACGAGAGCCGCGGTTGTGACAATGTAATATAAAAGGCTTAAGAGAAATTATTACACAAATACCCCGCACGAAGGAGAGAGAAGCTTATGACGACGTTTGGGTCCGACTTTGACCATTTACAAGTCATAGTAACACACAAGAGTGAGGGAGCCAGTATATATACACGAGGGGGACATGGACGGAATAGAGACAGGAAGAATTAAATGGAGAAGCAGTGGTAGAGGTAATGCTGGTGGGGAAAGTAGTAAAAGTAACAGTGGTGGAAGAAAGTAGGTGGAGTAGTTTTAGTGGCACAAGAGACAGAAAGGAGAGTGAAGGGAGGCAAAAGTATTGGCAGTAGTAGTATTAGTGATGGTAGTAGTAGTAGTAGTAGTGGTGGTATCAGTATTAGCAATCTTACTCCACTTTTACTACGACAAAAGTGGAGTAAGATTAAGGACAAGAAAAAATAAAAGCACTGGCTCCAAGTCGGACCGAAACGTCGTCGTCAGCTCCTCTCTCCTATGTGCGGGTTATTTGTGCATTGTTCCAGTCACGGTATTGTGACCTTTTTGTTCTTTCTCAGAAATTGTTAATCTCGAATGATTAAGTCAACTGAGAACATAGATATCTGTCTCTTGGAATACATAAAAATAAATTGAAAGAGGACAGCGTCCACATGTATTGACGTACTGAAGTGTGTGTCCGCGGTAGTATAGTAGTTAGTAGCTGTCAGTGCGTGTGTGTGTGTGTGTGTGTGTGTGTGTGTGTGTGTGTGTGTGTGTGTGTGTGTGTGTGTGTGTGTGTGTGTGTGTGTGTGTGTGTGTGTGTGTGCACGTGTGCGTGCGAGTGGGGGGGTTGTGGTAGGACGAGGTTTTATATTCTCATTATAGTTTCCCATTGCATTCCTAATATTTTTATCACGTGATTCCCTGTGTTGACCCACAACCCTCCCCACCAACCTATTATGTTTTATTTATCCCTGTGGAATGTTGTAAAGACTACGGCTTTTTTTGACGGATATTTTTATTGGCTGTCAGAGAAATTCTTCTGGAGAGAAAAACTTTGCTTGGTTGATCGATCTCGCCACCTTCCCGAGACCCTAACAATAACTCTTGACGATATATCCCTATAGAATGCTATCTGTTCGATGTTTTTTTTAGGGGATGAACATGTTGACTGGCTGACCACCCAACCCCCCTTCGCTCCTCACCTCTAAGCTGGACTTACCTTCCACCCGCTTCCCACACCTTATGATGCCCTCACCCGACTTCCCTATCACCGGCGACCCACACATTCCCACCCCTGCGCCCAAGGATCATAATAACCTTACAGAATATACCAAGACACTTCACTGTTCATGGCATCTGAAATCTTGAAGTTTTTTTCCATATTCTACATCGACTAGAATAATGAACGGTTTTTATAAAGGAAATTGCAATTCAGTTATCACCAGTGTTTTTTGTTTACCTGGAGTTTACCTGGAGAGAGTTTCGGGGGTCAACGCCCCCGCGGCCCGGTCTGTGACCAGGCCTCCTGGCCTGTGGTAATATGTTCAACACTGCATATGAACATTAACTATATGGAGAATTTATAAAATATGAAATGATTAATATATATTTATAGTGATATAATAATGCTCTATGTGGTCTTATAACGGTCCAGTGTGACCTTTGTAATCGTAGTTTTTAGACATTTTTTTGCACTATTGCTCACAGGATAAGTATGGGGAGTATATTCAACTAGCTGATTAGGTGGTACAATTACAAAAACTGAAACCCAAGACCAACTTTCCCTGTCCCCGACCCATGCTCCCAGTCTCTCACTGATACGGTCCATGCTCCCAGTCTCTCACTGACACAGTCCATGCTCCCAGTCTCTCACTGACACGGTCCATGCTCCCAGTCTCTCACTGACACGGTCCATGCTCCCAGTCTCTCACTGACACGGTCCATGCTCCCAGTCTCTCACTGACACAGTCCATGCTCCCAGCCTCTCACTGACACGGTCCATGCTCCCAGCCTCTCACTGACACGGTCCATGCTCCCAGCCTCTCACTGACACGGTCCATGCTCCCAGTCTCTCACTGACACGGTCCATGCTCCCAGTCTCTCACTGACACGGTCCATGCTCCCAGTCTCTCACTGACACAGTCCATGCTCCCAGCCTCTCACTGGAAAAATTTTCAAAGTACAAGAAAAATAAATGAAATTATACAGTATATTGAGAGGTCTTCGAAGTATGGCAAATATTTTGGTGTTTATTAATTACCTATTGAGAAAAAACAATTATTGTCTGAGGTAATGCTGCAGATTATTTTGGGCTGGCGAGACCAGGATGATAAAGTAAAAGGCTCTCTCACCATCCAACATTGTCTGAATTACTGTTGCAAGTGCTGTCTGAATACATGATACCAAGAGAGTAAAGAAAAAGGCTTTCCCCTACTCTTCAGCCCACACTGCTCTGATGCAACACTTGCTGTCTGGAGAGAAGATGCCAGAAAAGTTAAATGAAGAGCTCTCTCGGGTAATTAAAATGATACAAAAAAGGAGGCAGGGCGACCGTAATGGAAATAAGTCACTTTGTCTGAATTTTTTGAATTATTCAAGGTAATTTACACTATATATGATAATTGTACTTACATCTAACTGTGCCTAAGTAAACTTACTTTTATTATTACCATCACATGAGCTATACAACTCTCAAATTTCTGGGTCATTTGAATCTTCTGTACACCGAAAATTACACGAAAACTAATGAAGTAATGAGACACCTCCCAAAGGACTCAACTTTAGGAATGAAAATTCAAAATCTTTTTATATGTAAATACAAACTATTGGCCTCCTTTGGCAAATTTTTTAACTTAAAATCGTAGATCACAAAGTATTCATTAAGCTTTCATAAACGATCTATTACATATTTATTCTGAAAATATAGCGAAAATGATATAGTTTTGTGTTCTGTTGCTCTAAAGAAAAAAACTTTGTCCAGAGTTAATATTGTAACTACTTGCAATGAACTTCGAGTCAATCTTTTTCATGCTGGATCGCAGAACTTCTCAATTAATAGTCTTCAGTTTCTTCATGGTATAAGTTTGTTTTCTTTATTTTCTTCATGGTTTAAGTTACTATTCTTCAGTTTCTTCATGGTTTAAGTTACTATTCTTCAGTTTCTTCATGGTTTAAGTTACTATTCTTCAGTTTCTTCATGGTTTAAGTTACTATTCTTCAGTTTCTTCATGGTTTAAGTTACTATTCTTCAGTTTCTTCATGGTTTAAGTTACTATTCTTCAGTTTCTTCATGGTTTAAGTTACTATTCTTCAGTTTCTTCATGGTTTAAGTTACTATTCTTCAGTTTCTTCATGGTTTAAGTTACTATTCTTCAGTTTCTTCATGGTTTAAGTTACTATTATTCAGTTTCTTCATGGTTTAAGTTACTATTCTTCGGTTTCTTCATGGTTTAAGTTACTATTCTTCAGTTTCTTCATGATTTAAGTTACTATTCTTCAATTTCTTCACGTTTTAAATTAATATTCTTCAATTTTTCATGGTTTAAATAAATATTCTTCAGTTTCTTCGTGGCTTAAGTTACTATTCTTCACTTTCTGCAAGATTTCAGTAACTATTTTTCAGTTTATTCAAGGTTGTAGCTATTATTCTTTAGTTTGTTCTATGATTCAATTACTATTCTTCAATTTCTTCTTCCTTTTAGGTCATGCTTCCATAGAAAAAACAAATCACGTTTTATCAGTAAGTCTATTTCTTCCCTTCTCCAGTATATATTTTTATCTGGTATAAACCTTGGTAATAAATACCGACAAGTTGGTTTAGAAAGACACGTAAGCAAACACAATGACATATTTATTAGAAAACGTTTCGGTCCTGGGACCTTGATCACTTCTAACATACAGAGATAGAAAGACATTATATATATAGGCGGAGAGTGAGGTGTGACGCACGTGACCTGAGGAATGTCATAAGAACATAAGAATGGAGGAACACTGTAGAAGGCCTACTGGCCCATGCGAGGCAGGTCCTTATCAAAACAACCTCTACCTATGATGAGGACGGGTAGACGATGAAATCATGTGACTCCTGTGTTGTTGGGTTGGTGCTGCTTAAGTAACATGTATGCCAATGTTTTTGAAATTTTGTAGTTTCCAGTGTTGCGTTCTATAGTGTCGGTGACGGCGATTAGTGAGGCTTCTAGGCACCGTCGGCGTCTGAGGTCTGGTTCGGTGAGAACGAGTTGTGCCTCATTCCAGTTCATCAAATGTCCCGTGGAGTCTCTGTGTAGGACACAGGCGTACCTTGCATCGTCTCTGTTAGAGGCATTTCGATGCTCATTCAGGCGGACTGCAAGACCTCTGCCTGTCTTGCCTACATATTTCTTGGGACAGAACCCACAGGGGATAGTGTAGACGCCTGCTGTAGAAGTTAGAGGTGTGGGGCTGCGTTTCGTAGTGAGGTCTTTGATAGATGTGTTTATGGTGGAAACGTTGATGTTACTCATAGCAAGTGCCCGGCGAGTATTCGTGGCAACATCACCACATGGGAGTACTATGAACTACTTAGGGGGCTGTTCCATGGGCGGTTTGTTGAGGATAGCTTGTGCCTTGAGTCTGCAATCTCGGATGAAGAATGATGGGAACTGAAGACGTGTAAAGGCTTGTGTTATGTAAGTGCATTCTTCTTCTAGAAAACAAGGGCTGGTGTCTTTGTTTGAATAAAAGTGTATAAGATCGTCCTTGTTGGTAGGTTTTCTATACACTTTGAAGAGAAGTTTGTCACTGTCGGGAGATCTGCACAGTAGAACGTCGAGTAAAGGAAGTTTGCCATCATTTTCGAGTTCAAGTGTAAACTTTATTGATGGTTCAACTGCATTGATCTTGTTGAGAAGGGCCTGGATATTGAGATGTCTCGGCTAGAAAACCAATATATCATCAACGTATCTTAGCCAGGTAACGGTGTTGGGAATGAGGGTGCTGAATTTCTCTGTCTCTAGGTTTTCCATGAAGAGGTTGGCAAGCACAGCACTGAGCGGGCTGCCCATTGCCATCCCAAAGCACTGTTTGTAACAGTTGTCCTGATACTTGAAGAAGTTGAAATTAACACAAAGTTCCACAAGATTGATGAAATCTAGAAGAGGTAAAGGGAGGTCGTGGTTTTCAGTGAGCCTCTATCTCAGAATGTTGATTGCAGCGTCAGTAGGAACGTTGGTAAAGAGGGCTGTGACATCGAAGGAAGCCATGCTTTTGTTTTTGACATTCAGGTTGGAAATTCGGGAGAGAAGGTCACCTGAGTGTTTGAGGTGGGCTTAACTGATGGTGCCCAGAAGCGCTGAAAGATATTTGGCAAGGTGGCCGGCTAGTCTGTGTGGTGCACTCCCTATGCCCGAAGTGATAGGCCGTAGTGGGATGTTAGAAGTGATCAAGGTCCCAGGACCGAAACGTTTTCTAATAAATATGTCATAGTGTTTGCTTACGTGTCTTTCTAAACCATATTTTTATCTAAACTAAAGGACCAAAAGCATCAACAGTGCGATATTATACCACTCTGTTGAGAGTCAGTAATTTTCTCATATTCTCGACCGTCTCTGTTCTGAAAACTGAAACTATGTTGTTATTCTTACAGCTAAATTATATTTTGTGTATTATTAGAAATCCTTACCAATGAACAGTTCAAGACATTAAAATTATCTCTATTATTATTTCTTCGCACGATTATTTACACTTTGAGTCATTATTTAAGCCATGTTAGAAAATGTATTCTCTCTGAGGTACTACTAAGTGTACTAGAGTAGTACAGTCTAGAACACTGAACAAGAAAATAGCACATTTTCTGTACGATACAAAGTACTTGACTATCCAGAATGATTTATTCAAATAGACAAGCAAAAGCCAGTATTAGTTATCATAGAGGCAACAGAAAAAAAATAGCAACAAAATATTGGAACCATATCCTAAAGTGGTTTTGCCTTAAAGCAAAAAAATCCATGTTCAGGGTCGCGGAAGATATAATCCCAACTCGCAAAACAAATTGTAACTCGTTACCTCAACAAAAATAGTTATTGAGTAACCAGAGATTTCAAAAAAAGACCCGGTGAAGATGAAATTCTTTGAAAAGATTTTAACCAATTATACATAAGAGAGTCAGAAATTTAATCCACCCCAACCATTTCAATGATAAAATTAAACCGGGGTGAATCACCCTTACCCTCATATCCCATTCCAAGGTTTTTTTTGAGTGACTGCGGGAAGACACCACTTGGAAATTTATAGTCTCATCGGCTTCTCCCAGTTTCATCATGGCGAGACCCGGGTGATAAATCCAGTACATTTTTATTTAAAACTCTGCAATTTACATTCACAGGAAGACACAGCACGAGAGGTTATGTAGAGGGTTATAGACCTGGTGGTGTAGTGCTGAGGGAGTCCTGCTCCTCCTCAGTATGCTGACGGGAGGGTATTCTCCTAACCTAAGCCAATAGAGATGCAAATGCTGATTTCAGCGTGTACGCGGTGCTGTGAGCAAGTCGTAGCAATGTTGGATGATTGAAGTGACTGGCCCTTGCTCTGTTGTACGTACCGGATCTGTTTGATTAGCAGCAGCTGGTTGAAGGAGTTAGTGTTACCTACTTAAAGGATGTTCAGTGTTGTTCAAGCGTTGAAGGATGCACATTGTAACTTATCTGTCTCACTCCCTGTCCCACGTCGATAAAGTATTCCCCGTCACCTGCCAGCCCTTCCACTCATTCTGTTGGAATGGTTCATCCACCCCACTTCCCCATGCCTCAACTGACTTAACCTGCCTTCAAGCTAATAACTAGTGCACCATGCTTCTTAGCATTGGCACTGCCTCGCCCACCCCACCAAACCTCAAGCAGCCCATAGTTTGTTTTTGATCAAAAGTGTTTGCCATTCATTGGCCCACAGCCGCGAGGGAGTAAGAAAATTCTCACTGCTTAGGAATGAAGGCGCTTTGCTGCTATCCATATTTCATTGCAGGTGTCTTCTTTTCAGTCTCATAAACAAGCGGGATAACAAGTATACTACTACTTACACTTAGGTGACGCTACAAATGCATGCACACGCATATATACACACACCCATCTGGGTTTTCTTCCATTTTCTTAATAGTTCCTGTTCTTGTTTATTTCCTATATTCATGAGAAAATGGAAAAGAATTCTTCCGTAAACCATGCGTGTCGTAGGTGGTGAATAAAATGCCGGGAGCAAGGGGCTAGTAGCCCCTTCTCCTGTATGCATTACTAAATTTGAAAAGAAAGACTTTCGTTTTTCTTTTTTGGTCATCCTGCCTCGGTAGGATACGACCGGCGTGTTAAAAAAAACATGAAGTTTATAATAATAATAATAATAATAATAATAATAATAATAATAATAATAATTTCTACTCTTGAAAATGTACGGTGTATAGTCGGCATAGGATAAGTTAGTATTATTGTTATACTTCATAGAAAGCCATCGGCTTTGCAGAGCACTTTGGGCAAACTTAAAATTAACTTGTAACTACTGGATGAGTTTTTAATTTAGTTGGTTCACAAGTATGTTAAATTTTAGAATCTTTGACCTGAAGTCTAACAAATAATTAAAAAGAAAAAAATACTCCATTGGTTCTACCCCCGCCCGTGGTATGGTTTGTTTGCAATCGCATCATTAAGATTTCCTGAGTCAATTCGAGTTTGATTTAAGATTAAAATATTTTTGGATTTTATGTGTTAAACTTATTTAACGTTTGTAGCGGTTATTACATATTATGTTCAAATACAAATACTAATGTATTTGTTATTTTTACTGTATATGTATAGTCATTTTTTTTTTTAATATTTTTTCTAAGGGACTAATATATGGTATTAGTAGGATCTTAAAAACAAATTCAGGTTATTAGTTAACTCTTAAAACATCGCAACATAAAACATAATTGCCTAGTTGGAACACCTTTAGTTAAATTACAATGAAAAATATAATTATATAGTATATGCCCTGGAAGAATTATTTTTGAAGACTGTATATATAAAGTAATAAAAAGATATTACCAAGTAAAATTATTGATGCAACATCTGTCTGAAAAAAGGACACAAGAGCAAGGATAGGATTAGACGAAAAAATACAAAGTTCAGGATTTGTTTATCATAGTATATTACCGTCAAGAACCACATTACGGAAAAGAGGGTGAGAATAATTCTTTCAGGGTCACCGCGAATCTGGTGATTCCAGAAAAATAGCTCTCTGAATAATCAATAAGTGCTGGATCAAGCATTTGCTTTGCTTGTTGAGGTCTTAGCCTTGTGAAACCACAGTAGTGAGAATAGTGGAAATGATATAGACCATCGGAGAGGTCATTGTTAATTTTTGGAGTTCTGGTGGGTGTGTCCTGCAGAGTCTGTGCTGTAGTGGGATCCCTAGTTGCAGTGGTATCCTCACTGTTAAATAAAGTGCTCCAGTAGTATGTCCCTGTTTTATTTTCTGGCTAATTTGGGCTCTGATTCTTGATGCTTAGTGAGTTATTTTGGCTGCATTTTCTCGGTGGGTATTTATCACACTAAAAGAAATGAGGCTTTCGGAGTTTCTGGCTCTAAGAGCCAGAACAGTCAACAAAACACTCAATAAATCACTCAAGACACTCGACAAGACAGTGGGTGTCAGTGTTTCACGGGGAAGTGTCCATAGTCCATTATTATGGAATAACTTCAATGACCTTCACCTCATCCTAGAATCATTCTTATGCAGATGACTGTACTCTGACATTTATCTTTACAAGAGAGAATATACCAGCTGCCATCAGGTACAACAATCACCAACTTACACCTATATCAAAATTTGCTTCTAAGAAAGCACAAATAATTATGGTCTCTAGGCACCATGATGTTAATGCTGGAAGAGTGGAAAGAATGAATGGGAGAGTACTGGAACTCAGGGAGAGGTAGATTTCTTTGGAGTAAAATTATATTTCAAACTGCCTGCGAAGAATCACATGATAAATCTTCAATGCAGCTTAGCATGAGACGTATCTAATTTGCAAAACTCTGTACAAGACACAAGTGCTGTCTCACAGTGAGTATGCCTCCCATCTCATCTATAATTTCTGAACAGAAGAGAGAACCGAACAAAACGACTTCTCTCTCGCCTGGACCCAACCAGGATAAATCTATCATTTAGGCAGAGCCATCAACGCAGAAGAGATGTGGAATGCCTTATAGTTATGTACAAAGTAAATATTATAAAGATAACACACTGGAATCTACTTCATAGACAGTGAGAAGACAGCTGCTATACAACGAGCAGGAACAGCAACAAAGAGAGAGGTGGAAGGAAGGAGAGCAAGGAAGTGATGGTGTGAGTGTTAGACTACGAGAGAATTTTGTGTTGTGCTTCTATATTAATATATTTTAGTGGCTCATTTATTGTTTTACAAAAAAACTGTGACATCGATTACAAAATTTACTCTAATATATAAATATCTGATCAAATAAAAAATAGCATTAATGATTCCTATTAGTATTTTTTTCAATACAGCCTAGATGAGAAAATGTTAAGTTAATTAAAATACAATAAAATTATACGTTTTTAATTATTTAAATTTAATTACCTAAGTGCCAGAGAGTTATTTAATTAGCTAACGATTTTTTTTCCGAATTAAATTATTTAATTTTATAATCAAAATTCCTG